>NC_138656.1:60679376-61268905 GCF_964273445.1 Streptopelia decaocto
TTTTAAGCTGACATGCAAACAGAGTAGAAGACAGTTTACTTCAATTGCAAAGAACTGTATAAATTACAATATCCTCATACTATTGAATATTTTGTACACTCATATGCCATGCAATTTGCATTATCATTTATGAATACTAAATTGCTCTTGTAACTATGGAATAAAAATCTACTATAGTAAATTTTAACTATCAGAAATTTCAGGGAAAAGCAGAATAACTAGAGCTTAACTGTAAAACAATAATATTCTACCTTACACTGACTAGTAAATTACATCAAGAAATAATGCAAATAGAAAAAGCATTCTAAACCTGGTAATTTTAACTAAAGCTATATGGGACAAAGGCAGTCTAACAAAATGACATTTACTGCTTGTCTCTAATGCTTTTATTTCAGTAGCAAAGTTGCAGTACCAGTATATATGCGAGGGGTACTGCACTGTTATTACTGCAGAATAATCACCATGCCAAGTCATCTGCCAGTAGAGATTTAAGCAAGTCTATCTGAAGCACATAAAATGGGGATCACTGTATTTCCCTCCAAGTAAAGCCAAAAAGCAAGCAAACAGAAAACTGCAGTCATCAGAGGAAGCTGATTGCTTGATTAGAAAATCATAGTTTAACTCAAATGAAACAGCTATCCTGTATTTTATCAAAGTGCTTATCCTTTTCCCAGAGTATAACAATGTTTCCCACCAGCTGATTTAATATTGACAACCATTCATTTATCAAAGCCATTTCCATTTCCTCACTAACCGATTTGCCCCTCTGACAGGCCCTCTGTTCCTTATTCATCACAATCATCCTCCTCTGCAATAGACTTAGACCTTTTCCAGCACCCAAGGCCAATCCATTCAGGCAACTGCAATTACCCGAATGACATTCTGCCTCTCTACTGTTCAGAAGAAGTAAGAAAACGAGAGAAATCTCCCAAGTTAGTAGCTAACTTTTTTTCAATATTTGAAGGCATAATAAATCCCCAAGCCGTAACTAAGATTAAATACATTCAAAAGAACAACTAAAAACTTTGAGTTCAGTAACACCTTTATGAAGGGGTTTAATCAAAGAAAGTACAGCAATTCTAGATTAGTATTTTTGGAAGTATCTTGGTGCCATTTGGCTTCTAGAGTGCTCATGTTAGTAACAGAACCAGTTTTACAAGATGTTCCTGAAAGGATGAATCAGTTTTGTAAACTGTCCCTGAAAGGATGTTCAAGCATATCGTGTTCGAGTATACTCTTAACAACCTAGCTTTTATCTTAGCCTAAATACGCATAGAGTGAGGAGAAGTATATGCAGTATCTCCGGAGGTTGAGCAAGTCAGCAGTTATCTAGCTATAGAAGTAGTATGCCTGTGCAGTACCCAAAGGTGAAAGGGACAGAAGTGATGAAGACTACTTACTTCATCCTGAAGACCCCCTGAAAGACCACCAGAGGACACTGCACATGATCAAAATAGTTCCAAGATGTTGCAATCGATGTTGCAATCAATGTTGAGTAACCGTTACGTATCTTAATGAATATATGAATATGTATGTGAATGGACTGTATAAATACTGTGTAACTTAAACTGACCAGCGAAGCCAGCTTTGGGTGCGAACCCCTGGTTTCCCAGCGCTGAAATAAAGCACCGCATATAACTACGCCCGTGGTTATGTGTCCTGATTGCTAACACTCATAATCAATTATAGGATAATAAACAAAAGTGTCTGAGACTGACCCACTTCTCTTCTCAGCTTTTCTCCATCCCACCCTGTTTTCAAATAAAACTTGTAAGATCTGTATTTTTTTTTCTATAGAAGAGACAGCAGAAAAAGTATTCAGTTCTCTGCTTTCACTAATGCTGTGTTTCCTTTCCCCTTTTAGTTTCTTATCTTCTGTGTCTTTTCATACAAAATTTAATTGTCTATTTATATCATTATTACAGATTTTTGAAGGGTCCTGAGCATCCTCTGTAAACATGTAGGATGGAGATTAAGCAGAGATAAAGCAAGCTTCTAGGTTTGCTACTCATCAAATTACTTTTGCAGGTGATCATTGAAACAGGTTGATTAAGTGCATAATGGATCACATATGAATTTAAATGCATTCAATACCTATTTTGTCCTAGAAAATCCAAACCACTAGTGCGGCCTTTTATTTGGTCAACAGTTGCTGGGGTGAACTGCACATGATGTTTACCTTTACCCTAGAGTGAAAGTGATGGAAGTTTGTAAATTAAAACTTTTTATTTTCAATGTTCACTAACCCTGATAATTTTTTAATTTACTTTTGAGAAAACACATATTGAATTAATTATTATTTCCAGTAAAGACATAACTAAAAAAAGCCTAGACCAGAAGTTCTTTTAAAGATCTAGGTTCAAAATACAGTCATACTATGTATTTCTAGATGCAAGTCTCCTGAGCGTGCATTTGCTCAGTGAAACGTAAAGGAAACTGAGATGAGTTGCATGTTAGAGAGAAATCCTTGGAATCTCCACAGAATTTGTAGCAATTCCTCTGTACTCTACAGACAAGGGGAAAGACATTTCCCCATTCTTTCAAGAACTGTTTTTAATCAGTGAAGTCAATCATAAGTTCTGTAGAAGATACACTGCAACTGCAAAATGCCCTTCTGGGGTGATACTGACCTTGGTGACCCCAAATGCAGCCAATTTACATACAATGAAACTGTGTTTCCTAATGACCCATCCAATCCTCAAACTCTGAGTTCAGCTAAGTTTCTCCCTTTTGGGATATAATCACAGATAATTGTAAGACAAACCATGTTTTCAGTAACAGCTGCAAAATCCCATCGTCTTCCATTGAGTTTCACTAGTGCAATTCCCTGGGACTTCTCAAACAGATATATTGATCATGCAGAAAAGAAACAAAATCTGATTGTGCTGAATGAAAGACGAGGCTCACAGAAGTAGAAAGCATTTGTAAGGCACTGAATCAAATACAATGCACAAGCAACACAATTATTAAGGAACTGCTGCCTCCTATCTCTTCCCAGTACTTCAGAATCAAAAATCAAAGTGCATTTTCCTCTCCATACTCTGACATTGCAGCTTTTACAGAACTGTAATGCCTGACAGCAACCTTTCCAAGCATCTTAAGATGAGACTTATGCTGATAGTGGCAAAGAGTGACTATTACTCATGAATGGCTAGCTTTGACTTATGCAGTGAAAATTTGATGTTAACAATTTGGAAAAAACATACAATAAGCACCAGTAAGAAATGTCACCTCCCCTTCCCTGCTCCAACTCTGTAAGGTAGTTCAAATTTATTTAACATTTACAGCTGGTTAAATCTGATATTTTCATACAAAAATCCACTCTGAAATTAAGTAAAAGAACAGATGCTATAGGATCTTTTCATCTCAAAGGATCAATAACTGCATAACTTTAGTAGCATCCTGGAGAAGGACCATAAGGAGAAGATTAAAATGAAGTAAAGATAGTGATATAATTATAGCAGTGCGATAGCCACAACAGCTGGGTGGAAGATATCAGTTCATTGGCAATTAAGTGTAAAAGATAAGAGCAAGCAATCACAAGAAAAAAAGCAGAGAAAGTCTCTGTTTTTCTGCACATTTCCACAAGATGTAACTCCACTTTTAAATGAAACAGTCAACATTTCTGGGCCTGTCTGAGCACAATTAATTTAAATGAACAGTAAAATACAGAGCAAAACAGCCTCACTAAAGACATCTTCTGCATTTATACTTGGCTGTGCTGGTGAAGCCAACTCCAGCAGCCCCTCTGCTGCCCGTTCTGCTTGCTGTGGTGGCACAGCTAATGCAGCACATCGCACAAGCTGCACAGAGAAAACAGGCAGCAGAACAAACCTGTACACCAAAACTTGACAGATGATCAAACATTTCCCCATAAAACTATAAGAATGGAGGATTAGATTTCAGTTACCTTCAGAGGATACAGCTCAAGTGTATCTAGTTTGGCTATGGCCTCCCTCCAACTAATAAGAAATTACAGCTTTTAAAATTTTCGTGATACTGATGCCATAAAAATAGTCATTATATCATCAGTAGAGCACTGTTTCATGCGACCGAAAAGCCAATGCTACAAAGTAGGCATCTCTGCTGAGTTCTAACTGCCTCTGACCAGGTGGAAGGAAGGAGCAGGTTGTGGTACAGCACAACATGCTGGTGATACCCTGCAGCTTTAGGGAGAAGCTGGATCGCAAGGACAGTGTAACATGGAGCACAAGCCTAGTTTCTTGGGTATTGCACTGGTATTATCACTGTCTTGATATTATTTACTATCATGTGTGTGTGTTGCCGTAACACCCATCACCATCTCTAAATGCAAAACAGAAGAATTGTGTCCAGGCCCTTTCTTGCATCAATACATCCTAGATTTCCAGGTGCTTGGAAGAATTAAGGGAAATCAGATTTATGGTAGCTAATCTACTCTGGGGGAATATTTACACAAAGAGGTACAGCCACACAGAGGGCTAAGAGGAAACATGTTTGCCTCTCAAACCATGTTGACACAAACCGTTATGCAGATGGCTAGCTGCCCATTTGTGGTATAATTACCACCCAAACACATACAACCAGAGGAAAAGAAAATAATGAGTGATCACTATTTGTGTTGTACAGAAGTTATTCTAAAACCCAGACTTAGCACACATTCTGATAAGAGATGAGTTTGGACTAGAAAACAAACATTTGGCTAATCCTCATTTGGTGTAGAACAATTTTAAGTTCTAAATGGACTACCTCAGTATTGTATATTGTTGAAGTTCTGTTCTGATTTGGCACATCTCTGATGTTGAATGTGCCCTTCAAGTATAAAGCATTCTAAGCCACTACACCACGTGACAACATTTCAACTGAAAATCACATATCCTTGCAATTTAGGAATGTCATTGTTCATAGTGTAAAAGTACAGAGAAATAGTGGGAATAGGAGAGGAATCTTTCTAAATACTTAATCCCGTTGCCAGCAGCAAGACAGAAAGCCTGGCTCAATGGAAAGCATTAATTTATACTTTCCACTGGCTGCTTTGCAGAATTCAGAATAGACATAAAGTGCAGGTTGAGAAAGGTTTTCAGACAGAATTCAGAGCTTGTTTTTTTTACATTTGTGTTAAGCAATATTATAACTACAACAGAAAGGGTTAACATATTTTTTGTCCACAATTTAAAGAAATCTATGGTACACATGTATTTTCTGTTTTTTATATACCTATTGAAATAATTTCAAAATCAGGACAAGAAGTACTGACTGTTCACAGTATCTGTACTTTTTATCTGTGTCATTGATGGATTGCCTAAAAGACATTTAAAATTAATTCATGACTGCTGTATCACATTCAACCCACATCAGAAGAAAAAGGCTGCTTTTAAAAGCTGCACAAATAACACCAAAAGTTAGGCTCATGCTTACGTGCTATAGGTAAGCACAGCAAAATCCCAGTAGGAGCTAGGCTTAAAGGAGTATTATATTTTAATTTGGCAGAACATTCACAGATCACATACAGGGAAAGGAGAGAAATAAGAAATATGGTGATCTACAGAGTACAATTCCAATACATGGCCTAGCATTATCAGCCCCTAGCGAGGAGTAGTATATAGCTGATTATAATTTTCATATTCTCTATATATACCCTACAACTATCTAGTACATATAGAAAGGAGCAAGGTTTAACTGTTTTCCTTATCCCAAACTTTGGAAAGAACTACCATGTCTGGTTTAAAAAACTGCATACTCTTAATACTGCTGACAAGGTAAATGGATTTGTTCAGTTCTTAATACTGTACACCCTTACTGATTTAATAGATTTTTGGTGCTTAGGGTCTTGTCACTGTTCTTGTGCCTGGCAAAGCTGCTTTGGCTGAAAGCTGGAGTTGGGAGTATTTTCTCCTAGACAACCTACCTTGCAAGTTCTCACATCAGCACTTGCAGTTTAACAGAGAAATATCCTGAATAACATGAGAACCATTTCTGTTAATGCTTTCCACTGTAAAATGCACATTTTTCTATGCACCTGAAAGCTTGTTAGTTGCCTGAAATGGCTATGAACCTGACCACCAATATTATGGTGGAAAGAAAAACAAGCCAAACAGCAGTGATTTTATTAAAATGCAAAGCTTTCAACAAACAGTTTATGTAGAGTCAGATACCCCCAAACAGATATCAGAATCTTAATTAAGGACAAAGGAGTTTTCTGTTTCATCTAGCTAATACTTACCTTGACAACTGGGACCTGTTCCTTATGATCAGATCTCTCTCCCACATGTTGCCTCCCCTTAGGAGGACACTGTACAAGAACCAGCCTGCCTGCACGTACCTACTCTCTGCCTGTGCATTCTGTTCAAAGCTCGATCGGTTCCACAGGAATGTCTTGTAATTCCTCCATCAGACACTTATCACAGTATCTGTTTTGAACACTTTCTCAAAGTAGAGACTGTTTTTTTTATGACATGTAAAATATCCTTCAAAATTGCTGAAGTTCATTCGGCACAGCCAAGGAAAACACCTTCTGGCTAGACAACAAAAATATCATTAAGAACGAAAGCAAAGGTTACTGACCAGAATGGTACTTAATTTGACTAGAAATGAATAGCTTGTCCATTATGAATAAAATACTCTGTATCCATGGAGGAGAGATGCAGTTCAAATCTCAAGTCATAACTCATAGAGTGAAAATCACAAATCATATTAAGTTGGTGCAAAAGGAATTGCAGATTTTGCATTTTTGAAATTTGCTGTTTGATACTGGAATACATTCTTATAATAAATAAACGTGGTTATGTTATACATAATTTTAATGCACTTTTCTCATCTTTTTTTTTTTTTTGCTACTGACTTATTACTTGCTGTTTATTTTATATTTATTTTAGACTATGGAAATTACATTAGATAAAAAGCAAATGTGAGCAATTTTCTTATTCGAGTTCAAAATGGTTCGTAAAGTAGCAGAGACAACTCGCAACATCAACCACATATTTGGCCCAGGAACTGCTAATGAACATACAGAGCAGTGGTGGTTCCAGAAGTTCCGCAGAGGAGACGAGCCTTGAAGATAAGGAGCGTAGTGGCCACCCATCCAAAGTTGACAACGACCAATAGAGAGCAACCATCAAAGCTGATCCTCTTAAAACTACACCAGAAGTTGCCAAAGAACTCTATGTCGACCATTGTACAGTCATTCGGCATTTGAAGCAAATTGGAAAGGTGAAAAAGCTCGATATGTGGGCACCTCATGAGCTGACTGAAAATAAAAAAATATCATCCTTTTGAAGTGTCATCTTCTCTACTTCTATGCAAGAACAATGAACCATTTCTTGATTGGATTGTGACATGCAACAAGAAGTGGATTTTATACAACTGGTGATGACCAGCTCAATGGTTGGACCGAGAAGAATGTGCAAAGCACTTCCCAGAGCCAAACCTGCACCAAGAAAAGGTCATGGTCACTGTTTGGTGGTCTGCTGCCAGTCTGATCCATTACAGCTTTCTGAATCCCAGCAAGACCATGACATCTGAGAAGGATGCTCAGCATATCAATGACATGCACTGAAAACTGCAACACCTGCAGCCAGCATTGGTCAAAAAAAAGGGCACACTTCTTCTCCATGACAACGCCCAACCACACGTCATACAACCAACGCTTCAAAAGTTGAACCATTTGGGCTACGAAGTTTTGCCTCCTCGGCCACATTCACCTGACCTCTTGCCAACCAACCGCCACTTCTTCAAGTATCTCAAAAACTTTTTGCAGGGAAAATGCTTCCACAACCAACAGGATACAGAAAATGCTTTCCAAGAGTTGGTTGAATCTTGAAGCCTGTATTTTTATGCTGCAGGAATAAACAAACTTATTTCTCGTTGTCAAAAAAATGGCAAATGATTGTAATGGTTCCTATTTTGATTAATAAAGATGTGTTTGAGCCTAGTTATAATGATTTAAAATTCATGGTCTAAAACTGCAGTTACTTTTGTATCAACCTAATACAAATGCATGAAAAACAACAATGAATGAGGCTCATTATCAGGTCTTGATAAAGAGCAGACACAAACGCAACCTACATATTTGGAACAAAAGCATAAAACTGAAGCACATAATCTTCGTTGGATAGATGTAGAAGCCAGAGAAAGGCTGCAAGTGCTCATACTGGAAGCAACAATTCTGTGTTAATTCTTTATCTTCTAGTTATCCTTTAATTCTATCACAGGTTTTTAAACTTCTTTTAAAAACCAGAATGTTTACAGTTTGCATTGCTGTGATATCCAGCCTTCACAATACACTAAATCAAATCAATAGGAAAAAAACATAGGTATATTAAAGCTGTTGTAGATGCCAAACTTCTGTCTGGAAGGCAGTGTATATGGATATGTATCCATATTTACACATTTTGTGCATTAAGTCCAACTGGACTTGCAGAATTTTTGTGTGGAAAAAAAAATACCTGGATGCACGAATGTCCTTATGTAGATGGGTATACACACCATCATTCTCCTGTTTCCAACACACAAGTGCATGTGCAGCTGTTTGCTTTCAATTCATTATCTATCATCCATCATTGAGCATTTACTTGACATTGTTCCAAGAAGGCTACTCCATACAATGCAGTTACAAAGGACGGAATATTCAGGTAGCAGCAACTCCAAGTTTGACAGATAAATCACACAAAAAGAAGTAATATCTAGCCATATAGTCAGAAACATCATCCACTGAGGCCCATTCTGTAGCACACAGAGCTCTTTGCAACAGGCTTATAATCAAGATGTAATCACATCCTCAATACAAAACGAAGAAAAATCTTCTCGCATCATTCAGATCCATGGCAAAACCCTCACCACCTTCATAGAAAGCTGAAGTGGGCTCAGAGCACGCACTGATGTAGCACTCTAAGGCTCTGCTGTACTACACCACGCATGCTGCTCCCTCTGGACCAAATTTAGCCAGAATCATACCTGTGCACCCACTTGGGATGAAGTTTAATTCCCAGGGACTGGCCTTTAAACTGTTCTTGCCCTGTCATAATGAAAACTAACCTGAAACTTGAGAATTCTTTTCAGCTTTACAAATTCCATGTGGTTCACAGCATGGCCTCGTGAACAGTTACCGCAGAACCTCTGAGGCAACAGAATTAAGGGAACAAGTGATCGGGCAAGAAACTCTTCAAGTTAGCATTTGGCAAGAATAGTTCCACATGCATTAAGCTAAGGATTTTGCCAAACTTACAACTTTCTCCTGTGTCCTTTCATCAGTGCAAGAAATTATGATGGTTTTACTTGACTTGTCCAATCAAAATTTCAAGTAATTACAAGTAATTTTTATCTGGAGTAAAAATTTAATTTCACTGTGAAGTACAAAGGAATCTAGATGCAAATAATATCTGTGGTACATTAAATAATATATTAGTTACAGTTAACTCAGTGACAGTAATTTCTGTGTGAAAACCATAGGTTTTCTTGTTTTAAAGCAAATAATTAGCTTTAGTTTTTCCTGCCTTTCTTGTCTGAAAACACAGTTTATACTACAAACAACAATCGTCTGTTTACAAAACAGAAACAACTGTAGCAACAGAAGCAGAGGAGGATCCCTACCACAACCAGTAAATAAACAAGTGCCCCGATAAAATGGGTTCCACCCTTTCACATCAATAGCTGAGGGTTTTAGAATTCTAACTACATATTAAGCCTCTTAGAATGATCATAGAAGGGTTTTGATTGGGAGGGACCTTAAAGATAATCTAGTTCCAAGCCTCCTGCCATGGGCAGGGACACCTTCCACTAGAACAGGTTGCTCAAAGCCCGAGCCAGCCTGGCCTTGAACACTCCCAGGGATGGGGCATCCACAGCTTCTCTGGGCAGCCTGTTCCAGTGCCTCACCACCCTTATGGCAAAGAATTTCTTCCTTGTATCTAACCTAAATCTACCCTCTTTCAGTTTAAAGCCATTACCCCTTGTCCTATCACAACAGGCCCTTGTAAAAAGTCCATCTCCAGCTTTCTTGTAGCCCCCTTTAGGTCCTGGAAGGCTGCTATAAGGTCTCACTGGAGCCTTTTCTTCTCCAGGCTGAACAACCTCAATTCTCTCAGCCTGTCTTCAGAGGAGAGGTGCTCCAGCCCTCTGATCATCTTCGTGACCCTTCTCCGGACTCACTCCAACCATGTCCTTCTTATGTCAAGGGCCCTATAGCTGGACACAGTACTCCAGGTAAGGTCTCATGAGAGCAGAGCAGAAGGGGAGAATCACCTCCCTTGACCTGCTGGTCCCATGTGTTTTTATGCAGCCCAGGACACAACTGGCTTTTGGGACAGCAAGTGCAAATTGGCAGACCATGTTGAGCTTCTCATCAACCAACATCCCCAAGTCCTTCTCCTCAGGGCTGCTCTCAATCCATTCTCTGCCCAGCCTGTATTTATGCTTGGGATTGTCCCGACCCATGTGCAGGACCTTGCGCTTGGCCTTCCTGAACTTCATGAGGTTCACAGTCCCACCTCTCCAGCCTGTCAAGGTCCCTCTGGATGGCATCTCTTCCATCCAGAGTGTTGACAGCACCACACAGCTTGGTGTTGTCAGCAAACATGCTGAGGGTGCACTCAGTGCCACTGTCCATGTCACTGACAAAGATGTTAAATAGCATCAGTTCCAATACTGAACCCTGAGAAATGCCACTCGTCACTGTTCTCCACTTGGACATCAAGCTGTTGACCGCAACTCTTTGAGTGCGACCATCCAGCCAATTCCTTATCCACCAAATGGTCCATTTGTCGAATCCATTTCTCTCCAGTTTAGAGACAAGGACGTTGTGCAGGACAGTGTCAAATGCTTTGCAGAAGTCCACTTGTACTCTTTTAGTACTTCAAATATTATGACAAACCAGGTCTAGGTATCACATGTGACACTACCAATGCTTAACTTGACACTCTAAGTAGAAGGAAGAATGCTCTGTATCTCAGCTTGGCATTCTAGGCCCTTCTCTATTACTCTTCCTTCTGAAACAAAACTATCTCATTTTCCCTGGGCTCACTGTGGCTTTCAGCTATCTGATTTTGCAGTTCTGTCTGTCCTGCCCTCCTTCCCTGCCCAATGCAAGTAACCACTTTATAAATAAAAACAGATCTGAAGTGAGGTTTATTTAATAAGCATTCAGCTAGACCCACTTCCAGAAGCTTTCTGCAGTCTGGTGGCTCTTATTCAGCATCTGAGTCCTGCAGTCCAGTCATGACCACACTGGCTATAATAGGCAAGTGAAAAGTAAATTCATCCCAGCTCTCACCTGGCCATGGTTGTGAAGACTTAAATCCAGTCCACATGTAAATTCAGTATGATGCTCGACTGTTTCCAGCAAAGGGTTAGGCTTGGAAAAGTCCCAGAATCTATAGAGAGAGAGGGAGGGAGGGAAGAAGGGGGAGAGAGAAGGGAGAGAAAAAAAAAATAAAAATAAAAATCAAACAAACCACAATTAAAGTAATTGAAAGGCCATTTCAAAAACATAATGCAAGATATTGACAAATCTGTTGCTGCCAGGGTATTTAAAAAAGCAAACTCATCCACTTAGGAAACATAACAAATCATATTCCTGCAAAGCCATCTGCTGATTTGCATAAATTAAACCCCACTGGGCAAAACCAGCTTTGTCTCCTGTTGCAGAAACTGAGATCAAAGTTGGCACCGAAGAGCAGCCATTGGGACATTATTAAAACAGAATGAAATAGAGGATAGAATACTCTTGTTATATTTTTTGATGACTGGGGAATATTATCCCTGAAAGAGATCAGCACAATTTAGGAGTTTTATCAGTTCTTGGTATTGTTCACTATGGGGTCCTTCTCTATTGAAAATTACACATTCATTGTCGATCCTAGTCTCAAGTTTGAGACTATGTTCCTGTAAAACAGAATTTAATATTATAATTTAATAATAAATTTGTACTACAAAAATCAGTTGCATTATACAGTTAATTCCGATAATTCATATTTCAAAAAAATTTTTTCTTTCCAGGCTTGGTTGCTATAAACACTTAGAAAACAGATTTCTGAAGCTTCTACTTCTCCCAGCTACTCCCCTGTTAGGTGCAATGTTCATCAAGGCAGTTAACAGCATGGATAGGAGAAGTATAAAAGATGGGATGAAATACAGGTACAAGAAATCTCAGTCATGAAAGAAAAGATTCAGGAACAGGACTTTCAGACAGAATCATAGAATGTCCTGAGTTGGAAGAGACCCACAAGGAACATCGAGTCCAACTCCTGTCCCTGCATACGACTGCTCCACAGTTCACACCATGTGTCTGAGGGTGTTGTCCAGTCTCTTCTTGAACAGTGTCAGGCTTGGGGCTGTGACACCTCCCTGGGGAGCCTGTTCCAGTGCTCCACCACCCTCTGCATGCAAAACCTTTTCCTAATGTCCAACCTGAACCTCCCCTGGCACATCTTCCTGACATTCTCTTGGGTTCTGTCACTGGTCACTAAAGAGCAGAGTTCGGTGCCTGCCCTTCCTCCTCCCCTGGTGAGTAATGCGATGAGATCTCCTCTCAGTCTTCTCCAGGCTGAACAAACCAAGTGACTTTAGGTGCTCCTCATACAGCTTCCCCTCCAAACTCTTTGCCAACTTCGTAGCCCTCTTCTGGACACTAATAATAACATACTGATAAGATGGCACTTAGAAAAGTCCATAGGCTGCAAAGCACAGCACATTTTGTGGGTTGCCAGCTGTAATCCCATTTTCTACAGCTCGAATTTTCTCAAAGTGGTCACTCATACGCTTTATTTCTTCTGTAACAATCCCAGAGGTCTCCCTGCCTTGCTCCTATTGGGAAAAGTGACAATACTTAATAAAAACAGTTCATTATCAGAATAACTACACTGAAAGCACTGTATATTCAAACCAGTTCAGGTAAAATAGCAAACACTGGAGCCAGCAGGATCAGTTTGCTTAATGTGTAGATGTCATGTCCTTCATAAATGAGCAGAGTGGTATCAGCATAATGGCTATGCCACAGCAACAACCCTCTTCACTTTTTCCTAGTATCCAAGATCTAAGATAACAACTTATTTTGCAGGAGAGAGGGGCAAAAGGCCATCTCAGCATTTTCATCCTCCCACATTTGTTCATAAGAAGGTAAGGAAACAAATCTTGTTGTTTCTAAGTTACAGCAATAGCCTTCCTTACCACATTAGCTCTCTACTAAATCCTGAAAGACAGAAGCTCATAACCAAAAACTAAGACTAAAGACAACTTCAGATCTACATGAATGGAAACTTAGAAAAGATGTTCCAATCAATTTTAAAAATAGGGCATTTTGCTGTTTGTTGTATGGAGTCACATTTGCAAAAATTCAGCAGCAGTATACAGTTCAAGAATACTGCAACATAGTTCAAGTTCCACAAAGGGTCTGGGACCTTCATTTTTTGATATATAAATAATTACTAGTGAAAGTCAACAAAATGTACAGTCTCAGGACTGGGAACCATTGATGATAAGTTAATGATGGCATTCATAACAATTTTGCAGTCCACACTATCTACAGCCCAGCTTCCAAGACTAGCATGGTGACAACAATATTTTACTTCTGTTGCATTCTGAAGACTAAAAGCATAGTGCAGGTTTTCCGAGCCAACCTTTACCCCAGCAGGATGGCTATATAGCAACATAAAAATCACATTCACAGCGCAAATAGGTGTGCTTGCACTATTTTAGCTATAGGTATATCTATGCAGTTGGCAGCATTAACTTCAACAGTGGGCCAGACAATCACATGTTTTTAGGGTCCAATACAGTCAGAAATGTGCCGCTTCATCAGAACTGACATTTTTACCCATATTATGTAAATTAAAACTAGCACACACAAATGCAGTCACATCTGCACTGACCCTGCAACCTATATGAGCGCATTTTCTTAAACCTTTTTTCCACTGAAACTGTTGAAAGTATACCTCTTCCCTTATTTCTTGATAGTTTCTTATTTGTTTTACAGATTCTTCACATGCAATTCATAAGCTGCACATACATTGCAAATGGACTGCTTACTCTAAACAAGCCATGATGTTAAAAGAAAAAGCCTGTCATCCTACGGATTTTGTCCCACCCATGGCAATATGACATAGATCTGTCTTACCACACATATCTCCTGTGTTCCCCTACCAAAACACTTTTACCAGCCCCAATATAGTTTCTCCTACCTTGTCCTCCTTCCCACTCCGCCCTTACTGCCTGCCTCTGCACCTTCACCACTGGTTGGGCAACAAAAAGCAGCCAGTATCAGTTCAGGTTTCACTGTCTGTACAAGTCAGCACAATGCACATGTTGTGACAGCCTGCTCATGCATGCTGAGGAGCTTGCCGATTACCAGCCAGATTAGACAGGTGGTGAATTCATGCTACATATTTTGGCTTCCTTAAGGCAATACTTTGGATTTCCCTCTCTTGTATGCTTGTGAGTTCCCATTAAATTTGTACAAGCCTAGTAAATTTAGGCTACAACTTCTGTGTTAAATCTAATTAAGTTTTCGATAGGTTCTAAAGTTGCTTCAGGAAATTATTCAGGGAAAATGCACAGTTGGAAGCACAAAGGACACAACTCCTCAAGCCCATTTCCTTCTAGGGAACAAAAACAACAAGAAGATAAATATGTGTGCATGAAAGCTTTACTACTACTCTTAGGTTTCAAATAGAAGACGTCTTCATACATTGTATTTTTAGGTGGGTGTGAATCAGCTATTTAGAGGCTGCTTTCCATAAAAGCCCAATCAACAACTAATTCCACCATGCACATGCAACCACATCAGGCAAAGGTCACAGTAGCATACAGATGTATATAACCAAGAAGTTTTTAAGAGCAACCCAGAACTCAGTTTACTACACATGTATCATGAAATTAATCTTCCTGCTCCCATTCTCTAAGCCCTGGGCAAAGATAGCTACCTGCAAAAGTTCTTCCTGCAAACTGGAAAAACTTCTGTCTGAGCAGAACTTAGTGTCAAGCTACTTTTGGATACAGGCCAATAAGGGCAATGTTGTTACTTCAGGCATTAACTGGGGACATCTAACTATTTCCACAATAATATCCTTAAGAGATTATTTAATTACAGTTCCAGTAAATTATCAACATCATGAATCAGCTCAGGTATAGAAGAAAGCCTTTATTTGAAGTATTATCTTCCATAAGCAAAGAGGAAGAATTGCTTAGAGCCAAATCAAATGGAAGAGGATCCAAAAAAGTAATCCTGAAATAGGTTTTACTTTTGAGTTTGCTCCAGTAGCATAGTTCTTCTTTAAGGACTTAACTTACAAGCTTTATTTCAAAGTAATTCTTGCTGAAATGCTAACTTTAGTTTACTTCTCACGAACTGTATGGGAAAACAAAGCACACCACTTAGACTTTTATAACCCTACTCTAGTAGAACTGCATACACACCACTGTTTTTCCTTATTAAATATGTGAGTTGATGACAATAAAATACCATACAAACATCTCACCTATAAGGTAAAATGGCAGATTGTGAGTTACGTTTGTTTCAGTTCTTCTGCTAGAATGTAACAGAGTAATGTTTAAGAACAAGTAGTGATTAGCCTTCATAATATCCCTTCTGCTTTTGAAGATCTTTAAATTTGCAAAATTTATTAGTAACTTTAATACTTTCCTCCAAACAATGATTTGAGGATCATCATGGGCTTAAAGCCAACCTCAGAACATATTTCTACCATTATTCTATTGAGGTATGAGCCAAAGATCCCAGCCCAGAAACAGAGTGCCCTGAAAAACAGGGCATGCTCACAAAATGAAGATATTTCTTGCCACCAGAAAGTTCAATCTGATCTAAAAAATGAACGTAAGAAGCTCCATTTAGGCAAGCACAAGTCTTCTCTAGTACTTTTAGCTTAAAACAAGGTGCAGCCAAATAGGCAGCATCATGTGCTACTCCCTTCTTGAAAGATGAAGACATGAGCCTGTACATGGTTGGTGTACAGGAGTAACAATTTCATTGCTGCCGATACACTGAAATTTAAGCGTAATTATGAGATTGAATTTATCCAGTTTACTCTTTGTTTCCTCATTTCTCCCCAAACATGAATTAACTAAAAAGAGGATGCAAACCCCTAACTTGGAGACATATATGGTCTCATAAGAGCTTCTGAATGTTCCCTATCTTTTAGTACCAGAATTCTAGACTGGAGCTTCAGTTCACTTTGACACATGCCCCACTCTTCATCAAGCACTGGGAAAGGTCAGTTGGCTAAAAATGGTAAGTCAGATGGCTGAGAAATATAGAACTGGTTGACAAGAACATACAGATAATACTGTAGGTATATATGGTCTCTCTCAATAGTTCTGTTTTCTCATCTGCCCACAAAAAAACCCTAATTTTGCCTTTCAGACAGACAAAATACATTTTTAAAAGAGAGATTTAAATGTATTTGTAGGACAAAATGAGAAATAATAGACAGCTTCACAACCAAAAAGTAAAAAGCGTTATGTAGAAGAAAAAATATGTACTTTCCATAAGAAAAACTATTCAGATGCTGTCACAGTTCAAGTATAAATACTTGAACATTTTAATTACAAATATTTAACACTTACACAGACCTGTTTCTTAAGAAATGAAAAAGGAAAAAAATACAAATATCCCTTTGCTCTATTGTTAAACAATATTATAGTGCTATTCATTGCACCAGAAAATTTCCTTTCATAGATAAAAAATATGAATCTGTTTATGAGGTTGGATCATTTGATGAATAGCTCCTGTGACCACCACTTTCCTAGTTTTAAGAGAAAATCCATCTCATAACACTTATTTAAAAAAAAACACCTAGCATGTGCAGGCAGGAAAATGCCAGTGAATTTAAAAAATACAAGAACCTGAGCATTCAATTATATGTCAAAATATTTACTGAAATTATAATTCTTGCTTTAATCCAAAAAGTAAACATGTAAGAGAACAGATATGCTTCACACTGGTGTATGAGTGAATCTGACTAACTCTATAGTTGCAATGAAGTTAAATAGTAATTGAAAAGTAGAGTCAGTTTTTAATTTTGTTAAGTTTCATCAGATGTAATGCCCAAAGCTCTGACTACCACTGGAAACTCTGCTATCAAGGACTTTTTATAATGACACAGGAGCTATCATCAACCCAGACATCCAAACTAACAGGTTCTTCTACTGCAGAGTTTTCAGTCTCACACTGGAAACCACCAGTGACAAGCATTTTGATCAGCAGGAAGACAATTTCCATTTGGGGGTGAAGGGAAAAAAAAAAACAAAACAAAACAAACAAACAGCAAATGAGCAAACACCCATCTTTTCACCCTGAAGAAAAAGAAACAAGAAAAGACAACAAGGATGATTAAATGAAATGAAAGCTTGTTTCTTTTATGAGCAGCATTATTCCAGAAGTTCTCAAGACTTGTGACCCAAGTTACTGAACTTGTACATAGTGATGGAGAGCTGGAGATACACATTTACCTTAAAACATCTTGCAGAGATTATGTCCAATACAGTAAACCTTTCAACAAAAGCCAGCTTTTTGCCTCAGAGGCAAGCCTCTGTGCATTTATTTCCAGATCTGGCCTGATACCAGCTTAATGAAGTTCTATAATTTATCAGATCTTCTGTTTAGATTTTGGTGAGCACTGTCATGCCTAATGCACCAAGATTTTTTTTATATATACTGAAGAGAGTCCAAAAATATAAAACAGTGATTCCAGTAAGAGATGACACTGTCCTTCTTTCAAACTGAATTTTGATAGAGATAAGGTTTAAGAACAGTCATGCTGACCAAAAAAGTCCTGGAAACATGACAGTACTTTGTGCATTTCCTGGCATTTTAATGATTTGTTTGTGTTAAAACTCCTCTTTAATTGACCTACATTTTTCCAGAACTATTCTGAAAACTAAGGAAATCACACAGGAAAGATTTGTCTCAATGAAGTATTTATAAGATAGGTTAAATCCAAATCATCATACTCAAGTATGAAAAGGCTCAAGTTCAAATCTACCACCTCTTTTCTTAGCCCCCAGTATCAAGTTGGCATGTGAATCAGCTTTCTTTTCAGTAGCTTAACTATATAGCACACACACAGAGCCATCATAATATTTTCAAAAGATGAAGTTAAACATTGTTAACTTTGCTTTTGAGCTACTAGTTTTTGCTTTTTGACAGTCAGTTGTGATTAGACGCCAAATTAGCTGTGTTACCTGAAAAAAACAAAAACGCTGCAGTTTGGGCATCTTATCCACTATTTGCATTTGTTTGGTTAAACTACAAAGCTTCAGTAACATTTAAGATTACAAAGCTTAAACAGTAAGCTATGCTGTATCCAATTTATCTACTATATGTTAATACTTACAGACAATTCTGAGCTTCAAATAGAAATGTTAAATAAAAGAACAAAATGTTCTATGAATTACTATCAGATGTGGTTAAGAAAAAATCACAGGTCTTGTGTAGATTCAGCAAGATCTGAAATTAATACCATGTACTGGAATCCCTACTTCTCTTCCACTTTTATATATTTATCATGCATTTTGTTCTTAAGTTAAAATATGTGTATATAGTCATGTCTACACATACACACGTGTGTGTACATGTGTGTGCAGACATGTCAGCATGTGTGCATGTAGAGTGTATGGTGCATCCACTCAAATTCTGAACATTCCTAAGTGAATTCTACTTCTGACTGTGAGCTACATTCCTTCCTGTAAATGACGCTACAGGATATGTAGTAGAAGTACAACACAGTCACAGTATTACATTCTTTAAAAAAGATATTCCCAAAGTGTTGTGGTAACAAGCTTCCCCAATTATACAGAATATTTTGCCTGTGCCACCTTTTCCAAATACTTTCATCCAGCCTTCTCTGTTGTCTGTTAACTCATACCAAACACAGTAACTAATAATTTTAGAAAACTGCTAGAAATCTGTATTTCATCTCTTCAACCCCACCCTTTGTCCCTGGTCACAACAACTAATTGTTTGGACACAAAAAAATGATGTCTAGAGTGGCACTTTGTGAAAAGGTCCCCAAGCGTTGCATTTACAGACACCCTGGTATATGAGCTAGGAGCTCTCCTCATCTTTGTTGACAGTTTCCACACACAAAAATGTCAGAGCTGAAATTGCACTAGATTTTGGTACTGTGTGAAGCACATTAGTGCCAAACCTGAAGGATATATAGTTGGTGTCAAAAGTTGTGAGCATGACAACAAAATCAAGTCACTTCAATGCATCAGCATGATGATTATTAGTCTTATTGCTCAGACAAGGCCACTGGAATAAACCAATTACCACTTTTTGACTAAAAAGTTTTTTGAGAAACGATATGCTGCCAACCAGCTGGCACTGCATCAGTAAAGGATGTTAAGTAAGATCCCATAAATAAGCTTCCTCAGACCACTGTGCTGTATTCTGTGAGAAGTGCATTTTAAATATAAATAAGTGCTTCATGTAGACAGAATGCTGGTACAGCAGTCTAGAAAGTTATATACATATGGACATCTCAGCACTTACACTGTCAGACTCCTGGCACCAACCACAGAACAGTGGATATCATTGGCAAGGCACCACTCCTTTATACAGTAAGTAAAAGAATAACAATTAACATAAACTTAGGAAAGGTTCTCAAGCACTTAAGTCCTTTACTGAAATAATGACGTGCCTATGGGAGACAGGACTATTATGCAAGTTTACCATCCAGTTCTAATCTACAAGAGAAAGGCACGAGTTCTGAAAGGATCAAGCCCATGCAGGGACTGAAAATTTAAGGGGTGACTGGACTGCCGAACTTCCAGTTTTACCATTATCACCACCTCAGCCCCCTAGCCTCTCTTTTCTGATGAGCCTTTATCCATTGCAGCACGACAGTCTTGTGACTAGTCCCACCACTTCTCTGTAATCCCCAAGAGGCCACAGCTCTGCCACTACACATGCACTTCTAAATTCCCCATTTGTCTCCTCTGCTGTCTACAGGTGTCAGGCTGCTTTTGCAGAGAAAGTGCAAAAGCCTCTGGGATTATGCTGTTCCCCACACTCTTCTCCTGATCCTCACATTTTCACCACTCTTCAAGTTATGGTCACTCTGCCTTGATATCTGCAGTTTAAAAACCTCCTCACTGAGTTAGCGAGCCTGTTGGCAAAGATGCGCTTGCCCTGCTCTGTCAGATGGATCCTATGCCTGCCTTGCAGTACGCAAATGCTTAGAAGAAGTTTAAAGAGACAAAGCCCTGCTTGTGACACAAGCTGTGAAGCCAAGTGTTGACTTGTTGGAGATGTCTTTTCCTCCCTGAACCTTTCTCCTTCACCGACAAGATCAAGGAAAACATCACCCGGGCCCCTAATTCCATGTAGCCACTATTGATATATTTGTGGTCACCTCTTACAGTGACATGAGAACCCATATAGGTAAGTGGGAAAAGGCAGTGTTTTGAATCTGGACAAATCCTAGCAGTCTCTCCACAGCCTCCTAAACCTCAACCAATGGACCTTCTATGACAACAAGTTGGGCTGGCAAGCAGATGCTTCAAGAGGGAATGCAACAGGAGGTAGTCTCCAGCGATGATGCACATTTCTGTTTTGGTGCAGACACTTGATTCAGGCTCAGCTGGCTTTGACACCTCCCCAGACTGAGCTTGTTCTTGCTCACCCATTTCCAGAGCTCTAAATCTGTTCCCTAGCTCCAGCTTGTGTTGCTAGAAGTCAGAAGTTTCCAGTCTTCCCCATCATGGGAATCTTCATCCTTATGCTCTACTTCTTGAGGCATAGTCTCTAGCTATCCCTCCTTCCTTGCATTGTGGCATTTGAGCTCTCACCTCTGAAGGATACCTGGGAAGACTCTGTCAACCTTGCATTCACTATCCTTGATGATACAGTACCTCAAAGAGAGTGCATCTCCTGCAGGTGAGGTCACCATCACCTCCAGCCCCAGGAAGAGGCACCAGGCACTCCCTGCAGCCTAGGACCCGGAAGGTAACATCCTCTCTAGTGCTATTGAGGTTGAGGACTCACATGTGCCAAGGACAACTGCTCCAGCAACTGTCTCCCTCTGGAATGTTACCACTGTCACTGTACAGTCTCAAGCAGTCCCACAGTACCCATAGCAGAGCTTCAGAGCCCCTTTGCATCCCTGCATGTTTCTGTTTGCTGCACTCTGAGAGCTGCAACTAAGAGGCTGGATGAAAACAGAGTATTTCAGCTGTAACACTCTTCCAGTGATATTTCTGAAAATATAAAAAATTCCTAAAATGCTTAACACACTAACTTCATGATGCAACTTTATATGATGGCACATGGCATGTTATGTTATGGCACATACCTATATAGATTTATGTTTGAGAAACACGTACAGGCACTGGGAGTTAGCAATGTTTCCCTTAGGAAACAGAAACTTTCTGTGTCTGGTGTCAGACCACTTAGGACACAGCCAGAAGTGACATAAATTGGGACGATTCGGGTCAGTGGGATAACTCTGCAGTCACTTGTGGTGGCTACTATATTCATGTTATAAAATTAAAATGCAGATCAAAGAATGTGATTGAAATAACCAGGAATGTACTTTGTGTGGATTAACTTACGACACTGTGTATCTTAGAGAAGTGCTAACACAAGTCAAACTTTCATAGCATTTTTAATCAGCCTTAAATCAGCTGTATTATAAAATCCTCAGTGATATCAGACATATTAGGCAGTGAGGGGAACCTGCAGAAGTAATAACTTCAGCATACAGACTGTGGGACAATACTAAAGCTTCCTCAGATACTGACAGGACAAAAGCTTTGTTCATGAAAAACTTAGATAAAAGTAAGTCAGAAACATATGAAGTCACCCACCTACATTCAAGAGGTTACTACTTACTTATCAGACTCTATCACAGCTGGACACATCTATGTTAAGTAGAATGATGTGACAAGGATTACAGAAAACATCCGTCAGAGCAGAAATAATTCAGAAGAGTGACTGACCTAGCCTTTCAGTGAAGAACACATGTTTTTTTAATATAGCTTAAGAAGAGAGAAAATACCTGATAGCAACATCAACTGCATGTCAGTATGTCCACTCTAGAACTATTTTCTATTGCAAGCCACATGAAAATAGATTATCTTTCCATTTTTATTCAATTAAAAAAATACTGTACCTCACAGTAAAATCATAGGAGCAAGAGGCCAATAAGGTTGCATGGAATGGTGAAAACTGCAAGAAAACAAAACAGAACAACTTTCAAAGTAAAAATCCTATGAACATATATAGACTTACTATAAGTAGAAAGTTACCAAAGTTCAAATATTTAAACCGTCTTGGCAAATACCACATCATGTACTCTCACATACCTCTCCTTTGCATATGTATGGATATACAGCCTCCCCACTGTCTGCTTAAAGTCACTTAGTGAACTGATCTCAGAGGCTGGTGCAAAGACAGTTCTGCTGCTGGTCAACTGCTAATAATAATTTCAAGGCATTGTAAGAAAACAGAGAGCATGATAGGCCAAAATTGGAAATTTCAATGAGATGGTATAAGAACATAAAAAATAACCCACCTGTTCAGGCCAACAGTCTTTGAACCCAGTAGTCTATGTTTACATGGCATCTTCTGTATTTCAGTTTGTACCAATCTCCCTTGTGCTCTCACTAGATATCCCTGAGAAGAATCAGGCTTTGCATTCTCTATTTCCCCCCAATCATTCATATACAGTGATAAGACCTTTCCTAAGCCTTGTCTTCTCCACACTAACAAAATCCCAACTATCTCAGCCTCTCCTGGTAGGACAGAGACACCAGTCTCTTAACTTTCTTTGTGCCCCTTTGCTGTATTTACTCCAGTATGTCCATGTCTCCCTTCTACTGGCAAGCCCAGAACTAGATCCAGTATTCCACATGTGGTCTCACTGGTACAGGGAGGAGCAGGGAAGGATCATTCCCCTCAATCTGGTAGCAATACTCTTCCTAATGTAGCCCAGGATGATAGAGAGTAGAGAAATTAGAGATGTTATCCATGTCTAGCTCTTCTAGTACCTGTTTATTGACCAGCTGCTATCCATGAACCTGATGACACTGCCTGCCTATGCCACCTTTTGTGCATGATGCTAATTCAAGAAGTCTGCTATCCAAATGTGTAAAATCAGTACTTCTATTTGTTTGTAAATCCATCTTCTATTACCTTCATCAAGTGTCCTTAAGTTCTATTATCACAGGTTAAGGTGAACAACAATTCTGCATTCCCTTTCTTCATTTTATCATGAAGACAATGTGCTATGAATCCCTTAGTGGCAAAGTTGTTTTTAAAAGATCTCACTGTCAGAGAGCAAGAATATGATAGTTTGTATCGATTTATACTGTACTGATGCATCTTAATGGCTGTCAAATTGGAGTTGCAAAATGATCTACTTAAAAAAAAAAAAAAGAAAAAACAAAAAACCAAAAACCACAATCTCAAGCACCACTGCTATATGTTCTTCTGATATGAAGAACATTTCATGGAGCCAGATTACAGCATGGTCATGCAGGAATTAAACTAGAAAAAATAAGACCAGACAGCGACCACCAGTAGGGACAGCAGGCAAAAGCAGCTGAGATAAGGAAGAGCAGGAGATTCTGAGGCTGTCTGGCCACAAACGGGATTTGTGATATGGAACCACCGCCCGAGTCACACCCTTTTCTGACAAATTAAAACCTAAGTGTAGTAACTTTTAAAGTTGTTATAAACAGATCAAAAATTCCAAGTGCATGCAAAGTAAAATACTGACCAGGATTAATTTTTTTTTGCCAGCTCAGACTTCCTAGAAAATATTAATAAACATGCCTGTTCCTGAAAAGCTTTAAAAGGATCAGGTATTTTTTCACTAATATATAAAAATAATAAGTGCTAATATGAAAAAAATGTCATCATGCATCTAGAACATGGTGCATCCTGCCGGTGGGTGATCTAGTAGTACACAGATCCAGTATAGGCATCTGTAGCCTTTTACACATAAAGTTTCTAAATCTCTTTGAATGTATTAATATTTTCTTTGTATACGCAAAAATGCATAATCACAATGAGTTCTATAACTTGCCTTATGTGAATACCAATCCTTTGTACAGAAAGAAAAAGGCACAACAGCATTTAAAAAATGGGTAAGGGAAGGTATTTTCTCTATCTAAAACTTCCCATATAACCTAGCTGAAGTAAACCTTCTAACCCTCTCTCAAGCTCTTGAACACTCATGGAAATATATTGACTCCAAAGATGTCATTTACTGTGAAATTCCAGCAATCTGCTAAATACCAAAATGTTTTACAGTGCTAAACTGACAGTTTCCAACAACAGTCACCATAGCATCTAAAATATTCAAGACCTGTTGTTTTTTTCCCAGTTATTAGACAATATAAAATATTACTACTTTCAAAAAAGAAATGCATAACAATTCAGTGGTGGTCAAAGGCAAATAAAACAGAACTTACTTTTACTCTTCTGATAGCATAGGTATGACCAAGCAAGACAAATACTGGTTGCCGGACATTCCGCAAGTCCCAGCCTTTCAAGCTACAGTCAACTGCACCAGTTACCAGCAAGTTCTGATAATTTGATAAAACAAATATCAAGACAATTAAATTGCAAAGATGTGTATGTTGGCTACAAAAGTTAGATAAATCAAACAATACAGATGAATAATGATAAATGAGGTCTCCAGTGTGTAAATTAAAGAGAATAGAGAAATACAAACTGTTTCTCCACTATGGACTATTCTATTCGCTATACATAAGAATAAGCAAAACCTCTGATCTACTTGGGCCTTCCATCTGTTAGAACAATGCCCTTCTGAAGATGTAGTAGTGAATGAGAGCAAAGCAACTAGACATTTTTTTATAAAGAGAAGATGCATTAAGGTTGCAGAAAAACAAAACAAAACACAATTTAATGAGTGGTTCAATTGGGAAAACTGTTGGATGAATAGGTTTATACCTCATCATATTTGCACCAGTCACAGCTCAAGATCTCAGCCTCGTGGGCCGGTATCACAAGTTTAACTCCAGGGGCTTTCACATCCCAAACTCGTAAAGTTTGATCACCTGAAATAAAAAGACATTAATTCAAAATTGTTGAATCAGTTATGCGATACAGTTATTCCACTAGTACTTAGTAGACAGTGGTGTCTTAGCTGCATGAAACACAAACTATTATATGAGGGCACTCACGCCAAATAAAGTAGGGACATTACAGACAGATCAGACTGATGCACAAAAGGAATCAACTTAGAATTTCTCTTTCATTAGAAAAAACCCTTCATTTTATTACTAACACTTTCATTATTTTTTAACTCTGATTTGATTAAAAGGAAATGGGGTAAAATACTTAAATAACATTTAATTAAAGTCGGAGCTTAGGGTCCATTTGGAAACAGATTTAGAAGACCAGAATCAGAAAAAAACATTCTCTGCAAGCCAGGTGAGAAAAAGTACCTAGATATATGCTTCTGGCATGCAGAAAAGTGAACAGTATTTAAAATGCAACTTATCTCCCAATTCTTTCAATGAAAGGAAAATATAAGATGCATTACCTGTAGCCATTTTGTGCAAAACCTGCAGAGGTACTCTCATTTATTGGGATATTAGAAGTAATTCTGCTGTAACATGTCCACATATTAAAAGCAATGTCTGCTTTAACCTTGGAGCACAAGCACACACTCAGAGCTCTTCAGAAAGCCATGAAGGGGATCCCCCTTTACTTAAGCGTTGTGAATCACCTGAGCCTCTCTCTTCACTTCCAGCCACAAATTGTCTTCTACCGTTAAAGATCTTTGGCATTTGTTTATACCCTTCTTACAAATTCAGTTCTGAATAACTTACAAAGACATGGAAAACTGCATCAACTGACAAGACCACCATGCTTTTTAATTTTTTTAATCGTGATTCTCTCATTAACCCTGAATATTTAGTTTTGTATCAGCAAAAATGGATTCTCCAGCTCAATTGTTTACGGGAAGAGAAAATTATTTAGAATCCATGATTATGCCTGTGTTCATTCAACAGACTAATGAAATCACTAGGAACCGCATCCAAACACCCATTATTTCTGCAGAAAGCATGTATCAATACTACCTTGCTACTGAAGAAATTACTAATGTTTCTTTACCAGAAACACTTCTGGAAATCCTCAAATTGGCTGTCATCAATAATTATGATTTTTATGCTGTTTAGATACAAGCATTTTGATGGTTTTAGTGCCCAGTTGGTCACTGGCCTTAAAACATACAGCTGTGCACACAAAATCATAGCTCTTTTCAAAAAACTGGCTATAGTTCAAACAAAACCATCCCTAGAGACATAAAACCAACATTCCTGAAACTACCGGGCCACGCAGACTTCGCAAAAAGACAGGAAACATTTGGGAATTTTGAGTACAAAAGTGAAGCTAGACAGAGCTCGGTTCCACTACGTGCCACAAGACTGGCCTCATGGCTGTGGTACCACACAGATGGCGGGAAGCTTTGCTCTCATGGTTGGTTGCTTTTCCCTGGGACTCCATGATTGTGAGAGACCCTGTACTCTCGGTGGCTAAAGTCCCGCTCTGTGAGGTGGGAACGACACATGGTTTCTCACGGTCTTCACTCCCCTCACCTATTTTAACACTGTCAAGAACAAGACTGCTGCTCAGTGTATGCACAGCACTCCTGCCAATGACACCTCACAGGCAGCTGAAGCCCCAGACATCTCTCCAGAGCTTCTAAAAACAGGGAAACATATGGAGAGGAGGAAACATGACCAGCAGGGTCTTGGCAAAAAATAAAGGTAGTAATGCCCATCCACCCACCATTAGTCTTGCTAATCTGCTTGCCTGCAGAAGACAGATTTCAGTTTGAGTCTTTAAGTCTTTCAGAGATACTATAATGGGCTTCTTAAAAAGCTTTTCTTTTAATTTCATCAGATAACATAGAATTGAAAGGGAAACACATAATTCACTACAGACAGGATCATTTTTTCCCAAGCAAATAAATATAGAAATCCAGGTGAACTAGAATGAACTGCTAGAGAGATAGAGCACAGTAGCATTATGAGGGCCAAAAACATTTGGTAAAGTTACTCGGCCAATAACAATTTTGACACTAAATATACAATAGCCTCAATTATTTATTTTTTATTAGAAAATGCTGATGCACAAGAAAGATAATTATTTTCCTTTTTTTTTTATTTCTTTGAAAATGCTACACTTAGCTGTTGTTAATTGTGGCTGGCACCATTTGTGAAATGTTTTTAATGGAGTAACACAACATGCAAGTGAACCTTTCTGTGAATACACAGATTGAATTAAAGCCAAAGACAAATCCTTTTTTGCCACTTAGGCTCTAAGTGGAAGAATCAGATTAATTAACTAAAAATAAAAAAAAAACAAAAACAAAACAAAACACCTGACAGTGTCATCCTGACCCCTTACACATTTTAAGAAACTTTTTTTTTTACCTTAAACAACTTTGCATGACCTCACAATGCATATATGTACATATTTTTTTAACATTTCATTTAAAAAAAAATTGCTGTTAAAAATTTTGGAATTTCCACAATTCCATTATTCCTTCAACTCTGCATTAAAAAGGATGTATTTCTTCCATAAGGTAAAGCAGAAGTAGGATAATAATAATAGAAAGAACAAATAAAGCACACCTAGCACAATCATATTCATCACCAGCCACTTCCAGTTGGTATCCCAAAGTAAGCAACCACAAAAGTTGCCAACGTTTCCCCACAAAATATTTCTATTTTTGTAAGAAGCAATTTCTCTATGGCAACAGATTTTTGCTGGTCTGTTACGATAATTATGATTTCAGATTTGTTTGTATATTGTATTTTGCTTTCTTTCATTTTAATGAATATTTGTGAAATCTTGGACGAATCAATAGAACCACACAATACATACTCATCTATTCAAAATTTTTGAAAGAGATGCTGATCTACAAGTACACCACCCCCACACATGGGCTAAAGACTGCTAATGTGAATGACAATGCACAATAGTGAAAAGATACAGTTTGTTTAAGATTTAAATTTCATGTACCTTTTATACTGACTTTTTACTCACAGATGTATTTTAATCAAATTCATAAATTATAATCTCCTAAGTTCTGTAACAAAAACCAGCTAAGCAATCATTGCCAGACAGTGCAGAGCTGCAACATTAACTATAAAAAGCAGTTAGATATTTGGGAGATCAATAAGAACCCAAGAAACCTTAAACACTATCTGAAGGCAAAAAGGATTCTAACCAGGATAGACAGTATGTTTCTCAAGAACCAAAGTTTAAAGTTTTACTTAAAAAAATGAATCTGATTCTTTTTTTTAAATTCTAAAGCATGAGATCTGATCTTCTGACAATGTTCTCTCATCAAGAGGAAAACCAAAACCCAATCTTTAATTTATTGTAGGAAAATAATTCAGCATAAAACACACAAGCACTGGCATATATGGTGTAACATCAAAGAAATCTCATTCAAAGTAAGTACTTCTGAAGTGCCACTGAATGATTACAAGTTAACATTAATTGCTTACTTGTATGTATTTTTTAAATACGAAACCAGACTAAATTAGCCAGAATCAAACAGAAAATTTGTGGGAGATTAAAGAACAGAACCCAAATCTCATGTTTCTCAAAACCAAACTTTTTAGGTATGTTAAAATGATCAGGCTGTCCACTTCTATCATAGATAGTATAAGCAAACCTAGAACAGGATTAATAAAGCTCATGAGATCCCACACAGAGGATCAGAAACAGAGTGACACAAATAGCAGCTTTATTTAAATCATCCAACAGGACTCTACTGAATGTACAAAATATACTTCCATGTAGCACAACCTAGATATCAAGTAAATATAACTACCAGTGGAAACGTATTATACTTTCCAACCAGTAATTTCTCGGTCTGATATAAAATGCTGTAAAGCTAAAAATCAAACGAGCTTTTCATTATTTTAGAGAAGACCTCAACAGTCTTTTTCTGAAAAGAGTAATTAAAAAAAAAAAAAAAAAAATCAGTGAAAACTTTTATTTCAGTGTTTTCCAATATGATTTAACATAAATCTTGGGACAAATTTTATTGATCTAACTTGTGACTTACTATTAAACCATTCTTCCGCAAATGGCAGTATTGGCTAGGTACCTATCTCTAACCCAAATGACCCAAAACATATTAATTCACTGAATTCACTGCAAAAAAGTGCTACCCTTTCTTTTCAACATTGAAACACTATTTTACAAGATTGTAATATAAAATATTATAACCTGAAAGTGCTTTATATTCTAGCATGTCCTGCATACAACACTTTACTATGGTTAGCATGTACTATAAATTGAAGGCCAAACTCATTTCCTGAGAAATATTTCAGCTTGCACATTAGAGGCTGATTTAGTAAAGCTTACTGAGCACAAGACTCAGATGAATTCAATACTGTGCTGGTATGTCTTGAAGCAATGGATTGCAAATGAAAACAGCCACCTCACTTCACCACACAGATTAGACACAAGAAAGCAAGCAATAAATTTTATTTTAATAGCTTCTAGCATAAATAGCAGTTTAGCTAAACTGCAACAAAAGACAGTAACTCCATAATCAGTTTGCTCTCTAGATGCTCAATTTGTACAACAAGGTACCATGCAGTAGATAGAAGCCTCTTATTCTTTTATCTGTCAAGGATTTGGATTCCAAAAATGACAAGTTTTGCAAAGCCTTGAACCTTGTTCATGATGGCATTTTTTCTAGTACATTCAACAAGCAAATAACTAGGAAAGAACTCATAATAAGCAAAGAGTGGACCCACACCAAACGCATGCAATACAAGCCTCCAGTAAAGTGTTCTCGAACTCAAGACAAACCACTGTCATAGCAGAACAGAAGATAATTTCCTTCAGTTTTTTAGGAACCTGAACAAACATAGATATCTTGAGCAGCTGCACTCAAGGCTATCAGTTTCCAGTTAATTCAGTAACCAACTTCTTAGTAAATGTACACCTTTCCCAGCTCATTATTTCATGCAAAGAATTTGCTCATTTCTAATTTTCTTTCACAATTTGGATCCCAAACACAGAAAGGCATGCCAAGACTACATGACAGCCTTATTTATGAAACCACAGCTTGACAACCCATTAACTACACACATTTGTCACTAAGATACCAGTAGGCAAGAAGACAAACTTTTAAAAAGGCAACTCACTATGTCAGGGCTGGCAATAAAACAGAATAAACAATGTGTTTTTAATTTTAACCTTAATGTCTAGCTATGAATGCAAAGGCTTATGAAGTGCAGACGCTGGATTTACAAGTTCATTTGTAAACCAGCAAAGCTACAGTTCCACAACGCTTTTGTCAACACAAGTTTACCAGAAATGATCATACCACCTTGTGGTATGAGAAGACTTTTTACCCTGGGCTCTCAGTCTGAAAAATAAATCTTAGAGCAAAGAATACAATTAATCTATCTAAATAACAATGAATACAGCCATTATCTTGCAGATTTAAGAAACACCTTTTTCCATTATTCATGATTTGCTTAAGATGTTATGAAAACTATGTATCTGCTGTGATCAGTAAACTTGAGGAATTTAGCAATGATTTTTAAATGAATGCAGCATTAAAACTGAGGTCCCATTAGCTAAAATAAAAGCTAGCACTTATTCTAAATCTGGGCTTTCTTTAATCAAAAACAATCATATTTTCATTTGCCAGTGTCATATCTGTATCAAGGGATACAACAGTTATGCAGATGAGGGTAAAATGGTACTCATTAATTACTTCCCACTGTTAAATTTAAAGGGTAATAAAACCAGTTGATACTATAAACTATGCTTTCTTTATAAACCACAGGACCAAACAAGGCCTATTGCTCTGCAGTTACAGAGAATCATTTAGCAGAACTGATTTATGTTTGACTATACACTAATGTTGTCTGCATCTGGTACTCTATGTGCTTCTCACCAATTTGCTTTCTGGGTTTTAAAAAAAAAAAAAAAAAAGACAGACCTTCTGGGCAAATGACACAATGACTCATTAAACCCTTTTAGCCATGAAGATGCTGTTAAACATTTGTGGCACTTCTTTAATGACATTTTCCACATCACTGTTTTTTCAGTGTGAGGCAGACCAGGGCTCTGGTTTTGTGCCGCACGTACACCTGAACATCCTGCTTATCTTATCAGCTCAGAAATTGCTACTGACATCACAACAGCAGTTATTTACATATACAGAATTAACAGTTTGTTCTGTTGCTATTAACTCCCAATTTCAAAAAAAAAAAAGTAATTTACTTGCTTTTTGAGAGTACAAATGATTGGACATGAAGACAACAGCATTGTAAAGTAACTCATACATCCCTGTAAATGCTAAATGCAAGTCTATCACATGCTGAATAAAAGCTACTTTAACTGAAGCATCAGACATATTTGTCTTCTATAATTCAATTACATTTTATTGTACACTGTAAACTTAGTTTTCTTGTATGTATTCAGATCAGAGACTTAATGAAGCAAAATAACCACCCTTAGTATCAAATTCTTTTTCAATTGCTTTATATTACAGTCTTAGGTTTCTTATTTTTTCACTCATAATTGTGAAAAAGTAATATTCCAAACCCAAAGATTTAACCTTATTAGCTTCAAGCAAAAGTTATCTAGGCACATAATGGTCCTTCTGAGCAGCTATTTTACTGTGGCTGGCAGCTGCGTTTGGTTTTCTGTTTTCAGTGCTCACAAGCTAATTAGTCACGTGGAAATTAAACTTCTGCTGGCATCGATGTAGATTCAAATAAAGGCAGAAAAAGGGCAGGGGTGAGGCATGCAAAAGATTCCGAAACCTCCTTCCCTCTTACTTGTTTTCTTTAATTTTTTTTTTTAAGTGCATTGCCTTACTTAGATTTAGTCAAATCGGAAGCATTTCAAGACCAACATTTTTTCCAATTGATGGTTAACAACACACCTAACTTACTTTACTAATACCTGCAAAACTGAAGATGCTGCAACATGAAACAGTTCATTTCTGGTCTGCAGTGTTAAGACTTTATACTATTAAAGATGTAAGTCCAAGTTTGTGAGTAGGTAAGTGTGAGGGAGGATGAGAGAAAGGAGACAAAGAGGGCCAGGAAAAAGAAAGAATACACACACGCTACAATCCTAAAGCAGCAGAGTCTCCATCAAAAGGGGAAAATTTCAATACCCTTCAACAAGCCATTCTTTTAAAAAGCTAAAAAAACACAAGGGAGTTGAAAGGAGGTACAAAAAGTTTCTCTCCAGACACATTTTCAGATACTACTTTTCAGGCAACACAAAGCTGCAAAAGAAGACCACAAAGCTTCAGGTCAAACCTTGCAGCAAGTGTATCAAAGAAGGGAACAGCTGTAAATTTGACACAGTACTATCACATTGAGATTGCAGTTTTTCACCAGCTCCAACTTTAGTTCAATAGAAGATCAGTCACTAGTGAAATTAAGCTGACTCATAATTTTCTGTCATCCTTATAAAATGTATTGATTGTAGCAAGTTTCAAATGAGGAAGTCTAGCCTCCTGAACAGTTCCATTCGACTTTCATCACATATCTTGACTGACAGAGCAGAATGCCATTAAACAGTGAAGTAAACTCTCTAAAGATAAACTGATATGCCTTTCTTACAATAATAGCATTTATACCCACAGCTAGAGGGTCATGAGTACTTCTCCTACCTACAGTCCTGCTAACCAAAGAAAAAACTCCCAATATGCATTTTCTGTAGTGAAGTAATCTCATCAAACCACTGGAAAATTCCAACATAAACTAAAACCAAAAGCAAATTAAAATAAAAATCAAACAAAGAAACGTTTTCTACATTGACATGTCACAATTTGTATGCAAGATCTTTGGTTTGAAGTTATTTCATTTAGAAGCACACCAGATGTTTTATATTGGAAACTGTAAGAAAGTTCACCATCATTTTGACGACTTCATTTTCTCTTACCTAATGATTTTACACTTACCATTACTATATAAGATTTTAATTTCACACCTGAGTAGTACTTACAGAAGAAAGATATTGTGTCTTTTGTGTGTTGTTTTTCTGATAAAATACTATGGAGTCATTAATCAATGAAAACTGACTGCAAATAGCTTCTGGCTCCAGCAGTGTATGTTAGTGCCTTTCAAGAGTCAAAGCAAAATTCACAAAATAATAGGAACTCTTCAGTGTTTTAGTCAAAACTCACAACAGCTGCACTCACTGAGTCACTCAAAGAACAGATCGACTGTATGTAGCTGAACCCAATTTAAGTACTACCACACACAGCATCTAACAATCAGCATTTCCCAAAATTGTTCAAGTGGCAATATGTAAGAAGAGAATTTGGCTTCATAGCCTAGAGAATCAAATTTGAAATAACTAGCAGGATCAGTAAAGCCTTGTTGTTAATCTAGAATGTCAGCAATTTTGTATGAGTAAAACTAGTGTGGAAGGGAGGCTTCTGAGGAGGACTTCAAAGAGACTATAAGATTGCCTAGAACTTGCAAAAAACCACTAAGCACTGTTTTCCCCACTTACCTTCGGCCAAATGGTATTTTGTAGTATATAGCTGCATTTCAGTAGAACTGTTCATACAGCATACAGGGCTCAACCCTATAAGTTTCTGCACATCCTATTAGACAGGTACCTCACTAAGCATTACCTCAATGAATCTTCAAATAAGTTGAAAATACCTGTGCACCAGCATCTGGCTTCCAAGCACTACTATGTCAGAACAAATACATGTAACTTGTCAGTCATTCTAGTTCAGCTCTGCAAGCAGAGTCAGATGGAAACAGCCAGACTGAAATTTTATGAAAGCCATGTATGCTTTTTCAAACTTCTCAGGGAACAGGGAAGACCAGCATTGGTGCGTACTCACTGTCTCTCTTTAACTTCACTAACAGGAAAACATATTTATACTTGCTTACCTTCTTGATATAAGAGCTACACAAATTCTATTTAAATCAGTACAAAGTCAAACTGACTTGAAATCAGAGAAATTTAAGCCCTTGTAGTTAATCTACCAATATTTGTCTATAGGCAGTGTCTTACTGCCCCTCTGCTTCCCAAGCAAACTCTGGCTCACAGCACCCCTTGCCCAGTTGTTCAGCAGTCAGGCTCCAGGTCTCACCCCAGAGCTCTCCTTGTGCCTGTGGGGCAGGAGCAGTGTTGGGAAAGCACTGCCACCTCACCATACCATCTCTTTGCCTCTAGGTACACCCAACTCAATCATTATTGTATTGACCAGCAAGATTCTTAGCACTGGCCAAAGCAGAAAAGTAAAATTGATTATTACCTTTCCCACAGAAGAAGGCACAGAGATCTCCAGCAGTACTTAGAACAGTTCAATGGGAACTGGCTATGTTTCTCACAGAACTAACAGTCTACTGACACCGGAGATAATTTGCACAAAAATGTAAGCCAGAACACAAAATAAAGCATGTAACATGATTTAGTGGTCAATAACATGAGTGAGATGAATGGAAGAGAGCTACATAAAATAACAAAAAAAATTGCCACAAGTTCGCTGAAGTGACTGCTAGAAAACTGCTGATCCCTGTTTAAATGTCCAAAAGGATGATTTACAGATCGTAACAACCTATGAATCCAGCTGCAGCAATACATTTATCTGTCCTTCTTCCATTTTTATATATGACACACACTACCATCTGCTGGACAAAGTGCTGAACTAATCCAATAATTTATAAGGATTTTTTTGTTGTGACTACCCCTTTACCAGCATATTTACCTGAGGCAGATGCAAAACAACCTGGGATGTGTGGAGACCATATAGTGCTGTAAATGACCCCTTCGTGGCCTTTGAAAGTGCATAATGACTTCCCCACAGCTGGATCCCACTGAATAAAGTAAAAAGAAAACTGTTCAGGTACACATTCAAAAAGAAAGGAAAGGGTTTCACACATAAAAGAGCTTTATACATACAGAAAGGACTAAATGAACTTCTTGCTATATATCATGAAAAGCATTTGTATACATAAACTGGTATCAACCAAGGGATGAAGCAACATCTCAGTTAAAACAGAATTTCAGCCTCAGTATAAAAATAAAGAGGAAAAGTGAATCAATGCTGCTTCTTAACACAAAGAACTATCAGGTCCAAAACAAAGCACATTTATCACCTTTAACAGAAAACTAACATACCAGCTTGGCTGTTTGATCCCATGAACCAGACACCACTAGCTGCTCGCCTCTAGTTTGGCTCCAGTCAACACTATATGCCTACAAATGATATAACAGCCTAGTTTAGAAAGAGAATTAGAATACAAGTTTGAGACTCTAGTTAAGCAAAGCTTCACAAAATAGAGTTGGATTTGCAGATTGTATAATAATCAGCTGAAAAAACATGCCGGTCAAGCACCAAAAAGCTGCCAACAATGCCATTTACCTGAAGAAAAATTAAATTTAACATCTCAATCTGGCATTGAAGTTATATAGAGGCTTAGAAAAGTATCAAAAAAAAAAGCAAAGATGAGCCCAAACAGAGGAGAAAAAAAAGAAGTTGTAGCAAAATCCATATAGACCCACCATCACTAGAAGTTTCTGCCACTGTAAAAAGCCATAATTCAGACTGATTTCTTATCTCTGATCCAACTTCATTCAAATATCCACAGTTTCTAATTGCTAGAAATGTAAATGCCATCTCTCTTCAGAACTGACTATGGAGTTGACTTTGAGGTTTTAGCTGACTAACAATAAATCCTTTTTAATGATATCTAAACTTTTTAATGATATCTAATTCTCGTAAGAAATACATGCCATAAAATGCTCGTTTTTCATCTTTTCCAGGTTCTATGACATTCTTTTCTTACCATTCATATCCTCAAACAAGTAAAATAAAATTAAAAACTCAATTTCCCTCATGACTAATTATTTCGGCTATTAAGAAATTGCATTTCACTGTGTAGTTGAAGAAAGCTCCCTCTTCTCTAATTGTAATGTTGGTCCCCACCGTGACAGAGGATACCTTAACTCCACCCTTCACTAGAGCTAGGTTATGGTTGGAGTTGATGATCCTGGGGGTCTCTTCCAACTGAAATGATTCTATGCTTCTACGATTCAATCTTCAAATGCTGCATATCTCTACCTACATGGATGGTGCATTCTATTCTATCTAGTTTTATGTAACATCAAAATGGCTCAATAAGCTGCAGCGGGACATGAACAATTTCAGTGCTAAGGTGGATAAATATTAGCTGAAGACATCCCAGGCCTCCAAAGTGGCTTCCAAGCTTCTGAGAAACATTTGCCTCTGTGTGATGGCCTGTGTTCAACCCCTAAGTTGCTGCTGTTTGGAAATGCCCCTTAAAAATATCACTACATAGTGTGCCTCTTCCACACAACAGCCCTATGAAGTCAGCTTAGTTGAAGTGTTTGGCTCTCAAATTCATGTCCAAAATTTTCCTGAAATAAATACATTTCTGAGAAACAAGCACCTGTATCACACAATTCACCCAGCCCCACATCTTCAGGCTATATCACATCTCTTGGACTGATAAGGCAAAGCGCACTCATGGCTCACAGCTCACTCGCAAGCTATCAGCACATCGGCCCATTGAAGCCGTGTTGTGACGTGGATCTGTGTACATATGGCAGACGTGAGATAGGGACTGCCCAGCACTCTGCAGCTGCATCAGAGGCAACAGGACCTGGGAAAATTCTCCTTCAGGCAAGAATTACAAACAGAACAGACAACAGGCTCAGAAACATGATTATAAACAGCAAGCGCTATTTTCCATTTGGCACGTGACAGATACAGGTAATGGGAAGAGAATGATGAGAAGGTACCAAGAACGAAGGAAAGTTCACTTTTATTCTTTCTTCCTTCTCATACTATCAACCAACATACCTCTACAGACACTTCAATAGAAGCTGTGTCAAGCAACTGGGAAAGACTAATAACATCACATAAACCTTAGTTGTTAATCTTTTAGTGTTTTATCTTCAACCACAAAACACATTAATACTAGTTTATGCCTAAACAGCAGCAAGAAATGCCTCAGGCAAGATGAACAGATGATGAAAAAAGATGTAAAAACATTGAAATAGTTCAAAATAAATTTTCAGGCTCACTTTACAAGACAAATTTAATTCAAGCATTCTATTGTGTCATATTTCTGTGAGACTTCATCAAAACCAAAGTAAATTAGACTAATTTATTAATGAGATTCAGCAGTTGGCTAGTGTTGGAATAAAACTCATTGTCCTTTGACAATAAAGATGGCCTTTAAAATTAAAAATGCACTTTTTTTTTTTTTTGAGGAGGAACAATGATCTCATTTAGAAAACAAGAAACAGATCCCTGTCAATCTTGCATTAGAAATATTAAAAATTGCAGTGACAAAATTGTCATTAGGAATGTCAGACAGGGATTAAGGATTAGGAAGTCAGTCAATCATTTTAAAGAGCACTGTCTGTCAGTGTCTACCACAAACCATTAGGTATATTTCCTCTGAGATCTATTCTCTTAATGCACATTTATAAAGAATCAATAGAAACCTTTCGTATCTCACAATAAGCACTCAATCCATATTTCCTACACTGTCTTTCTAACTCATGGTTGAATGTATCCACCTGCTAAACTAGGACTTGGACACAGTAATGTTTACTTCACTAGCAAGAGATGGTGTAGCAGAACCAAAATAAACTTATGGACAGAATTTCCATGAGAAAGTGAGAAACAACAACAAAAAAAATGGTATTCTTTGCCTACATTTTTCTATTAGTACCACCAGCCTTTGAACACTGTAATAAAATCCTGATCACAAATACAGACTCACGTCTCAAAATTCTTTATTGATGCAATATCTGCATTAAACTAAAGTAGCAAAATTACAAAGAAATAAGGTACAGAATACAGTCATGTAACTGCAGTCACTCAGCTTTTATCTTTATGCTACATATCTGAAAAAATCTTGAGGCCTTTGTGAAGATAAATATCCTAAGCATAAATGTCCTTAAAATATGCAAATACATTTATGAACATGAATATAATATTTTTCATTATCCATATTGCACTACATAAAGAAACTGAGATTTTAAGAAAATCAAATGCAACAGTATCAAACCAAGGCTAAAAAAATACATGTTGTCCCAATATTTTACTACTTTTATTTGAGTAGGATCTCTCAGATTCTAAAACAGAAAAAGATAAGCAGTTCCCAGGTACAACAGAAGTCCTAAGGATCCGCATATGTGTATCACTCTATACCCTCAAGGATAACACTGTTATATACATCAGCTGTCTGACTTAGATCTACCTAATAATGCTCTCTGAAAAAAAATCACAGAATGACTACAGCACTTTCGCAGAACAGTGATTACTTAGTCTATAAGAAATCACAGACGCTATTTCCAAATATATTAGATTTACATAATTAAGTGATACCTAATACAGTGTATGAATGTACATACAAATATGTACAACAGGTAATTCACTTTATATTCAAAATAATGTTAAATTATAAATTTAAACCATGGACACAAACAGAGATAAAAAAATAGACAGCAAAAGCCACTTTTGATTTTAAGCCCACAAATAAATCTTTCAATAATCCAGACATTAAAACGTCCATTAAATTTTTCAAGTTTGCCTGATTTACCTCCTGAGTGTGCTCTTTATAGACTTGCAGTGGACCTTTGGTTTTAGCTGTATCCCAGATTTGCAGAGATCCATCTCCACTGGAAGTGATCAACACATGTTCATTATTCTCACTCCAGGTCACATCAAACAGGCCATCATTCCAGTCAAAACTAAATCAGAACAATAAAGATATTTGTCTGTGAGAAAACATGACATAAAAGTCTGAACTAGCTACACGCAAAGACAATATTTCATTAAATCACCCTCTTTACCATTCTAAACAGCATTTTTTATGCGTTTGATTTCTAGTAAATCTCCTTACAAGTTACTTACTTGTTATAATATCAGCTTTTACAACTGTATGTCAGAACAGGCTGATTAAGCTAAAGGATAAATGAGCCAAGCACCTTCCACATACAGAGAATGAAATCTGATTTCAGTCTTAACCTTGCCAAGCAAACAGAGGTACCACATGTACCAGTCTGATCTACCAGTTCTCCAAGATGTTGCTACAGAGGTACAACTGTGACAACTATGGTAAACAAAGAAATAAAACTGTGTGTTGGGAGAGCTCTATCCAATTGCAACACCATTAAGAAGCTGAGTCACAATGAAAAACCAACAGAAAGATAGTCATGAACATACTAAAAATCACTACACTCCCTTAAAAGGGCTTTCAACACACCAACAATTCATTATATGGGATCTGATACCATATATTAGTTGCTCTGCAACAACTATCAATGACTGTGCTGTTATCTGATGGTAAATATGAATTTATTTACCACCTTTTCACCGAAGGCTCAGCTAAGCTAAAGCTAAACTAAACTTCATGGCACCCTGCAGTAATGACAAGGGAAAGGCAGGCACACAGAACGTTTTGATTGAGAAAATGACACAGCTTATGACTCAGGAAGTTACAGGACTTTGTACCACAAATTAAGTGGCGTTACTAGAAATATAGAAATGAACAGTACTAAACCAGAGCATTTAGCAGAACTAGCAGTGCTGAACAGCTTCAAAGAGTCTAGCTTTATAATTATGAAATAAAAACAGTCTCCTTGAATATGACGATTTGTTAAACATTTCTATTTCTGGCTTCTTAATCTAAACAACTGCTGTTTTAAAGCTTTCTTTAAAAAAAAAAATTTAGGTCAATGATGGTCAAGTATTAAACCCCCTCCTTCCTAACCCTTTTTCCTCCCACTCAGAACATAAATCAAAATCCTCTCAAACCCTTAGAATACTGGATCTCTGAAGAAGGACCTCCATGACTTTATGGAGCTTCCTGCTCTATTTTCAGCATAAGTCAACCATAAGTGCATAAATTTATGTGGCAATGCACTGCTCCTAAAAAGGTAGAACTTCTTATTTCATGCTAGGGCAGAGAGGGTGGTTTTTTTTTTTCATTTACATTGTCAGTTTTCTATAAAATAGTTTACATTACAGAAAGGGTGCAATCCAGATTACTTCCTATAACACAACCTATGCAATGTAAACCTATCATTTGTAAGTAAATTCAAAGACAAGCATTCAGTAGATAGCATAGCATGGAAACAATACTTTTTATCACTAACAATAAGCCAAAATATTTGGGTTGTGTCTTGTTCTCACTGATATGTAATTAGTTTTTCTCTTGCAAAGATAAAACACAAACCTTCTGAGCAGAACAATCCCAGCTTCATTCTGTTCCAGCACTGCCAGAGTTCCACAACCTAAACCAATAAATAAAACCAAAACATCACAACTAGTTCCCTCGAGCCAAAAGAAACTACTGTGGTTCTGAGGTAGCTTCAGTGTGCAAATACAATCTGAACTTTGAGAGGCCAATTAGCTGCATAAATAAACACCTTATTGTCTCACGTTCTCTAAAACTGTAATTAATTTACATAATATTGCTTGTTTTTCTTTCTCTCTTGTTTGTTTTTGTTTGGTTGGTTTGGTTTGGTTGGTTTTGTTTGTTTTTTGTGTTTTGTTTTGGTTTTTTACTTCAGTATACCCATAGGTGAGATTGGAAAAGAAACAACTTGTTTATAAAGCATAAAAATGTGGTTTCCCCCGGGCCTTACATTACAGACCAGCATGGGGCTCCTTTTTATCTTTTGCTAACACAGCAGACATAACACCTTTTTTTCCCTCTGAAACTACCAATACAAACATAGCTCACCAGATGTGAAACAAATAATCAAGTTCTGAGAAAACACACATGGATAACTGCTCTCCCATAAAATCATTTCAGTTGGAAGAGACCCTCAGGATCATTGAGTCCAACCAAACCTCACCAACTCCAGCACTAAACCATGTCACTAAGAAACTCGTCTAAATGCCTTTTAAACACCTCCAGGGATGGTGACTCCACCACTTCCTTGGACAGCCTGTTCCAATGCCTGACAACCCTTTCCATGAAGAATTATTTCCTAATATCCAATCTGAACCTGCCCTGGCACAACTTGAGGCCATTTCCTCTTGTCCTATCACTTGCTACTTGGGAGAAGAGACCAACACCCTCCATGCTACAACCTCCTTTCAGGTAGTTGTAGACAGCGATAAGACTGTCCCCTCAGCCTCCTTTTCTCCAGGCTAAACAGCCCCGGTTCCTATCAGACTTGTGCTCCAGGCCCCTCACCAGTTTCCCACATAACTAGGATTTCGTCAAAGTAATTCCACATTAGGGAACTTTATTTAAACTGAACTCTTTCAGTAGCAACGCTCCCTCTGTTAATGAAGAAGGCCCCAACGCTGAGAGAGCTCTGCCTCTACTGTGGTTAATGTCTTAAGGTGAAAAGATCTGTACACGTTTCATTCACGTTGTGTATGCCTCCACCACTGTTTACTCTCGACCATATAAAATTAACACTCCTCTGACAGGGTCTGAGGCGGTCGAGAGGAGGCCCCGGGCTGGGCAGCTGCTCCGGCACCCACCCCCACCCGGCCACGGGGAACAGGCGCTGTGCAAGGCAAAACCGGCGCAGCGACAAGGGAAACCCCCGGACGCTTTTACAGACACGGACTGCCGCTCCAGACACCCGCATCTCTATCCGCACCCTCCGCCCCCCGCCGCGGAGGCCCCGCCCGCACCTGCGATGCCGTAGTGCTGTGAGGCGGCGCAGGCCACGCGCCCCGGCCAGTAGGGCGAGAACTCCACCGCGTAGCCGTGCAGCCCGGGCAGCCGCAGGGCACCAGCACCGCCGCCCACCGTGCCCATGGCCGCAGCCCGGGCCCCGGCCCAGGCCCCGGCGCGGAGAAGCCGCCACCTCCCCGCCGCGCGCACGGCCCCGCCGGAAGCGCCCCGCCCCGTGGGCGGTGCTGAAGCTGCGGCGCTGCCGCCATTTTTGGTGATGGTAGAGGGCGGCACGGTGCGCTGCCAGCCTGGCGGGCTGCGCCGGCGGGCCCGGCTGGAGAAGGTGTCGCTGCTGCCGCCAAGGGTCCCTGGGCTCCAGGGGAAGTGCTGCTAGCGCGGAGGGGTTATCCCGCTCGGCCTCGCTGTGCCAGGCGCCCCCAGTGGCTGCCGGGTCCTGCTCTGACCGGCTGTGCCTGAGGCCTCTGTGGCTTATCCCTCCGGCGCCGCCGTGTCCTCTGACCTCTTCATAGCAAAGCCGTAAGCTTAGGGGGGGCCTGCTGAGAACTGTATTACTCGCTACTGTCAGGCTTTTATACGTAGCCCAGTGTGATTTGTAATTAAAGGTCATCTGGGCCAGACCAGGCCTCTGACCACTTGCTGCCTGTTTTTCATGATAAACAATCCTGCAAAATAACCTTCGGGTGAAAAGGAGATGACTCCAAACTTGAAAGTCAGTCTGTTCTTTTATATGCCATTTAACCTGTATATCAGCTCATCCTCTGTGCACCAGCTTGAATACATGAGGTGTTTCAATTGTATATGTATGTTACCTGTCATTTTTCCTTCTAAAAAGCCCTTCTAAACTATTTAATTCTCTAATTTCTTCAATAGATCTGCATGTTTTATCTTTTTTTTTTTTTTTTTGTGATGCAATTATGCTTTATGTAAGCCTTTTCATGAACAAACTCAAGTTTTCTTACACCTGTGACAACTTCTGTGTAAGTCAGTGGGAATTTTGCCTTTGAAAGGAAGTGGGGGTTGACGCTTAGAAAATATTTCAGCAGAGCAGCAACTGCAGCTTTTGTTATATTCTAGCCTGTGTGTGTTATACGGGACTATAACATCCAGATTCAGAGATTATTCCAGTTGGACACAGTCTACCTTAATTAGCTATAATGACCCATCTATGTATGAAGAGATAAAAGCGCAAAAGTATTCTTTTACATGTTAGGAAAGTACAGCAGAGGCAAATTAGATTATTTAATCAAGGTTACATCATGGAGCTTGGAGTATAGTTACGTACCCTTGCCACTCAGCATTTTATTTAAAATTAAACCTTGACTACAAAAATCTGTTGTAAAGCCATACAAATGCCTAATTGCTTAAACTGGCACTCAGATGCAGATCACTGAACCACATAGTTCTACTAACTCCTTGATCTCATGGTAAAAGTAAAAAGAAATATATTTATCAAACAGCCTCCGGGATTTTAGAATAAAATCAATCCCAAATCAGTGCAAGTGAAGCTCAGTTTGATTTATCCTTTGGATTATCACAGCAGCTCCCAAAGCCTCATAACTGGCAATTTATAGACTTCATCTATTGACAGACATCATATAAGATAAGATTTTTGTAACCCTGGAGCAAAGGAATACCTTACTGAATTGGCTGTTCCAGGCCATATTCCACCAATTTTAGCCTCTGTGGAATCTGTTTAAATCATTGTGTCTTCTCAAAGTGCAAGCTACATGGTAATTTTCTGAGCAAATGTTTTTTTCAACAGTTGCCCTTTGTGGCTGGAATGTCAATAGCAACATTTGAAAAGATACACGGTGGCTGCAGTGGTGCAGTGAGTAAATTTGGACACAGCCCTTTGTGAGGTGGTGTTTGGCATAAAGTTCTTGAGCTTCATGGTGTAAAGTTCAGTTACACTATAAACAATTTATTCTGGATACATCCAAGTACTGGAAAGGTTTCGTCAAGTGCATTTTCAAATCTAGTTGATCTGTTGTAATGAGTGAAATTCTGCAAACAGGTTATACAAAGAGGAAGCAGTTCTTACCAGTGGCCCAGCTTATTTTTTAAAGACAGATCAAAAGAATTTTGTAGACATAAAGATCAAGAAGTGGATAAAAGGTTACAAGGAAGTCCTGAGAGAAGGACTAGTTCACAAAACTTGTTTTGTTTTTTTGATCCATGTAAAAGCTTTTAAGTTGAGGTTTTGAAGATACTTAGAAGTTGGAAGCAAAATAATACAGCGAGTGAAGGTATTTGCACTGAAGAATTCAAGGCAGAATAACAACTAAAGAAATGAAAGCTATTTTACAAGCAAAGAGACAAGGGCAAAATAAAAAAAGATACCAGACATGACTGTATTTCCTCCTCAGCTCCTGCGCAGCTGAGTAAATTCAAGAAACGTGAAGGACCAGCAATCACAGTAGCATTTTATAGGCAGCTCTTGAAACCGAATGGTGCACCGGGCAACTCTTTGGACGGGCGGACACCGGCCAGCCGTGTCCCGCGGGCGGCGGTAGGTGGCACCCATCTTCCACGGAAAGCCCTTCGGGGAAAAAAATCCCCAACTGCACCGAGGTTGTTTTTTTCCAACATCATTTCAATGAATAAAAAAACAAAACCAAACGAACAACCAACAAACCAACCCCACAAAAACACAAACACCACCAAAACAAAAACAACAACAAAACCCACAAACAACACCAGAATGTTGTTTAGTATGTAACTTTTGGCTATATTGCTGTTGCAGTCATTTTTCTGAGCTCAGCTCATGATCTTACCCCTCGTTAGCATTAGAACAGGTAGCTGAGATGCTTACAGCAGTATCTTTGCATCTGGTTCACCTTTTTTTCAGCCCACTGAGCTCTGTTCTGTTACAAACATGTTTCTCATTTCCTCAGCGTGCTGACAGCTAGCTTAGGTGTGAACTGGGCTGGTAAACATCACTGCTGTATATACCAATCCTGAAAAAAAAAATCTTTCTGATCAGCAGAAACAGTTACCAGGATGGCTTCAGTCCAAGTATTTAAAGAAGATATGAAAAAAAGCTTTTCTACCAGAGAAATCAGATTGTGAACTATTCCCTCACGTGCAAGGACAGGCAGCTTAAACCACTGAAAATATTCAGGGACCACAGTAAACCTTTTTTCTGTCTTGTACTTATTGAGCCATTCATTAAGCTTCATGCTATCAAGGTTTTCTTCTACAACAGTGAACGTCTATTGACTTACAGAAACATAGAGATGTTCCCAGCTGAAATTCCTGCACAGCTATACAGCTGTATGAGTTGAGCTTTAAGAAAAGCATTTAGTGTCCCAAGGTTCCTGATAAGATAGCAAAACTGGCTACACTGAAGATAAACAAATGAAAGTAACCCAGGGGGTTGCAGGCATGAACGCAAAAGGAAAAGGCTCCTCATACGGGGGAATGAAGGTTGTGGAAGATGGAAGGAAGAGAAAGTTAGCACAGAGACTTTCCTGGAAGTTTAAAAGAAAAAAAAAGAGGCAAGAGGAAGGGCTGGAGCAGAGCAGAGTGAGAGTTGTGGGGGAAAAAGGCATGAAGGAAGAACACTGCACAATTCTTCACCATCCTCCAGGGACAGTCCTGACTGATGAAATATCCATCCCCAATGATGTATCCACATCGCTCCACTGGTTTTTGCTGACTGCCATTTATGTGCACCATGCTGTCATTTGGTAAGTGGATTCCTCATTACATGATCAACTGCATCCCTACACAATGGCCACTGGTCTCTATTTACCTACCCCTTTGTTCTTAAATATTGCTTTCAATGTTCCATGTAATCATAGATTTACCTCATCTTAAAGACTGGCAGCTGTCTACCTCATAAGAAAATATTGCCCTCTCTCGATTGAACACAAGGCTACTTCTGATTGTCTACAGTGATGTATTTACTCTAACTTTTTAGGACAGTTTTTAGAAACAAGTTTTTTATTTCAGTTTAATAATTTCTGCTGCTTGTGAGAGTTCTGGTCTAAAGCTTACAGAAATTGCATTAGTTTATGTGCTGTCAATATCTTATTCATATTTTTGTATCTGCAAATTTAATTACCTTTTTTTTTCTTTTTTACCCATAATTGAAGCATACTGGACTTTAGTCCTGCAAACTTCTTTGTCCTGCTTATCAATAAAGTGGTTATGGTACATCACCAATCTCTCATTCCTGTATGTTATCCTGTAGTTAAATAAGAGGCCCTTAAAGTATGGATGAAATTTAGCATCCATTTTAAACCAAATATTTGTAATGATGTATTTTAGTCCATTCTATCAATTTCACCAGCACTACGGTAAACAAAATTCAAAATGCAGATTAGTCTAGAATAATTTTTCTGCCTCTACTGAACAATGATGGCCATAATACATGAAAATTATTATTTGGACAGAGTTACATTTAATGCATATGCTTTAAATTTAATCTCTATAAACAGGATACATTGGAACTGCCTTTTTTGGTCTTGCATCTTGTTTACACTAGTTTGAGTGGCTAAATCAAGCCCGTGGCATCTGTCATATGCTGTTTGTCACTTATCAAAAATTGCATTTATATTTGCAATTAATAAAGTTGGCAAATTCTTGGATGTTAAAACTACAGTTACGGTTAAACGTAGAGGGCAATGATGTATAGCTGTAAAAATGTATAATGAAGAGAGGGTCATTATTTAAACAAATTTACAGCTAACGACTTGTTAGAAGTTTTTGTTGTCAAAAAAACCCAGCCAGAACAGGGTGATACTGAATCGTGACTATATGCAAACCATCTGGTGCTAAAGATGTTATTGTACAGCACTTGAGAAACAAGTGAACAAGGTAAGCATATTTCTGATAAAAAAATGGGGTGTTACTGTGGTTTAAAAAAAATCTGTGGAATTATTATGTCCTAATCAAATATTACGACACAAGAGCTCCTGAATGTCTGATCACTCACTTCAAAGAGTTAACAGATTAAAATACACATTTTCAGTTTTAAAAATGTGGGTAATTTTTGTTTGTTATTCCAGATTCAACAGCATTTCGATTTTTTTTTTTTTCTGGTTTAGGGCCCAACCTCATTCCCAGCCAAATCAATAGAAAAACTAACTTGAATTTGGAATACATGCAGTGTTAATAGTGAACAAGCCCTACAAGACAGTAATGCTAAGTGGAATAGCATGCTGCTTCCGTCTCCTTTCAGTCGGAGACTTCCTTTTGCACTTGACAAACACGGGCTGTTCTCGAGAACAACACAGACATATTGTTCTTGCTTCCTGTAAGGTGATGTAACTGCAATGCTGAATGGATTAACACTGATTCTGCATTTTGTGGAAAACGACATTATTTAGAAAAACACCGATTACCATTCAGACAAGAAACAATAACTTACTGTATTGGGCAGATAAGCAAATATTAACTTTTCTCTGTAAATTAGTCTTTAGTTTGCTTGTCATCTTCCCAACCCGTTTACCCATTTCTTATCAGCAGAAGCAAATGCCAGGCATATCTCGTTGAAAAAGGGGACTGCTCAACACAAAAGCAAACAGAGCTACTGAAGGCACTGCAGTGACTAATTTTTCTAATGATTCCAGAATTGATCCCCTGTCTACAGAAGCCATGGAAAACAGTGATACAAGAGCAGCCTTTGTGCCCAACAAATTGATTCGTCTTAACAAGATCAATTTTAGCAGTACGGTCCTATTGATATGGCATATAAACATAACTGTAAATATGTCGAGTACTTTCCCCCCCTCCTTTTCTCCTCTATTTAATAGAAACATATTATTAAAAAAAAATCCAGTTTCACAGTATTTCTGTTCAAAAACAAACTGCACAAATCTCAACCTCATTTCCTTTTCAAATCCATTTTGAATTCCCTAGAGATTCCTGCTTCCCCTACAAATAACCTGAACGTTTGGGATTTTCACGCTTCATGCTATGTATGATTTCACGTTAGGTTATGTATTATTTCACATTACGTTATGTATTATTTCACGTTAAAGGACCTTTCCCTCAACTGGGCAGCCTATCATACAGAGTTAGCATAACTTAGGGGTATATGCTAGTTATTCCAACTAGTTTCCTTTGCCACGAATAAATATTTTCTTAATTATCAAGCATTTGGGTGTTCTCGACAGGTAAATTAGAGGCGAATGTAAGAAATGACATATTTAATCAACATACAGGGGCAGTTTTCCAGTTTCCAGACACAACACTTGAAAAGCATGAGGCCGATGCTGCTGAAGTCAGCCACAAACCTTTCAGTGAAGTTGAAGCCGTTTGGGAACACAGAGGGAGGTTTAAAGAGGAATTACAATAGAAGACAAGGACTAATGGATATTAAATCCTGCCACTGCTCTCAACTCAGTGCAGACGCCCAAAGCACTTACTCATGCGGTCCCCGTGGGGACGCGGCGTGGCTCACCCACCCCGAGAGCCCACACTCGGAACACGCACCTCCCGGAGCGGGGGGCGGGTGGTTGTTTCTGAGGCGGGGCCGGAGGGAGGTGCCCGGCGCTGGGGCCGCCCCAGCCCGCGCCGCCAGTGGCCTCGCAGCTGTCGCTCGGCTAAAGAGGGGGCGCCGGAGAGCGATCCGACAAGTGGTTTCTCCCCGCGGCCGAGTGATTTCGCCCGGGGAGCGGAGCGGCCGCAGGAAGAGCGAGGTGCCAGGGACCAGCAGGAGAAGGAAGCCGAACTGCTGGGGGTCGGCTCAGCGGGCAGTCCCTGCAGGTGCGGGGGAGAAGGGAGCGGCGCGTCATGGTGCCGGCGGCAGACACTGAAGGAGGCTGTTGTGCTCGTCTCCCCGCCTCCGGCAGCCTTCGCTAGCGCCCGAGGGGGAGCCCCTTGCTTCAGCCCGGCCGCTTCTCCCTTGCAGCAGCTCAGCGGGACCGTTCCGTGGCAGGCGGCTCGGCATGGCATCCGCCTAACCCTGGCCAGCGCAGCAGAGCCAGGGACGCGCCGCGGCGGCTGCTCCTCCGCCGGGATGAGTGACAGCAGCGAGGGGATGATCAGCTTGCCGGTGCCCAGCTCTCCCGGCGGCGGCCCCCCTTGCGAGGAGGTGCTCGGCAGGCGGGCGCAAGGGGCCGACGGTGGCGCCCGCAGCCTCCTGCCCGACTTGGCAGCGCCGCCGCCCGGTACCCTCTGGGCTGAGGACGGCGCTGCCGCCACTGGCCCGGGCATCGCGGCGCGGGCCAAGGCTGGCGGCAGGCGGACAGCGGTCACCTACGTGATCAACGAGGCGAGCCAGGGGCCGCTGCTGGCGGCAGAGAGCGGCGCCCTGCAGAGCCTGCGGGAGGCATGCGAGGTGGTGGGGGCTGCGCTGGAGACCCTGCACTTCGGCAAGCTGGACTTCGGCGAGACGGCGGTGCTGGACCGCTTCTACAACGCAGGTGAGAGCGACCTGCCGGGGCTAGATCGCCGCCGCGGGAGCGGTTCGGCTCGGGCTCGCCCTCACCTCCCTGTCCCGGCCCGCCCTGGGTTCACCGCGGGGCGGCGGGAGCAGGCGCGGCCCCTCCGCCCCGCTGCGGGGTCAGCTCTGGCCGCAGAGCCCTCCGGGAGCCGAGGCCCTGGGTGCCCTTGCTGCCCCGGGCTTCAGTGACACCCTTCGGGCAGCCACGGCGGTTACCTAGAGAGGCAAAAGTGCGTCAAAGCCTGTTTTTGTGCCCCCCGCTAAAGTGTTTTTGGAAGAAACTCCCTGTCATCAAGCGTGCTGTGAATAGGCGCTTGTGATTTGTACCTGTGTGTTAAACGGGTTAATCCGGCTGTTTCCTCCCAGCCTCCCAACAAAGTGCAGGGATGCAAGTTTTTACTGATGTGCTGCGCTCTGGCTGGAACGAGCAGGAGCTGTGAGGCCCCGGGAGCTTTGAAAGCAGATTTGGCACCAACTGTGTAGCTTGACAATTTCTTTGTGCTGACACAGTATCTGGAACGCTACGTGTGTTTGTGCTTGGAAGTTAGTGCTTCTGATATTGGTTGCCTAAAACATTTATGATGGATGGGCTTGAACAAAGAGTGACGCGCGCTGATCCGGTTAGTTGGCACGAATGCCTTGAGCTGCATCCTCTCACCCCAGTTTGCCAGCTTTCCCAGCGATGAGGTTGTAACACCCTTGTTTGAAGGTGTAGTGACCCGAGGTTGTAATGTATGATTGACCTGGCCCCATTTTTAAAAGTAATAACACAAAACTTCCTCCTGTCTTTTTTTCTTTTATTGACATATGTACGATGTGAATGTAGAATGAAAAAGCCTATTTAGAAGATTTGTAAAGACTTCATACAGCTAAAGTTATAGTACTGAATTATTATCTTTTTGCTTTAAAAAAATCAGAAGCAGGAAATTGACTCGACCTACAATTTTCAGCTTATAGTGTGGCATGGTTTTTGTCTATGTGAAATACATGTGAAAAAAGGGGAATTTAAAAAGTTTTGGCTGATATTGTAGCTTTCTTTTCTCCTGGGGAGAGGGGAAGAAGGAAAAAACCCCAACCTGCTGGAACTGTAGCCAGTTTACAGAAAAGATCCTTCAGCATGGACATGCATATGCATGTCATGTCTTTGAAACTGCAAGTTTTTTTCTCACAGACTACTGCTTTCAGTTCAGTGAGGTGGGTTATTCTGAAATGTGCAGTCACAGCTTATTCCTTGTGCCTCTTGCAGAGCTGTGGTGTTAGAAGAGTCAGAGGAGCTGTCCTCACAGGTGGAAATAGGAAGGCCATAGAGCTTCATTATAGATTCTGTACTTGCCATATACAGATCAGAGAGACTTCAGATTTCAGACACCCCGACATCTTTCCAGGACAGGTGAAACCTGACAGTCTGTTTTGGTTTGGTTGTGTATTGAGGCTCATGGAGCTGAATTATCCATGATGTTTTTGCCTCTTACGTTGGTTAATTTTTAGCTTCTGAGCTGTGCAATAGGTGGTCTCAGTAGTTCACGGAGGCTTTTCTTGTAATGGGAGACTTGACTTGAAGTGGGCCCCATTTAATTTTGGCAGTAGGCATCTGGCATATAGTGCTACATAACTGCACACTTATGTAATATAATTTACTTTTTCTTCAGTAGCTTTTGAACAAAGTGCATAAATGTGAAAGCATTACTTTTTTTTTTTCCAGTAGTGTTTGGTTGTGGGAATTCAAAGTGTTGCAAAACAGGCAAAACACTTTGCCATTCAGCTTTAGCAGCAAAGCCTATAAACATGTAAAGAACCAGGAGAGAAATATCCAGCTCCTGGACTGAGGAGAGCAGGACGCAGAAGTTTGTGACTGCTCCACATATACTCTGTACTGTCTGAGCTGACGAGTCATAAACCAGCTGTGATCCCAAAGCTATTTCGTGCTGCTGACTCAAAGGCTGGACTTAGGTCTAGAAATATCTGAGTTTTTATACTTGTTTCTTTATTCCTGTTGCATTTTATACGCACTCTGTGTATATTTTTAAGAACTAGTTGTACAGGAATTTTAAGCTGGTGAAAAAATGTTTCCCAGGTTAGGAACAGAACAGCATTAAAAAGTAGAAACTGAAAGGTGGAAGTGGGGATGGGGAACAGAATGAAAACAGTCATGGAGGGTGTAACTATAGCACAGATTTTTTTTTTTTTAACTGCTTTAACACAGTGGTGTGAAGGAGCATTTGTAGGTCACCTGAACTCTTTCCCACTTCCCCTTGTCCTCTCTTTTGCTCTGTGCTTTCAGTGATCAGACATAGTAATATTCATAAAGAATGTCTGCACACTACATTATTTAAATAATATAGTATATTAATGTAGTACAGCATGACCAAATGTCCAATAAGAATTTAGCAGTAAAAGTACTTTCAAATTAAGAAATGGTTAATTTGTCTTATTCAAGGTATCAAGTCTTACTGGACTAAGTGTAAAGGGCAACTAAGTTACAAGGACTGATGTAATCTCATGAAGGTTTGGAAAATCAAGCTTGTAACTGTGTTTGAATGAGATAAAACAATAAACATCTCAACTTATGCCTGTAAATCGACTGCGATTGGGGAGAGGGAGAAGAGCTACAGTATAACGTATCTGTCTATCATCAAGTTTTCCCTTTTTAATATATTGTTTCTGCTTTGTATGACATAGTCTGGAATCTTGGTGATTTCTGATGTAGGTTCACTTCGTGCCTTTCACTGCTTCAAAGAGAACCATCAAGGAGTATTAAATAGAATCTAATCTCAGATGTAAATACTCATCATCCGCTCTAAATGTAGATTAGCCTACTAATAATCTTCTCCTAGCTTCAGTCAACTGATGGTCCTTAAATGCTGAGACATAATTAGAAATGCATATGATTAGTGAGCAGGTCTCAGCTATATGTAATTGAACCATTCATGCACCAAATATCAAGAATGAGTTATCATTTCTGCTTGCATGGTTTAAATTCTGCTTGATTTCAGCAAAAGAACCTGCTTATTGAGGAAACAGGTGACAAATTAGCCCTAGAAATTGGTGAAAAAGAGTCTGGCAAAAATAGATTTCAAAATTTATCACATTTCTTCCACTTAAATAATAGATAGGTGAGTAGAGGAAATCTAGTCTGATTTCTTGCAAAACTTGATGTATCTGGGTTTGATCAGTTGTCTCAAGATCTTTTTTCCCCCCTCATGAAAAGGGTATTTGGAGTTTGGTGGTGTTTGTGGGCTTTTTTGTTGTTGTTGTTGTTGTTGTTTGCTTTTGCAGTTGTATTAGGTGATCTGCAATTCACCTGCAGCAGCTTAAATTCAGCTAAATTTTTACACAGTTCAGGAATATTTAAAGTGTCAGGCAATTAGACATCCCAAAATATAGCAGGGAAACCTTTCTACGATGCAGTAGATGGTCTTGGTATTTCCAAAGTTGTTATAACAATTGATATTTGTAATTAAATGACATTTTCTGTGCATTGTAATGACCTGATTTGCAAATGCTCTTGACTTTTTTTTTTTTGATTGCTCAGTTCCTTTTGAAACTGAGCCATAAATGAGTATAGGGTATTTAAGAGTTTGTTTGGCTTGGATAAGCATTATTTTTTTTTTTTTTAATTTCTTCAGCAATTGAAATTAAGATTATTTGCTTTCTGTGCAGATCTTTACACAGTCATACACATTGAGAACTAGCTGAGCAGAGTGGTTTAGAAAACAAAATGGGAAAAGCACCATAAAAGGAAAAAAGTAGCATGAATCAGTAACCTGGGTCAGCTCTTCATGGGAGAGAGGTGCTCTAAGTTCTTCACACAGGCTTTGAAGGATTAGGCAGGGTTTTGCTGATGAAATAAATGTCTCACCTGATTGTAATCTGTAAATTACTTTTAAATTGTTTTGATATTAAAGGACAGGGTAAGTTAGGGATGAGCAGTTGGTTAGCAAGACAAGTGGTGTACAAGTGTCAAAACAAGGATAATAAAGGGAGGGGTTTGGAACGGCTTTTAGAGTACACTACTGTGAAGAGAAAAGCTGTGCTCATTCTTCTTGAAGAGGTTAGTAATCTTGTATTTTGAGGGAAATACACCATAAGGAGATAGAGAGAAACTTTATCAGAAATTTGTGTTATTCTGGAGTATCTTGCATCCTCTTTTGGAGAAACTTGTGTTGACTTACAGTGCATGGACAGAGGGATCATTTGTTTAGTATTTTCAGATGTGTGTTCCTTGTGATTGTCTGCCTTGCAAGATTAAGCTACAGAGCATCTTTACCTTGTGAATATGTAATTTTTTTTTTTTTTTTTTTAGTAAGAACTCATCAGAAGCACAGTATCAAATATTTTGACTTTTGTGTGGTCTCAGAGCAACTGATGGAAAATAAGATCACACAGTCAGTGGCTGAGGAGGATCTGGGTTTTCTAATCTATACAGTCACTTGTTTTAGGATGATTCTCAGGCTAAACAGCTTGACTGATGTGCTTGTCATACAAATATCTCCTTGTAACTTTAAGGTTGTCTTACATTTGGGAGTTTCCTTTTCTTCAGCTTCTTCTGCTCAAGCTTCATGAATCAATGGCCCTTATAATAATATTTTGTACTAACACTGTTGTGGGGGGGCTATTGAGGTAATTCCCTGAAACAGCAATGGTTGAGTAAAGTAGAGTTAATCAAATAACAGATAATAAAATAGATTTGGTCTCTTACCTTTGTTTCTGCAATTCAGCATAATTGTTTTTAGAATTCATGTAGGCTTGGGGTAGAAATTGTTATAGTCAGCTTACTGGGCTTAAGAAACATATTGTGCAATGTGCTTGGGGAGAATCTTGGCACACAAAGTGACAAAGTCTTCAGAGAGCCAGTACAGCCACTTCTGTGAAAGTGAACTTTGCTTGGAAGATGTTCTACACCTGAATTTTTCTATAGACTTTACAGAACATTTCTGGATTGTGCATTTATAGTCATTTACAGGCACACAAATGCAATAAAGCAGTACCAGGGCTCAACTGCATTCTTGAAGTTTCTTCCAATTTTTCTCTAAATATTCTAAATTCTATGATGCTATTTTTTTAAAGTGATTTATGCCTTTATATAAGTTTCCTGTAAGTTCTGTGATTGTGACACACTAATGCAGACTCTACTCTTAAACCCAGAACGGATGTTCTTGATTCTAGCAGTTGGCGTAAATGTTTACCATGGTAAAAAAGTGACTTCTTACGATATTAGCTGTTTGTAGGAGCAAAAACCCACTACTAGGAAGACAGTAACTGGAGGCTTTATTCTATTCCACATTGTCTCAGAATGATTAGGGGTTTTTTCACCCTTTTTTTTTTTTTCCTGTACTTCCTGATTATTATTTTTTCATTTCACTAAGCTTTTTGTCAGACTCTTAAATTACTGCACATACTTAATGTGATTATGCAGCACCTGCATCCATCACTTACTTTACTTTTTTGACAACCACACCCTCCCATTCCCCAGGGTGCTGCTGAATCACTACTACTGTTTCTATAGCATCATGACTGGAGAATCCTCATTCTACATGATAGTTCTCATTAACATAGCAGAAGACATTATCCTGATGCATTATTCTTGCCCAATTTCAGGGTCAAGGGCAACTACCACTGGCAGTGGAACTCATGTTGAAAGAATCTTGCATTTCAGCAGCACTGTGTTGCAAGTGATGAGTTGGAGCAAGAAATGCTGTTATTTAATAATGCTGATGGTGTGCAGAATAGAGCTGATGATTACAGCCCTACTCTCAAGATAGACATGTCAGGGATGTGAGGTATTATAACATGACTACAGAATCTTTGTGTCTTGTATCTGAATGCCTATATTGTAACACTTAGGTGGGGTGGGTTATACAGCTTCTTTTGACTCTGGATATTGATTCTCGACTCTATTAGAAGGCAGTGTTAGAAACCTAAAACAAATGCATGACACATCTTCAACATAAAAGACTATTTCATTCTGAAGCACCTGAATGTAATCTACAACAGAAATTATTATAATGAGTTTGAAAACAAACAAAAAAACCCAAAAAAACACAAACAAACAAAAAAAAAACAACCAAACAAGAAAACCCCACAACCTGTCCTGATAGAAAGCTTCTTTTGTCTGTTCATAGTTAGTGCTGGTGGAGAACTTCTGAGTTTATGAGGAAAATTATGGATTTGAAATAATATATTTATAAATACTTGAATTGCTGGACCAACTGTAAATTTTATAACCAGATTCAAATATTGGTACTGTATGCATAACTTCCATCAGACTCCCTTGTCAGTAGGTGTCTGAAAGACCAGTATTCCGTCAGTTTCTGTATGAAGTAGGAGGAGCACAGCAGATGCATGGGGGGCATGTATAGAGTGGATGTATGTGGCTGTGACACCTGGGTTCTGTTTCAAACTTCATCGCTGACCTGTCGTAGCAATTGTAGCCCTGCTGTGCGGCAAGAGCTTCCTTGGGCCTCTTCCCTAACCACAACACTTGTAGTGCGTGTAGCATGGGTGGTGCCCTGGGCACAGAAGCCCTGATGCCAGCATGAATTTCCAGCCATTTCTATAATGTAAATAATAGGAGTATGCTCTTGCAGTGCTCATTTACTAAATCTCACAGTGATTATTAGTGAGACACCTGGATAGATGGTCCACATCCAGGCTTTTGTTGGATTATTGGAAGTTACAGGCTTTTGAAATGCTACCTTGTATGTTAAGTGCGTCAGAGTGTTAGAGCTAGTTTTCAAATACTATGTGCTGCATAATATTTCAAGTGGTGGGGGAGAAATGCAGGTTGTGAAATTATTAGAGTCCCTTAAAATACAGTTAAAGATATAAAACTCACTGTGAGGCATCTCTATGAGCAGACATTATGAAAGTATATTCCCCAGTGGAGAGAAGACTGACTGGACCTAGATAAATACTTTTTGAGAATAATGCAGAAGAAAGTCTGTGACTGGATTTTCTGCAGTTTTCATTTCTGTAGCTCTGAACAGGATGTGTCCTACAGAAATGACTACTGAATTTACTGCAGCCATGTTAAGAATTTTACTTCTCTTTTCACTCACTTTATGCAGTAAAGCGGCACAATGCAAGAAGCTGTATATGTAGCAAAGCTGAAAGGATCAAGTGAAGAATAGAAAAGGCCCCATCAGTAAATTTTCCTGTTTTGATCTTAAATAAAATTAAGCAAGTGAAAGTTTCAGTTTTAGGGTAGTTAATTTTCTCTTGTCTCTGAGTAGACCTGAGTTTTAAGTGTATTCAGTAGTGCTGGTCATTTAAATCTTCCTTATTTTCCCCAGCCCTTTGGAACAACAGTTGCTATTTAGCACTGCTGTATTTGCATGCATAGGGAACCTGCAGGTTGTTCTTGTAAGTTATACATGCATAAATAAAAAAACCTAGTGGCTTAACAATGATAGGGATTTTGCACATTTGTAGTTAATAAAATGGAAGTTATTGCTGGGATTCTCATCTTTCATCATAGACTCCCTGCTTTAGATTGTCCCTGAATGTCCCCTGTAGTCTCCTACTCCTTATTTTGTATGGCTTCTTGGGAGCTTTATATTCAGTGATACAGACACAGAAGTACAGCATTTGTTAGAATGAGACAGACATATGAAGCCATCAGTGGAGTCGTCTTGCACAGCAGAACGTGTGCGTGACAGATGATAGCAGAATCTGTTTTGACAATTGGGGAATTTTCTGGTAATCACTGACGAGTAGATCTCTGTAAGAAGTTTGTAATTATTTGTATTCCAAGAGAAAATGAACCTCAGGCTGAGCTTGACACGCAAGTACAGGCTGCTGCTTTTTAGTGTATATTACTTTTTTCCCTCTGAGACCAAATTTATTCCTTAACTGGAGCAGATATACTTCTTTCAGTTTTGAAGAGCTGCTGATCATCTACTAAGGACAGCATGTGAGAGCTGAATTCTCTTCTAAATCGTGTCTGCCTTTATGAATAACTTTTGGGATGCATTTAGATGTGGCATGGGGCTTAAAGATTTCCCACAGACTGACTCATTTGAAGTCGTTGGGAATCGACAGTCTTTCAAATCCCACAAGAAATGCACGTTTTGATTTAGGAACTAGATACCCTTGTAAAAACTTGGCTCTGCATTTCTCCCTTACTGTAATGAAATAAATGAGTTGCTCTGGGACTTGCCTGCTGATAGCATCAGTGGATGTCTCTTGCAGAGAGTGCACTTGGGGTGAGTAAGCAGCTGGTGCTTTCAGTGATGAAGACACATTTTCAGTGACACCTTCACAGAAGAGTTGTCTGCAGATCTTGTGGAGAGCTATATCTACTCTTGCCCCAATACCTGTCTGATAGAGGTATAGCACTGCTTTCAGCACAATTTTTCTGGCTTACTAGGGACTGTAAACTGAAACTTGCAGTCTGTGAAGTGTGAAGATGCAGGTTAAATAATTCTCAAGAGTTGAAAGTCCTCCAGCACTTTTCTGTGGATTTATAGGCTTCCAACAGAAGTGTGTTCTGCAGTGTGTGAGAGTGCCCAAGTTTGTTGTCTGACAGCAACACAAAAAGTAAAGAAGGAAGACCCTCATGTACGAAAAGGAAAGGAACACTTGTACTGCTGTAGGTATTCACTTATGGTTCTGACCTGGGGCCCCTTATGCTTGGGATAAATTTATCCAGTTATGTTGACACAGTAGCAAAGTGCTTCATTTAACTCCACCATAGAGGCACACCCATAAAATTAAAAGCTTCTACTTCCATCGCTCCACCTTTGATATGATTTTTATAGATACACACACTTTTAAAAGCATGACAGTACTGTTTTCACTCCTCTAGTGAAATATGTCTGGGAGGAAGCATGCTAGATGTACACCATAATTTTGTGTTTTATTGGTTTATTACTGCCTTTCAATGCAGTATCTAAGATAAGGTTTCTCAGCTGTCCTCCAGGAACCTTACGGGTGATTCATATGCAAGTGGATTGCCTTTGATCTGGCTTTGTGTGTGCGGACCACTGTTTCTGCTTCCACATGCTGGCGATAATGTGGCATGCTGGTGAAAGCCAGGTTTTTGGTTGCGTGCTGCATCCTGTCTGTGCTCGCTCCTTGCAGTTTGTGCCATCAGTGGAAGTGACATGTGGTGTCTGTGGAGAAGGGCAGAAGCTATTTGTCTCCCAAATGTAACCTCGTCTTCCAGATCACGGTTGGAAATGATAAATTTTTGCCAGGCAGTTGGTGTGAAGGGGAATCCTTCCAAGTCTCCTTGGGAGTGGAATTTGGTCAGATCAGAACATAATCAGCATTCCTGGGTCAAGTGCAATTGCAAAAGGTTCAGTGACACTGTACCAATCACTTTCACTAGAAAAGAAATGGTTGTTACCTGTGTAAATAAACTGAAGTCCTGTTCGTTTATGTTCTGTTTCCTTTAGGTCAGTTTCAATTTTTGTTTTCTGTAGAGCTCTACTCCATTGGTGGTACTTACAATAACAAATATAATTCTATGATACTTGGAGTCCTTTAACGTGTAGTCTCTTACAAGGGTTTTTAGTGACCTTGCAAATCACACAAAGTGCTGTGCAGAAACTATTTTATTTGTCTATGATGATGGAACTTATTTCAGGACATGAAGGTCCCTGTTCAATTCATTGAATATTTTGTATATTATTTACAAGACTGGGAAGCCCTTTACCTTCCACAGCTGTTTGAGTGTATGTTACTTAGAAGAACAGAACTTCTTAAAGATTTGTTTATTTTTCTTTTTTTATTTTGAGACTGTGTAACTCAAAACCTTGGTGGTTCTCATTTCATTTATTTCTGCTGGAGTTTTTTATTCCTTTTATGTCTTTCAGGGTTGTCACTGGACTTTGGAATTTTCCTGATTTTTATTAACCAGGAGTAACAACTCTAGGTGTAGTCAATGTTGTGCATGGGAAGCGTAGGACAGACTGCAGGGCACACCAGAAAAAAAAAAGTGGCACTTCCAAAATATCCTGTACAGTTATAGCACTGCTGTACGAAGCAAGATTTTTTTTTTGAGAGGGTGCTCACTGTGATCGAGGGGTAGGAGAAGACTGGCTTTTTTTATTCTGCTGCTTATTTGCACAGATGAATGGCAGCACATGGGTGCCCTGTCTAACTACAGCCATAGAAGGCCGTCTCTGGTGGTGAAGTCTGAACTTCACGTGGCATTGCGGAGTCCAGGTCTGTAGCTGGAGAAAATGTCCTTCCTCAGCCTCTCGGCATGAGGGAGGAAGCCCGCTGGTCTGGGCTAGGGGTGGGTGGTGTACAGTGGGTTCTGGACAAGCCTTCTCCAAGGCTGGACCTGATATGGGCAGCACTGTCCAGGGTTGAGACTCTGTGAGGTGAGGCAGTCCAGCCCAGCAGCTTTAGCAACCTTTTTCTGGACTGGTCTTGGGCTGTATGGTGGAACTCTCTATTTGCACAAGGGTTTTCAAGTTTCTCAGGGGCTGGATTTAGCTGCCACTCAAAGAGCTTGTATTGAAGCTTTACTTGGATGCACTTATTTCTTTAGGGCTTAATAACAACAGAAGTTTGTGGAGGTCATTAGGTGTGAAGCAATTTTAACGTGGTTTGAATACCTCAACGCACTTGGGTATACTTCACAATTTTGAGGAAAATGGAGGAAGTTTTAGAAGTATGCACTCTAAGAGTGTTCCACAAAAGAAGCAAGAAAATAAGGATTCTTGCCAGTAATTCTGTTACCAGAACCCATGATCTCTCTTTTCCAGCTGATGCAAGAAGGCCAAAATGCAATAAAAGCGCTAGGAAAATGGACTAATCTAAAGCAAGAGTTTCTAGCACAAACCTTGCCAGATGGGTGTGTAACTGGAAAACTTCCAGTCCTTTTTGTTGCTTAACTGCTTGTGTTTTGGTCTGTTTTCTGCAGTGTCCCAGAAGCTGTTTTGGATGATCTGTGTGTTGACAACCTGGTATTTTGTGCATGTTTCTTCTCTGTTTGAGTACTTTAATAGCAGATCCAATGGAAAAATTTCCTGGTAGTCAGACTTCCCAGGCCTTGGTGGATTTCAGTTTATGCTGTGTCTGGTTGTGAGCTGGCAGGTGCTTGTCTTCAGGCTTTAATTCAGTTCATAAGAAATTATTTATTCTTTTTCTATTATGAATTGAAGCTATTGATTTAGGGCTACTGCCATAGTAATTTCTAGCTGTACTTTGCAATAGAACTGTCTCAGACTAAAAGGCCTAACTGACATGGCATATTTTCAAATAATCTTGAATGTTGATAAATAAATAAAAGTAAGGTGACAGTTGCTGCAATATGCATATCAATATCAGAAAAGAGAATTATCCTTCTGCTAAGAGTATACTGCTTCCTCCCTCTATCTGCATTGCTAAGTGGGTAAAGATGATAATAAAATCCATTTTTGTATGCACTTACTCTCAGTAAGTAGGACTGCTGGAAGAATTGAGTGTATTGTATCCCTTTGAGGTGCTGTCCCATGGCAGCTTAAGTGGATGAAAAACTGGACTAACACACTTCTCCCTAGTGCTGCTTTCAGCGTTCAGAGAGTTACATGATGAGGTAGGTCAGGGAGCTGACCTGATTGCTAACTCATCCCTTCACTGCTTTCAGGTTAGCTTTCTGTTGAATAAGTTCTCTGAGCTGAGCATGAGTTCCTGAGATCAGACCCAGAGCAGGACTGCAGCAACCTGGGTTGAAATTGCCCAAAGGTGTGGTTTCATGTTATTCCTGATCCTGTCTCATTGCGGGTTGCCTCATATCCTTTCCTCTTCCGGGAAGGGTGGCTAAGGAGTAGATTTTATGTTAGCTGTGCCAGATGTTTGTGCTCTTAGACTAATGTTTTTTAGAAACTTTCAGTTTACAGGAAGGTTTGAAAACATTGTTTGGGTTTTGCTCTGGACTGGAGGAAAAAAAAAAAAGAAACCAAACAACTTCAGGACATCTCATCAACTGGGAAGTTGGAAGATTCTGCCACTCAAACTGAAATTTGGGACCGCATCTCTGCTATCAAATGAGAACATGCATGGTTACCAAAGCTTGGCTGCCTGTGTTTTTGTTACTACTTCTGGCAGAACTTAGAGGGCTCATAAGAAAGATTGGGATGAACATTTTAGCAGGGCCTGTTGTGATAGGACAAGAGATATTGGTTTTAAAGTAAGAGAGGGGAAATTTAGACTAGGTGTAACAAAGAAATTTTTTACAGTGAGGCCAATAAAACACAGGCACAGGTTGCCCAGAGAGGTGGCAGATGCCCCATTCCTGGAGACATTCAAGGCCAGGCTGGATGGGGCTCTGAGGAGCCTGATCTAGTTGAAGATGTCCCCGCTCATGGCAGGGGGGTGGGGGACAGGGGACTAGATGACCTTTAAAGGTCCCTTCCAACACAAACTATTATTCTGTGCTTTTGGCCTGGGCTAACTAGTACAGCCTCGGTAGCGTTCCCAGTGGCCAGTCTGAAGGCAGCAAGCTGAGGCTAGGTCAATTTATGATGTAGGCCATTCCATGTTACTTGCTCCTCGCGCAGAAGTGAGTTTTGGAGTGTGTTTAATCAATCAGCATTGCTCTGCTGGTTTCCGAGGTTGTGTAACAAGTGTGCTCCTTTGAAGAGACTTAACGAAAGAGGATATGTAGAGTTGCAGTGCCGTATCTGTTCAGGGAGGTGGGCTAAAGATACTGTGCCTGTGAATGCGCCAGTCCAGCAGCTTTCTTGGCTTCCAAATTCACAGTCTTTCCTGGAGCACTTAAACTGAAGGAAGAGCAGTGGGTAGCTGTTGCAAGTCTTAGGCCTCAGTAGTCATCAAGCAAATAATCTGCTGAATGTGCTGTCTGTTGAAAAGGAATCTTTCCAAAAAGCACATTATAGAACTAGGTTGCAAGTACAGCATTTGTGTGTCTCTTCCAGTGTGGATCATCAGTTCCTTTGTATCTGCATGTAACATGCAAAAAGTCATGACTGAATATGGTGCAAAAATTTTATTTTCTGTTTTAATGCATTTGGGCTTTCAGTTCTACTGTAAGACATAAATGAGAGCACCTCTTAGTTCCTGTTTTGATAAATGTGTTTTCCAGTCATTAATTTCAGTGTAATAAAAGTGCTTTGTGTTAGTGCAGTTACACTGAAAAGCCTTTGGTGTGGAAAATGAAGAAGATTGAATATGAAAAAAATGAAGTTTCAGGTCCTTAATTTGGACTCAAGCTGTTGTAAATTATTTGTTCAATGCTGGCAAAATTGGTTTCTGAGTTTCATGGTTTAAAGTGCTGGCCTCTCTATCTGGCTATTTCTGGACAAATCTCAGTATTCCGTAAAGTGAAAGAGTAATTACTCTGCTCAAAGTGAATGTGGGAGTAGGTGGTGGTTGCTGTCGCTTCTTTTTTACAGTGTCTGTAATATTTCTAAATCCTAAATGATTATCTTTTCTACTCCTCAGAAGCTGAAGAAGAGGCTGCAGTATGAGAATTCAAGTGTTAATACTGTACAAATGCAAACTGAGATGCATTTTGTACCAGCTGTGCCTATTATTTAGTTTGTGTAAAGCTGAATATCTATTTTGCTGGCAATTATTTGGAGACTCACATCTGTGTAGCTTTCCTATTCACATCAGTAATTGTTATAGGAAAAAATAATTCTATTTTTAGTATAAATGACTATTATATCACCAGTTCATCAGTTCAGCTTGAATGGAGCTTGAAGCCTACATTGAATCTTGCATTTAGATCTTGCATGCTGAGATATTTTAGTTAATTGGTACCAGGCCACTCAGAATACTAATTGAATTCCAGAAATTATTTGGAATGAAAACATTTCAACCTGTACACAGAATACAGAAGGAAAAGAAATATAAGATTAAATAAATAACCTGTTAAATATGCGAATGGTCATTTCTACCATTTTGGCTCTACTTATCTATGCCAGTCATCAAACTTTCTCTTGGACCACTGATTTGGCAGTTGGAATTAATGTGAATTCATAATAGTATCATTTCCTTGGTTCAGTTGTGGTCTAGCTAGCATGGGTTTTTGCTGTCTGCTGTGATTCAAGAAATCTAGGTGATAGATGAGTTTGTAGTCTATTTTCTCAAAATGTCTGACTGTGCTCCTATTCTTTTGGTCCTTGTTCTCACTCAAATATGATGCTATGCAAGACACTTAAAATGCATAATGTCATTTGTAGTTATGGTGCTAGTTCTATTTCAAAAACTGTTACTAGAACAATATTTTTTCTAAACATGGAATTGAACATGGCTGGGTTACTGAATGTCTATGCATAAACACTTCAGAATAAAATTCAGCACTTGCAGTGCTTCAGGTGCTCTGTCTCAAAGTTGCTTCTAGCAGCTACAACGCTGGCCATTCCTGTTTGTGGGTCATATGCCAAGTTATGGATTTCTTCTATAGATCCTTTATGGAGGAAATGCATAGCAAGCTCATCATTTTAAGGATAGTGAAACCAGAGCAGTAGAGTATAAGGTGACTTGCCTGAGGTTTGGCAGTGGACGGTAGCAAGAGCTGAGGAGAGAACTTGTGTTTCCAGAGTTTGTGAACTGCTGGTTATATCAGATGTGCTGCTCATGTGATTATGGGTGATTTAGATACGGCTCATTTCTGTTAAGAAGACAGGAACACCTATGATCCTTAAAATCAGAAGGGAAGTTTTTAAAACTCTGACAGAATGGATGGATATTAGATTGTACTGCAGTAATTCTACGTCAATGTTGTGGAAAATAAAAGCGGCTTTTGGTACTGGAATCATGTGCAAAGATGGTTTGCCTCTGGAAGTAAAGTTCGAGCATTTATCTATTCATATAGAGAGTGAAAAAAGCAACACTAAGTCAAAGCTGTTCTTTTTGCTGTAAAACTGAATTGAATGAGAGTGAAATCATAGCTATTGTAGGGCACCTGGAGTTACCATTGACAAAGACAAATGCGGATCTGCTTATCAGACCCGTTTAATCTCATTTTGCAGCAATTAGCAGCCATCATGTCAAGCGTTAAGAATTTAACTGGGATGAGTCATATCCGTTTTCTGTGGTGGAGGCAACAGTGCAGTTCCTTGTGAGACTGGGCAGGTGGTGTGGTGGGGTCAGCACTAGTAATTTTAGGTGTATAGTATAGTATTTTCTTATGTATAGTAATTTCTTATGTTCACACACAGTTATTTTGGTAGAGCAAATAGTGTGAAGTTTTCATCCTCCTCAATATGAATAAGGCATTTATCTCCTCCTCTTCCCTCTTACTGATACTCTCACTCTTGACCCTGACAGGCTTGAAACATGAGGGGTGGCCATGTGATCTGTGCTCTGCTTGGTTAAAGCAAAGCCATATCTCAAATTCTGAAATTAATTTCAAACTTGATCTATGTAAAAGGGAGATGAACTTAGGCTGAACAAAGCAGCCTGCATGAATCTGTGTCTGTTTGAACTTAAAGATATTCTACTTCTAATTAAGCTGCTGTGCCATCAGTTCCAAACACCCAGTGATTGTGCATGGTGTGCCTAAAGAAACTGGATCAGAATCACAACTTGCAGGAAAAACTAGGGTGCTTCAGCTTTGAGTAGGTCTTCTAGATTAATTTAAATTTTGTAAGCCTAACATTCTTAAAATTTCAGGTTTTCCAGTTTTCTTAGGTGAGGGCTACATTTTATCCAAAACTTTTGCGGTTATTGTGCTCAGGAACCAGCAAGAGATGATGTTTATAAAAGGGCAGCCATTCAAAACTTTATTGTAGCTAGCAAGAACACTTGCACTGTAATCAAACTTGTACATCTGCAACTGTGTACAAGACTGCAACTTTGCTTCTTTTTGCTGGAGATAAACTCGTCCTTGTTAGCTTCTAACAAGGCCCTTTCAATTTTTAAAAGGATTCGAGGCTTTTGTGTCACGGGGCAAGATTACTCAAGCCTATGCTGTGGAGCGCTTTGCAAAGCAAACCGCTGATTCCAGCTAGTTCTTTTGAGAGTAGTTGTGATACAAGTAATAGAGCCATGTGCCGCATTAGTGACATTTGTAAGGTTCTGATGGAGGGTTGGTTTTATAATTTCTGAATAGTCCAAACTATAGTTTGATCTTTAAATATGAGCTTTTATTTTCTGTGTGAAGCAGATACTTTTGTGCAGTAGTTTTGGTGGAGCCCAGAGGATTTTTTTTCAAATTAAGTTTAATCAGTTCTGCAGTGTTTACTCTGCACTTTCTCTGTGTTGACTGAGGTAAATTGATTTGTGCGGCTGAGTGCAGCTGGTGGTACAAAGAATTCAGAATTTTTTTCCCTGCTAAATTGCAGGGAGGGCTGCACGCAAAAGTGCTCGTAATTTACAGGTTGATAAGGTCTGACTCAACCCTGAGAGGATTGTTCTACCTGTTTCCAAGTCGTGTTTGACTTGTGAGGCCTTAGTACTGGTGTTAAGTGGTCACTTAACTGTAGATCTGTACCTTGCCTTTGAAACGGTGTTGGTGGTTTCTCTTTAACTTATTTTTTCTTTTTAAAAGAGCAACCTGGAAATGGATAAAGTATGTGAGTTATGGGAGCAGGTATGTCTGTCTGCTTTTTCAAGGACTTATTTGAAATGGGACATAAGTAGGCTCTGTAAGGTGCGGATGAGTAGGAAAAATAGAAATAAACTTTTGAATTTAAACAGTGACTATTGAGGACATTGCATGTAGACAATAAATCATATGTGTTAGACATGGTGAATTTAATGTTGTGCCTGTAGGGAAAGAATGTGCTTTACTCCCTGGAAACCTGTGAGGAATGAAGCAACTGATAGACTATGTTTATATGGGTTTGTTGTGGTCACTAGTCAGATTTTAAAAGATAATGAATAGATAGAGACAGGAAAGGGCTAAATGCTGTTGGCCATGCTTATTTTCTAATCTCTTAGAATGCCTAACAGAGGTTAGAACTGTTAGTAAATTTCTGAAAACCTCACAGGAGCAATAAATAAAAATATCAGGAGTTACTAGTAAAGAAAAAGAGGAAAAACTAGAAAAGTCACTTGCTGTATAAATCTGTGTTTTGTCATCTTTATTAATGCATGCATCTCTGCTCATCTCCTTTAAAAAAATGAATTTGTAGCTTGGTGGAAGACAATGGAAAACAGGATTATCAGACGCATTCATGGAATTGTTTCCATGCAGATGGAGACTGAATCAATATGGTCTCTTCAGAAGGAAAACAGAGAGACAGGTGATGTAATTTAAAATCAGGAATGGGAAGGAAAGAATGATTAAGGAACAATTACTTATTTTTAAATTTTGACTGCCTAACTCTTATCTGCAAATGACTTCAAGGGAAGCATTTTTCCATGCAAGGACATAGTTAAATAGTCTTCTAAAGGATGAAAATTCAGGAGGGGTGGGTTTACTGAGACTGTGTAGTGGACACATGAAATGACTTGGGAGCTTTTCAGGGTGTTGAATTTCCCTAAGCTTTAAGGATGTACCAGGTGGCTTTGCAGTTGCTGTTTGTTTTCCCTAATAACTGCTGTTGGCAGTGGCAGAGATAAGATGCTGCACTAGATGGTCTTTGTGATCTGACTTAATGCTGCTACCCTTGAGACCAAACTGACACAGTTCATTGACACATGTAAATTTTCTGACTAATTTGCTAGACAAATGAAATTGTAAATGTTTTCCAGAAGTAGATGCAAATGATGATGGAGGCTGACCTATTTAATGCCAGGTGAGGGCAAATAACCAGCTAATACAACCTGATTCACAGAAGCACATTGTTTTATGCTGGGTGAGGATCTGGGATCTGAAGTAGCAGGAAAACTGGTGCAAGTGTAGTGCCAGTTTGGCTTTGGGATATGTTTTCTGTGCATGGTTGTGCTGCCGCCTGGCTGACCTCCTTAGCTTCATCACAGCAGAGCTCCAGGAGCTCTCCTGTCAGGATGCTTTTCTCTGGCAATAGCTCTGTGTCTTTGATTTGTGGGTCACTTTCAGAATGAAGCCAGGGAATTCAGTGTTTAAGCTCATGGTTTTTGAAGCATGAATTCCATCAACCTACAACTGAGATCTGTAGACCAGAATCAGGAAATACACTGAGGAGCGTATCTGAGAGGACCTCCTCAGGATGTGCTGAGACCTTGTAGGTGCTTGAGGCAACCTGGGTTCTGGTGAAATGAAGCACATTTTAACTGGATTTCCTTTTGGTGTTTAGGCTCTGTAATGGTGTGAATATCCCTAGGGATGCTTTAGCACAAACACTTTTCACAGTCCAGTTTCTCACAACTGTGTTTTTGTGGTTAGTGGTGCCTGTAGATATGTTGGAGTTGGATAAAAGCACTGAAAAAGGGTTTCTGATGTAGCTGTTGTTGGTAAAGGATACAAACTAATCATGGTTCTTTAAATGGCAATAAATCTCGGGATGTTTTGTTCCAGGATTTTTTTCTGCCATTTGGAAGGGAGTTGTTTGTTTTCAAAAGTTCTTAGCAGTAACTTAATGCCTTTCTCCTTCAGTAACTGCCTTTGACTTAAGTGGGAGAAAGTTTGGTTAATATGGAGTGTTTCTGAAGGCAACATCATTCATTACGCCTCCTAGAGTGTAGCTGTCTGGTAACTCAGACACATAAGGAACGTTTTGTGGAAGGTGCTTCTAGGAAATTCCTTTGGTTGGGGTGTGTGAGGGAGGTATTATGCAACCCTTAATTTGTGCAAAAACACTGACAGTACATCAGAGATATGTAGAACATGCTGGAGTATAAGGAGCACTTTCTATGGGGCATCTTGTTTTACTGTGGTGCAATTTGCTTTCTGTGCTGAAACAAATTAGTATGGTTGAGCATGATCTGAGCAAATTTTGTCTTTTCGTTCCACAGAAATTTTAAAGGGGGGTTCTCTACCTGTTTTAATCCATCCAATCTGGAGAAGAGCATTTTTTTTTCATAAAGAATAAATGAAAGGAGGTCTCAGACTGCTGGAAGTGTTTGTTGTCTGCTTCTTTATTGTAAATATTAATTTCTATATTTCATGAAAGCTCCTTATATATAGTCAAAATGTACTAGCTCAGACCTGTGTAGACAGACTGTTTGGAATACCTGCAATGTATATATTGGCATAAAAGCATTCCTGTTTTATTTAAGCATCATTAAATTGTTATGAATGCATTTTAAACATGAAGAAAACTGACAAAAGTTAGTATGCTAATTCTGTGCACTCAGAAGCAGCAGTGCAGTATGGTTTTGTTAAATGAGAATTATGTGGCTTGCAAACACAAAAAGGGCAATGCAAATCATAGAATGTCGGGTTGGTGGGGAGTCCGTGGAGTAGCTAATTGACCTTGAACTCCAGGGATGGATCAGGTATTGATGCCCACAACCCACTATGAGGAATCCAATCTGGTATTGGAAATCTCCAGTAGCAAGGCATCTTCAGCCTCCCCTAAACCCTGCATGGACACAGTTGCTTTTAAAGGTAGACTGCTTTTCCTCAATCTGTTTTAAATCTCCTTTACTTTGGAACAGGATGTATTTGAACAGAAGTTTAAAAAACCCTATGATGTTATTCTATGTTTTAATTTAATTTTTTATTTAGTCCTATTGTTCTTCTAATGTCCATAAACACAGGGAAGATTTATTATGCTTCTGCTTGGCAGCAACTTTTTATGTGATGACGAGTTAGGGTATGCCGAGTGAGTTGAGTTAGGGTATGCCGAGTGAGTTGAGTTAGGGTATGCCGAGTGAGTTGAGTTAGGGTATGCCGAGTGAGTTGAGTTAGGGTATGCCGAGTGAGTTGAGTTAGGGTATGCCGAGTGAGTTGAGTTAGGGTATGCCGAGTGAGTTGAGTTAGGGTATGCCGAGTGAGTTGAGTTAGGGTATGCCGAGTGAGTTAGGGTCTTCAATAATTCCTCCTTAATCATGTGTCTTTAAATCTCTTCTTACTGATGTTTTTTTCCCTTTTTTTTCTGGATACTTTGCCAGCTTGACTTTCTTCCTTCAGTTATGCTGCAGATTGTTCATGGTATTTCATTTATTGTCTCACGAGTGCCAGGTAGAGGAGGGTAATGATGTCTTGTGGGTGTTTTTGTATGAAACTCTCCTTCACACAGTACAGAAAGTGGTTTTTTTTTGCAGTAGCCTACAATGCTGGCTCATTTGTTCTGTGGCTGCTAGTGAGTGCAAAAAATGTGTGGAGGGTTTGTTTTTGTTCTTTTTTTCTTGAATGCTGCCTAGACAGTTTTACATTTTATTTCAGCATCCCTAAGCATAGGGCATAATAAATAAAGCATAGGGGATAATAAATACATTTACTGAATGTTGTCAGTCTCACTTCAGAACAAGATCCCCTCCTGTCCTTGAGAGTGCTTCCCAAAGGGGTGCCATGGGCAAATTCTAGCTCTATTGACATACAAGTCAGAAATGCCAGTGTGACTTTGCACAGTTTCTTGTGATATTGTGCTGCAGTTTGACAGTGAATCATGAATGAATACTCTCATGCTGTAGCAAAAAATTGTGTGGTTTTTATAAAACTTGGAGCTTATATTAATATTGAAGAGCAAACTGCAAAAAGTAGGAGTGAGCCATTTAAATTCCTCAGTCCTGGATGCAGCCTTAAGTTTAAGCAAGACAGCATATTGCCAGCTTAATAGTTATGATTACGTACTTTAGATGAGACTTCTCAAATCAGTTTTCTAACAGAATATGAAATCTTAGGATTACTTTGCAGCAGAGCAACTAGGAATATAGTTGTTTCTGGATCAAGCCTAATGAATAAAGATTTGTGCACTTCTTAAAATATAATCGTGTTTTCTATCAGAAACATGGCATGTGAGACTCCTGAGCTCTTGGGCATTTAGTTTTCTCAGTGTCTTTCTGTTCTTGGGAAAACATTGGACACAGCAGTGAAAATACTGCAATGCGGAGACTTTTGTGGAGAAGAACCGGGGATGGTAGATGTATTTTGTACCTTTGGTTATGGTGAGACTTGGGGACTAAAATTCTTGGTTATTGTATTACTTATGAGAGGTATTTTCTTAGGATAGAAATATTTTCTTGGCTAGGTGAAGGCATCTAACAAATGCATTTGTTTACACCTTTTATAGAATCCTTCAAAATTTTCAAAAGCCTGGAAAGATTCCTATTTTGTCTAGGCATTCCAGCTGCTGCTCATCATATTCTTGAAATACTGTGTATTTATTTTTCAGTCGGTGCTTGCTGTTCATGAATCTCCTATGTTTAAACCATTTTTGGTATCACGGGATTGGGAGATGTTAACTCCCATGACTTGAAAATAATGTCATAAGAAATAATTCAACATCTTCAGATTAGAAACACTTCAGGGTTTTTTTAGCAGTTTAATGGGCATGGCTCTGATTTTCTTCAGCAGGTTCTACACACTCTGCCTTAGCCTTTTGTTTGGCTTGGTGCAGATCACATTTCTACTCGAACCTATGTAAAAATGAGCGAATTTCTTAACAAGAGATTGAATGGAGTAACTAAAAAGAGGAAGAGCTTTCAGATAGCTTGAAGACATCTTATGGAACATTGCTTCCAGAAAATGCATCCTACTTATTAAAAGAAGTTTTAAAGTAACATACAGAAGGTGGCATTGCCAAGAGGATGAAGGAATGGAATGAAGCCCTTTGAAAGGAGAACTTTTGTCCAGATGAAGAAACAAGTTTTAAAAACTCCACGAACTATGTCAAAATAAATGTACGCCTTAGTAAGGCAGCTTCCAGAAGAGTTTGAGCAATACTTACTGAAGACTGACTACAAAGAAAACATTCACGAATGCTTCACCAACAGGGAACAAGATAGGGATCCTGTGCAGTCAAGATGGAAAAGGAGGACTTGAAGATGCAGCTTTCCTGCCATGATCTTAAGAAATATTTTCTTTAAAGGGATATGGCTGAGGACCTGCCTCAGATTGAAATTGCCAGGAGAAGAGGTTTTCAAATGAACCATAACAACTCACAGGAACTATGTGATGATGACTTATAAGTTGTCAAGGAGCTCGGACTGAAATGAGCTGTTAATCATGGTGTGTGACTGCTGACTTTAGTTGGTGTTGGTGGCATAGCGAGATGGCAATGTAATACTAATAGGACAAACAGCCTGAAAATATAAATAAAGAATGCATTGCATAGACACATGGATAAAATCCGACAGTAGGGAAGAGCTGACATGGCTTTTTTGTAGAGGGAAATCACCCTTTGTTATGTGAGTCTGTACTTAAGGGTGATCCATTTAAGACTGTGTATTGGGATGTCAAAAAGCTTTTGATGGGATGCCTTACTGAAGACTCTGTAGAGACAAAATTAGTAGAGATTACATCTTTACTCCCTCAGATCAATGAGTTCTTAAAAGAATGGAACAGAAGATTTGTTTTGTAATGAAGCAATATTGCCAATGGAAAAATGTGCTGGTGAAAGAATTGGTCTGTAATTTCTTTTTGAATTGGGCTTTTCAGAGGATTCATGGATCTGGAAACTTCCTGCTGGTGAACAGTGTGATGGCAATGTTTGCTGATGTGCAGGCTAATCAAAATGATAAATTGGCTGTAAAGAATTGCAGCAAGTCATATGGTACCAGGTAAATGGGCAGATAAAGGATAGCTGAAGTTCAGTGATACTGAATGTGAAGTAACATATATGAAGTAAAGCAGCTGTAGTTAATCACACAATATTAACTGCTAATTTAGTTGTTGCTATTCAGTTTTCTAGTTAGCTCAAGAGTTTTCTGGAAATATCTCTGGATTGTTGATTGAGTCTTTATTTGCCCCATTCTTATAGTGTCTGCAACACTGATTGCTGGCTTCTGGTGGAGAGGAGATATTGAGCTAAACAGGTGTTAGATCTAATCCCAGTAGCTGCTGTGATTAAACCCAGAGCTGGTTTTTGAAGCTTGGAGGTGGATCTGCCTAGACATTCTTGTCACAGAGAGCTGCTCAAAAAAGCCAAATATATAACCATGTTACAAACAAAAATGGGCAGATCATATTTGAATCAAAATTAGAATACTTCTTAAATGGAGAAATCTTCAGGTCAATAGGGAAGAAATAAACAGAAATAAAAAACTTTTGATCAGCTTTCCTCCTGGCCATCCTGTCTTTGAGGTGGATTGTTGTTTCCTGCCTTGGTTTTAGTGAACTCTGCAGCTTTGGAGCTGTGGCAAACTCTCTACAGTTCCTTTAGATTTCAGGACATCTTCCCATCACCTCCAAGGCCTGGCTGTTTGCTTTTTGTAGGACTGTCTTCTCTGAGCTCTTCTTTTGGCACACCTGTGGTCCCACAAGTACTTTCTTCTTGGGTAGTTAATATAAACCAAAACAATCACACAGATACCACCACATTGATACTTTATTTGTTTGGGGTTTTTTATCTGCTTAAGATCTTGTCTAGGCCAAAGGAGTTTTTGGTCTTCATTGGAAAAAAAAAAAATCTGCAGTGATGTAGATCCTCTGGACAAAACTTCTAAATGTAGAACTGAGTTACTACAGTTTGCCTTGTTTTCATTGACTTCTTCTGCTGTTGTGTTTGCAGGTTGGTTGAACATTTGGTGCAGGGCTAGTAAGTGTTATGACCTGTAATGTGCTCAGGCCTTCAGCTGAGCCTCGTTAATTACCTCTTTGAGCTCAGAATATTTTTGCAAAGTTTGGAGTTGAGAGAGTATTTAGTATTTGGTGTTCCTGGCACAAGGGAGTCTGTTTCACTGGGACTGATACAGATGCAGTGAGCCTGAACGCACTGAGGTTATTTTTAAATAAATGGCTCTTTGTTTGCTTGTCATCTTTTATTCTTTCCTAATCCAGAGTTCCTCCCACATGCATCAAGCTGACAGTGGTTTTTTTCAGTTGTTGGGGGTTGAAATCATGTGATAACATCACAGTGCTTTGTCTTGGGCCAACAGAGAGTGGATTTTTTGAATCTCAAGCTTTCTTCTCCTTTTTTTTTTTCTCTCCATCAGCAGAAAGCCTTTCTATATTGTCTCAGATGTCTTCAGAACATTGATACAGTAGTTTAGATTTTTGCCATGTAGTTTGCTGTGTTAATTCCTACACACTCCTCTTTCATGCTTATCATCTACATATTTTCCTCCCCCCCTCATTCCTTTCTTACCATCTGTATGAGCTTTCTTTGTGCTACCACTTACTTGCCAGCTTCTGCTGTTTTATTTCAGTCAGTACCCTCTGCTTTGCTCCCATCAGCCTTGCATTACAGAAGTGAGAGGTTCTTTTCCCTTCATATCCTTGAAGTGTCGTGCAGTCAACAAGCCCAGGGCTTCACTCAGAGGCTCTTGGTCTAGAATGCAGTGGTTGTAAACAAACCAATCAGTTGTTTTTTTTTCTCCTTGTCTGGGTGGTTCTGCTTGGTGAAGTCTTGCACTTGTGTTTATGAGAATGATCTGAGCCAATTAGCTACAAAAGTTGGCAAGAATCTATTCACACGGGTTTTTCGAAGAAGCACCTCGCTGTATTGTGGGAGAGGGCAAGTTTTGCAATGCTCCAGTGTGACAGCAGAGTGAACTCTACAGATCAGTTAAACATTTTGGGAGGTGCTCCAGAATATCCTGATTTATGGGTTATAAACTTCCTTGTGATTTCTGGTTTAAATTCATACAGGCACAGCTTTTATTTGCTCTTGTGCCACGTTATCACAGTATCACAGTATCACAGTATGTTTGGGATTGGAAGGGACCTCAAAAGATCATCTAGTCCAATCCCCCTGCTGGAGCAGGAACACCTAGGTGAGGTCGCACAGGAACATGTCCAGGCGGGTTTTGAATGTCTCCAGAGAAGGAGACTCCACAACTTCCCTGGGCAGCCTGTTCCAGTGCTCTGTCACCCTCACTGAGAAGAAGTTTCTTCTCAAATTTAAGTGGAACCTCTTGTGTTCCAGCTTGATCCCATTACCCCTTGTCCTATCATTGTTTGCCACTGAGAAGAGTCTGGCTCCATCCTCATGGCACTCACCCTTTATATATTTATAAACATTAATAAGGTCCCCCCTTAGTCTCCTCTTCTCCAAACTAAAGAGACCCAGCTCCCTCAGCCTTTCTTCATAAGGGAGGTGCTCCACTCCCTTAATCATCTTCGTTGCCCTACGCTGGACCCTCTCCAGCAGTTCCCTGTCCTTCTTGAACTGAGGGGCCCAGAACTGGACACAATATTCCAGATGTGGTCTCACCAGGGCAGAGTAGAGGGGAAGGAGGACCTCTCTTGATCTACTAACCACCCCCCTTCTAATACACCCCCGGATGCCATTGGCCTTCCTGGCCACAAGGGCACAGTGCTGGCTCATGGTCATCCTGTTGTCCACCAGGACCCCCAGGTCCCTTTCCCCTACACTGCTCTCTAATATGTAATCTCCCAACCTATACTGGAACCTGGGGTTGTTCCTGCCCAGATGCAGGACTCTACACTTGTCCTTGTTAAATTTCATCAGGTTATTCCCTGCCCAGCTCTCCAGCCTGTCCAGGTCCCGCTGGATGGCAGCACAGCCCTCCGGCGTGTCAGCCACTCCTCCTAGCTTGGTGTCATCAGCAAACTTGCTGATAGTACACTCAATTCCCTCGTCCAAGTCGTTAATGAATATATTGAATAATATTGGCCCCAGCACTGACCCTTGGGGCACTCCACTAGATACTGGCCTCCAACTAGACTCCGCACCATTGACTACCACTCTCTGGCTTCTCTCCCTAAGCCAGTTTGCAACCCACCTCACTACTCTATTGTCTAGACCACACCTCCTCAACTTAGCTGTGAGGATGCTGTGGGAGACTGTGTCAAAGGCTTTACTGAAGTCAAGGTAGACAACATCCACCGCTCTGCCACCATCCATCCACCTTGTTACATTCTCATAAAAGGCTATGAGGTTGGTCAAGCATGACCTACCCTTGGTAAAGCCATGCTGACTGCCCCTAATAACCCTCTTATCCTTGATATGCCTTGAGATGGCACCAAGGACAAGCTGTTCCATTACTTTCCCAGGGACAGAGGTGAGGCTGACCGGTCTATAATTACCCGGGTCCACCTTCTTGCCCTTTTTGAAGACTGGAGTGACATTTGCTTTCCTCCAATCCTCGGGCACCTCTCCCGTTTCCCAAGACTTGGCAAAGATGATGGAGAGCGGTCCAGCAATGACTTCAGCCAGCTCCCTCAGCACCCGCGGATGCATCCCATCTGGACCCATGGATTTATGAATGTCCAGACTATTTAATTGCTCCCTAACCCAGTCCTCATCGACTAAAGCAAACTCCTCCATTGACCTGGCTTCATCTGGGGTCTCAGGGGTACAGGGCTCCCCAGGACAGCCTCCGGCAGAGTAGACAGAGACAAAGAAGGCATTCAGTAATTCTGCCTTCTCTGTATCTTCTGCCACCAGGGCACCCACCCCATTCATCAGTGGGCCTACATTGCCTCTGGTATTAGTTTTATCTGCTATGTATTTGAAAAAGTTCTTTTTGCTGTCCTTGATCCCTCTCGCCAGCTGTAATTCTAAGGAGGCCTTGGCTATCCTAGCTGCCTTCCTATATCCTCTAACAGCAGCCTTATATTCCTCCCAAGTGGCCAGCCCCTGCTTCCATGACCTGTAAACTCTCCTCTTCTGCTTGAGCATACCCAACAGCTCCCTATTCAACCACGCAGGCCTCCTGGCTCCCTTCCTTGACTTCCTACGTGTGGGGATGCTCTGATCCTGAGCGTGGAAGAAGCAATCACTGAATGCCACCCAGCTATCTTGGGCCCCTTTTCCTTCAAGCAGTCTTGCCCATGGGATTTCCCCCAGCAATTGCTTGAAAAGGCCAAAGTTAGCCCTGCTGAAGTCCAGGGTTGCAATTCTACTTGCTATTCTGTTCCTGCCACATGAGATGCTGAACTCCACCATCTCGTGGTCACTGCAACCCAGGCAGCCCTCAACCTTTACTGCTTCGACCAGACCCTCCTTGTTAGTGAGGATGAGATCCAGCAGTGCACCTCTCCTAGTCGGCTCCTCCACCATCTGCATGAGGAAGTTATCATCAATGCACTGGAGGAACCTCCTGGACTGTGGCTGGCTGGCTGAATGGTCCTTCCAGCAAACATCAGGGAAGTTAAAATCACCCACAACAACCATGGCCTGTGACTGTGAGGCCACTCTCAGCTGCCCATAGAAGGCCTTATCAACTTCCTCAGCCTGATCTGGTGGCCTGTAGCAGACGCCCACAACAGTGTCAGCCCTGCCAGCCTGCCCCTTGATCCTGATCCATACACTCTCAACTCGCTCGTCATCCGCTCCTGGGCAGAATTTAGTACATTGTAGTTGCTGTCTCACATAGAGAGCAACTCCACCACCACGCCTGGCTGGCCTGTCTTTCCTGAAAAGGGCATAGCCATCCATGACCACATTCCAGTCATGTGAACTGTCCCACCATGTTTCTGTAATTGCCACCAGATCATAATCTCCCGACCGAACATAGGATTCTAGCTCCTCCTGCTTATTCCCCATGCTGCGCGCATTGGTGTACAGGCATTTCAGGGAGCGAGCAGAGCACACCAGTTTCTCCCTAGGGGCATAGGAGGCCACCCGGTCCTCATCAGTTTTAGATTGCAGCCCCACTGGGACAAGCCCAGCTACAACCCCATCCCCCTTCGAGCCTAGTTTAAAGCTCTCCAAATGAGCCCAGCTAATTCCTGCCCCAGCATCCTTTTGCCCCTACGAGATAAACCTTTCCCACATGACAGTGTCCGGACTGGTGTCTTATAAAACCAACCATTATCAAAAAATCCAAAGCCCTGCCTGTAGCACCAGTCTTGGAGCCAACCATTTAGAGAGTGAATTTTCCTATTCCATCCCACATCATCACTTGAAGATGGAAGGAGTGAAGAGAAGATCACTTGAGCCCCTGAGTCTTTCACCATCCTTCCCAAGACCTTGAAATCATTCTTCATTCCCCTCCCTTTAGCTTAAACAGTTCTTATTTCTTACCTTATCTATCAAGAAATCAGCAGCTATCAATGTTTTAAAAAGATGAAAGGTTGCTTTTTAAGTGAATAGCTAAGTTATTGAGCAGATTCCCAGAGATCTAAATTAAGTTACATATAGAACCTGTTCATATGTGTATAGATGCTTAATTTGTATCTGTAGTGAGGTGGACTGGGGTGTGTGTGTTTGCTTGTTTGTTCATTTATTTATTTTCTGTGTTGTGCCTCAAGAACTCTTCTTCCTGTGATGTTATATGTGGGGTTCCTGAACAAGTGGATGTTGCATCCGTGTCTGGACAGAGGATAACATTTCTTTACCCACTGGAACAATATGTGATTCTGTCTTAAGCAGAAGCAGGGAGGTATTCAGCTGCATCCCTGCAGATATTGTGGGGTCTGGTGCCTTCTTTGTGTAGGACCTAGTGACCATGTGGGTGGAAAGTGAGATCATCTAACTGATCCTGTACACTTAACCCTGCCCAAGCCAGCAGATAGACTTACTCAGTTGTCTCAGTAGGTATTAACCATGCTAGGTCTGATACAAACATGTGGGGGAGGGCCAAGAGCACCTCTAACACAAACCCTTTGAACGGCTAGTTGTTAATCTGAAATCATACCGTTTGCTTATGAGTTTAGGTGTAGAAGCTCACTTGGAAATTCAAGAGAAGTTTGGCACAGTTTTAGCTATTCAGGGAGCAGTGAGCTCAATGCTGATGTGGGTGCAGTATGGCACTGTTGTGTTTAAAAGTAACTTGTTGATTTGGGGGTATTAGGTACTCTAATTATTTATATCTCTACTTTGTGCCACACAGCATCCAGAAAGGGGTACCCACCAGACTGCTGGGCTTGTGTAGCATCTGCTGGCAAGGTGTGCTCAGAAATTTCCCTTTGAGTAGATTGCAGGACTGGCTCTGGTTTGTACTTCAGTGATACAGCAGCCCTGCTTCCATTTCATAAAAATGAGGCTGCTTGAGCCAAGATTACTATAAGGATCCTGATCCACAATGCTTTATGCTAGATAAGAACTAGCATATGTCTGTTACGTCTCTGTCTTAGTGCACTTGAGCATGCTTTGTACATCAGTTGGAGCATCTGCAAATATTGTGCTTTTCCTCTAATATATGGCATATTTAACTGGCCTGTACAGTCATTACACATTTTTCCTTACCGAAATCCAAGCCTCAGGCACCTTTATAAGGTTCTTTTTCCGGCTAGCCTCTCGCACCAGACCAGCTTGGCTGGATGGCTTTCCTGGGAGGTCCAACCATTCACCTGTGTTTAGATGTGCTCATCCCAGTGGCCCCCATCAGGGAATATTCAATTCCAGTGATGCTGACAAGTCAGTGATGCTGTGGTTTGCACAGCTGAACCAGAAATATCAACCTGTACTGACGTGGTGTTGGGATTTCCAAAGCACATTTCCTACCTCATGCAGGCAGTCTCTGGATAAAGAGGAAGATATCTGTGCCAAACATAGAGAGCCATGAAGAAGTTGAAGTAGATAAGGATGTTGTTTGCTTGGTTCTGAAAGCTTACCCAATAGTACATGTCATCATGGCTTGTCGAAACCACTGTTATGATGCGAATGGAGAGCTGCTACTGCAGTATGAAAAACGTTTAGTGTTCAGACTTACGTTGAATAAATTTTGTCACAAGCGCTTTTCTTTCTATATCTTTGTCAGAGAAATATCTTACTGTGTCTTTTAATCCCCAAGTGGAAAAGAATCCTAAATATTGGACTGTCTCGGACGTTGCTGTTATCAGCTTTCCTTTTGCCCTGATTAATTGTGAGACAGTGAATGTAAGGCAATGGCCATGTGTTTCATACCAGTTAATTAGATGATAATAGTAAACATAAACATTCATTAGTTTTATAGTTGCTCTGTTTGCATTAGTTATTTTTCCTGGCAGCACTGTAGTAAGCAGGTAGTGTCAAAAAATAGGGTGTATGTGTGTGATATCTGAGTATTTGTTCAAACATTCTTTGCCCTGTCATATTTTAAACAATGAATACGTGATGAACTTTGACCATTGTATTTAATTTATTGCGTTCTTGGTGACTAAAGGCATTGGCAATAACCAAGAGCAAAGGGCATTAAATCCACTAATGGACACTTGCCCCTCTTGACCATATTATTGTGTATAATCTTAAGTTTTTACTAATTAACCTTTCCTAAAAAAATTGTAGAGATTTTTATACGTGAAATTCTCACTCTTTGTACAGATAGCTTAGAAAGAGCTAACCGGATTTACACTGCAGGTAAGAATTATTGCTAACACAATTGTAATATATGTCAGGCTTCGCAGATGTGTCCTTTTCTGCTGCTTCTCAGGAAAGAAGGGTCAAGTCAACTGTCTCCAATCCCATCACGTGAATCTGGTTTCCCGGGATAATAAGAAGCCGATTCCCAGTGTAGTGGTATTTTGTTCTCTTGAGTGTGTAATGGTGTGTTTCAAGCTCTTGCTGATATAGATGTTAGTTAACCTAATAGAGGGTGACTGCTCTGTGTTTGTCGCTATGTCAGCAGCCCAGTGTGGGGCTGTCCAAGCTAGTCTGTAGGTGTAGGCAGCTTCATTACAGGTGGATTGGCTGCTGTCGGCAGACAGGTAGAGCTTGGAGTGCTTTGCTCAACTGCCTGCTGCTGCATTTGTGCTTTTTCTCTTACCAAGGCCAGAGCTAAGCTCTAGTCTCACGCTTAGGTTATGGTTCTGTCACATCCTTGTGGGCATGCCAGTTGTTTAAGGAGGTGGGAGAGAAGGTTATGGCTAGGCATACTCTATTGTTTGTAAAGTAGCAAGACACAACTTACTTTATTATGAGACTTTTACCCATAATGTGAAAGATGGCTAGCAAAGACCATACTTACCCTGGTTTCTTTAAATAAGATTAGTGACCTGTAGCTAGGTCTGCTGTCAGGAGGTAGAGAAAGGGAAATTTAATCTTGTGCCTAGGACCGGAATAAGGTATAAAATTTATTCTTTCGTGCAACCTGTGGGGTTGCAAGACTTGCAGTTCTTCCCTTACCTGTCTCTTGCTCATGTTCTATGCAGTGAACCTCCATCCTCACCCTGCTCATTGGGCTGCTGGAGTCTGAACAGTCTTTCTTTGCTGCAATACAGAACATGTAAAAGAGCACTTGGAGTGAATTGTCAATCTGTGGTCTTCAGAGTGCTTCATCTTGAGGGCTTAGGTGTTGATAGGGCTCTACTCTGATTCATATTCTTGGTCAGTTATTGTTTTACTTACCTTGAAAGTGAAATTGCCAATATTTTAAGTGGGTTTTATTCAGTGTAACTGCAGAGATAATTCTTCCACCTTTATTGAAATGCCATTTTGCCACTTGTGAATTTGTATTTTCCAGTGAATGGAAAGTGTATCTTTCATTGCAGCAGCCTGTTAGATTAATTTCATCTGGGGGAAATGTGAGTGAGAGCCTGATAAATGGGATTCTGACGGTTTACGTACTGAAGACTGAGCAGTTCTTTTGGGCTTAGCTAAATCCTGATTTTTCTGAGCTAGTGAATTTTTATGAATGTTTAATTGAGTTAGATTTATCTTGGAAGCCATCAGTCTTACTGAGCTTTGCTAGACTTGTAATCGTATTTATGTAACTGAATATAGTATTTAGCTGCTTTATAGTGTGCTTGACAGTACAGTTCAGGTGCTTTATAGGAATCATTAGCACTGTTTTTTTTAAATTGTTTTTTTAATGAGCTTCCACTTGGTGGTTTGTATTTGACTTCTGACCAGTGCTACATACACTGATCCTTCCTTAGGTCAGAGGAGTTTTTCTCCCAATGTTGTGAAAGAAGACAGTCAGAAATGGGTCTGTCAGAAGAGTTGGTTTAGGGGTGTACGTTGTTTTGGTTTTTTTTATTTATTGGATAGACACTTGATTCCAAAAGTGCACATATTTTTTGTGGCTTGTTGGAATTGCAGGTAAGAATTGGGCTGTTCCCCTCAAACTGTGATACCAGCCCTGAGGGCCAACCTGGACTTCAGAAATCTGGTCTCTTTGTCATGAATGACAACTTCATCTTAAAATACATAACTGCTAGAGCGAGAAGGAAAACTTCTTTGAAGTTGAACCTATTCTAAGGAAGATACTGTGTTATCAAATGAGATTATCCAGAAGACCTGGATTTCACAGAGGTCTTTATATATAAAGGGAAGAGATCCTCTTAGTTACATAAGAAATATAAGTATCACAACGGAGTTTATACCAGTATCTTAGTGTAATTTTTTTACAAATGTTTCCTTATTCTTGTGGAACTTCCCTCCTCTGTTGAAGTAACTTGAGGCTTTTGGTGGTGTTTTCTTTTATGCGTGTGAGTTTTTTAATTTTTTAATTGCTGCGATAGGGATAGAACAAGACCCAAGAACATTTCTTGCAGTGCAGCCTGCAGTCAGATTTGTTCTAACAATTGTGTTAAATAGTTTTGGCCAACTGATTTTGACAGTGGTGTGTGTATATATATGCACACATATATACATGTACATATTTTAAGAGTAGTTGTTCTTCCTGGTTCTGAGAACTTGCCATTTTAATGTAAGATATCTCAAGTATTTCCTGTGTTCTGAGTTTGATCAGGGTCTATCACTTTTTTTTTTCCTTTTTTAAGTAGTATTTCTCTTTTAATCTTAGTTTTGCATCCCTCGTGAGAGCACGTTATCTTGCAAGGTTTGAGAATTAGTCATGGCAAGTTGTGCAAATCTTCCTCCTGCTCCATGTAACAATTGTAGACTTACAGTTGCTCAAGATCAGACTTTTATATGAATACGAGTAGTTAAAAATAGAGCTTGTATTTTGGCAACTTCCTAAAAAAACCCAAACAAACCCTAATCTCATCTGAGCAAAATATAGTAGCAATATTGTTATTTTTGTTTGGCTTTTGTGATGTCTCAGTTTCCTAAAATTAAAGAAAGTCAGTGTCTGTATGGTCATAGCAATGCACTGCCTTTTTCACTTCAATAAAATGTATCTGATGCAATGCATACTTCAAATATTTGATATTAAATCGGGCTGAGGAAGATTCTTAAAATAGAAGTTATGAAACTTTTAAAAACATAATTCAATATTTGCTTTTTGAGGGAAAAAAATCCTTTTTTATTACTGTGTTACTCTCCTCTCCTTTAATATTGTTTCTTGAAGAACCTAAGCTTGCATATGCATGTGCTGTCTATTCATGCCCTATGTGTATCTATCCTTTCTTCAGCTTTTTAATAATTTCTAAGCCTGTAGGCCAGTTGGAGTAAAGTACAGCTAAAGAGTAGATGTCTCAAAGATGTTACTTTCCAACAAGTTGGAGAGACACCATTGCTGCCTTCCCAGTTGAGAGCATGGCCACAAGGCTTATCTTTTATTGAATAGCTTCATAGTAGTTTTGATGATCTAAGGAAATAGGCAAGGCGAAACTTGTGGTTAGAGGTAGAAGCCCTTATTAAATCCATTAGAGTAGAGAAGCTTGATGGTACATAAAGCTTTTTGCCTGCTGAGCTCGTCTTGCTACCTGTATTTTCTGTCATAAAAGTGTCTGCAGGGAGGGGAAAGCAGGGAGAGACACTGGAAACCGGGCTGCTTTTTTTGTTCTGCTCTTCACAGAACTGCATTTCTCTGAATTCAGTTTTATTTTTTCCTGAAAGAAAAGGAACAAAAAATTTAATTGATTGTAGAGGCAGAAGTGTTTGCAGGAGAGGTGGAGTTGAGTCAATTTTCTTGTTTTGTTCTCTTGATCCCACAAGCCTTTTGCAGTAGAAATGTCCTGCCTGTTATAATAACCTTAAATACTTCTGCTGACACTTTGCAGTTGCCTCTTGTTTTACTTTGGTGTGAATCTGGGCAAATGAAACAAATGTTTTAAGATAAATTATGGGCTACATTCCTTGTACTGTAAGCATTTGTGCGTGTGTTTAGTTTTAGTCATGCAAGTAAAAGTTGTGATGAACACAATTCTCTGCACAATGAAATTCTTACTGATATGAGGGTTTCTGTGGCTTTACATATTCATTCCCTCTTTCCTTCTATTCTGCTGTACCTTTTCCTTTTCTCTCTCCCTCTCTAGTCTTCCTATATGAATCAAAATAGATCTGGGTGGTAATTTATATTGAAAGTTTACTTTTGCCTTTCTTTAAGTTTACAGCTGTTTTCTTCCAAGATTCTAATACAGAATGTGTAGAGTATGTTCTGCAGTGATGTAAATATATTGCACGAAATTTTATTGCAACTTGCACACAGGGTGAAAATACACATTCAATGTAATTTTTTTTCTTTTGTTTTTCTTTTTTTTTTTTTTCTATAAGGTCGTCAATCATCATGTGTAAATTAAGCAAAGAGATTTTATTCTCTAAGGCACCAAATGAACTTTTTGCTTTTTCTTGATTAGTGATGTTTTTACCTGAGGAAATCAAGGTCTCACTTAAAAAGAAAAAAAAAAAACACACAGAAAAAGTTAGCGGGAGGAACGAAGAAAGAAAGAGGGGGAAAAAACAAACAACCACCACATCCTGCTGACTATCTTCAAAATTCAGACATAACAGCTAAAATAGGGAAAACCCTCTAGATCACTTATTTCCTACTTAAAATCGGGTCATCTTATCAAAGCAAATTGTGTGAAGAGGCATGGTGTAGAAGTATTTGGCTGCCAGAAATGTGTGGCATTGACAATTTCTCATTTCTTTCTGCAGATATTGCTGTTGTAGAGATGAGTGATGCCTTCCGTCAGCCTTCCCTATTCTACCACCTGGGAGTCAGGGAGAGCTTCAGCATGGCCAACAACATCATCCTCTACTGTGATACCAATGCAGAGTCTCTGCAGTCACTGAAGGTAGCTTTGATTGGAAAAATGGGGTGTTTGGTTGTGGGGGGGAGGAAGTCACAGTTGGTCCAGCTCTTGAAATGGGTTGTCTGTTTGCGTAGGAAATACAGACGCCACTGGTGTTTCACAAAAGAAAAGCAGAAGTGTTCTGAGGCCTGGGAAACATAGCCACAGTGAGATGCTAAAAAAACTCAGTTTCTTTTCTCCCAAGAGAAAGATGTAGATTATTTTATCACAGTCTGTAAATACCTAGGTGTTAAATAGCTCTTTCTGGAAACAGAAGTTTGACAAATTTCAGATAAGAAATGAAATACGTGGTTTTGTTATTCTAGAGAGTTACTGGTGTTTGGGGTAAATTGTTATAGTAGTAACAAGTGGATGAGAATGGTATTGTGTAGGGGGCAGCAGAGTAAGTTTTAGCCCCTGTGTAAAGCAGCAGTTCTCTGGCTAAACCTGATGGGGCCCCAGATGGTCTCTGTTATGGCTTGCTGAGTTACAGCTGTAGCAGAGTTGGTAAAAACAAAACGTGTGCCTCCTCCTCAGGGTCACAGTTCACAGTATGGGAGTTTGGTTTAAGGCAAGATGATGGTTTAAGATAACCTATGGGGCGGTGAATTGTGTCGGCCAAGGAGTTGATACTTGCTTCCTCTTGCTAACTCTGCTAAAGGTTTAACTTCCCTGCGGATGGGGGAGGGCAGACAATGTGGATGGCAGTCTTTTCAGTTACTTGCCCTCCCTCAGATTCATGGGCTCTGCTCAGGACGTGTTTTATGCTATTGCACTTCCATTCTAGGCGTTGCTGAAAAGAAGCATTTTAGTAAGCAGCTTGGTGAGTCAGACCGCAGTCTGGGAACTGCTGCCTCTCATGAAGTGCTTGCTTCCAGTGCTGCTGGCTAGTGAGTGTAGGATATTTGGTTTTGAGTCTGTCCCATTATTTGCAGCTTGGCCATCTTTTGGAAGGGGCATACCTTGATGAACTCAGTTTCTTCCCTTCAGATTTTCTCAGCGAACTGGAGTGGTTGCAGTCCAGTTATTTCCTTTCTTTTTGCAACACAGAGTATATAGAAAAAAAGCCCTAAAAATAAAACTGCAAATGACAAAATACCTTTGTGTGGATTGAATTCAATTATGCAAGTACAATGACCTACAGTATAAGCAGAGCAGAATTTCATTGTGCTGGTTAAGGAGCCAGATACCCAGCTCCCACTGGCTATAGTTTGGAGTGAGGCACCAAGCTTCCTTGGGCACTTGGGAGAACTTTTTACTAGTTTAGGAGCTGGACTTTGCAGGATTCCCACTGATGTCAGTGAAAGCCCAGTTCTGCACAAGGAGACTTGGATGTCCCAGTTGCTGCCAGTACAGTACTCACCTAAAACCTCTCTTTGGTTTCCTTTAGTTTTGAGCTGGGCCCATGTTTCTGCTTTAGGTTGTTTGCAGACAAGTTATCAGAGAGCAAGACCTTTTCTGTATTATTTAGTGACTGCCTGAAAAAAAATAGTTGTGGGTATGCCTGAGCATCTTTTGAGGCCGTGTTTGTTCCTATTTGTTACAGTCAGCAGATAGAGTAGAAGCAATGCAGGAGTGTGTGTGCAGTTTTAGTCTTGTGTAAAAGGTGGTGAATTCAAAATCTGGAAATGATCATGGAAATGCACGAAACACAAAGCTGTAGAACATGATTTAACTGGGGTGCCAAGCAATATAGGTGAACTTTTGCTGGTGGAATATTCTTCTGTGTGAACATTCAGGCCAGATTGGACAGGGCTCGCAGCAAACTGATCTAGTGAGAGAAGTCCCTGCCCATGCTGGGGAGTTTGAGTAGGTAACCTTTAAAGGTCCCTTCCACTCCAAACCATGCTATGGTTCTATATATGTTCATGTATAAGTTTGTCTATTTGTGTATACAAATATATTTGTATCCCACACTTAGAAAGCTAGCAAGAGTCTTATTTGAAACATGCCCCCTCAACAGGGGCAAGAGCAGTTTTATGGAAGCCTGACTTGGGCAACGTGGAAAATATGAGGTGACTTGGTTTGACACTCTGTTTTTCATGCTGTGGTATAGGTGAAGCTGCTCAGCAGTCCCAGTAGCAGAGGTGTAGCATAGCTGTTTGATAAATCTGGCAGGGTTATCATTTGCTGGGATCAGAATTTGCTGACAAATCTCCCTGAAAGTGAGTTTGCTGTCCAAAAGTGGTTCACACTCAGCCTGTACCACCCAGATTAGTGTGCAAGAACCAGCTCTCTCTGTCTGTGTGTGCCCTGGCTTCTTGTTCTCTGAAAATTTACATTTAAAATAAGAAGATAAATTCTTTGCATTAGATACTAGAGCAATGTGAATTTCAGTCAGGTTTGGAATATTTTAAAACCTCATAGAGATACTGCATTTATTATTCTCTACAGTTTTTTCTGCTGGCAGCAAAATGTTACTATATTTAACTTTTCAAATATGAGTAGATGTGTATTAATAGTCAATTTTTGGACAGCATAACTCTTAGAACATTTACATAGGGAAGAGTATGTACGTGTATATACATGTATGTGTATAAAGATGCACACACTACAAATGTTCCTCTGCATATATAGGATGTACATATTTATTTGGTTCCATAGTTGTTTTGTTTCTCCTGGGACAGTACTTGATTTATATTGATTTGACAGGCGTAGGAAACATCTAACAACCAGCCTTTCCTGTCCTGTGTCTGTAGACATGAATATTAGAAAGTCATACTGATCAGATATCTTTCTTAGTAGTTGTTTAATGATGCTTTTTTTTTTTTATTCCAGGAAATTATTTGTCAGAAGAATAATGTAAGTAGGATATCTCTGTGCCAGTTGAATTTTAAGCATTGCAAATTTCTGTTGTGTTTAATGTTGTTTATTTTATGTTTTCCACTTGAATCATTTCACACTGTCATGCCGTATTTTATAGAGTTTACATGGAGAATTCTGGAAATCTTAGCAGCAAATCTGTGTATATCACTTTGTTGCTAGATACCAGGCTTGCTTCTTACCTTACCTCCATCTATCAGTGGTATTTTCCTGCTGCCTTTACACATCTGCCATATTTTTTTCACTTGCCATTTACATCAGTCATCTTTTTTTTTTTCTGTTGCCTTTTCTGTACAGTGTTCTTCAGTGTTTTTAAGAAATACTCTATTGAAAAGGAGAGATATTTGGAAACTGGTGCTTGTTTTAGAAACCCATGGATACACCTATGAAAATATATATATTTATAGAGTGTGTGTGTGTTTATTTCTGGAAGTTGAGTCCTGGAGCCTGTTAGTCCAAGTGGAGTGCAGATCCCAGCAGTCTGTCAGTGACTGTCAGTCATTTAACTGCAGGTTTCTGCACCTCGGGTTCCTTTGGTTTCTGAGGTTGGCCTTGTGAATCCGCTTTTTCCCTGCTGCATTCAAGGGGGGCAGACCTGTGACTGTGAGAACACTGCTGTCTCACTGTGCTTAGTTCTGGAGCAGCGGGGCCAGTCCTGTCAGAATATATTATTTGGCACGTTGAGTTGTTCTTGGCTTCACTTTCGAGACTTACTGGTAGCCATATATGCTAAAATATAATTTTATAGCAGTTAGTCAGTGGTATGCAGGTACCTTGAGGTGCTATTTGTATGCCGTACAATTCCATATATTTGAATAATCTTTTCTAAGGGGCATATGAAGCATTTAATTTTAGAAATTGGTCAGGTTTTATTTCCCACAGTATTGAAACTGCCATAAAAACTGGATTATTTCTGGATTAACTGCTGACTTCTGCCAGTGTGAAACACCATTTGAAAAGGATGCAGTTATCTACTACAGCTGATAGAGTTTCTAAAGGTGGCTTAAACACCAGTGCAGGCATTGTTCCTAAAGCTACATTTTAAGTTATGTTTTTTTAAATTAAAAAAAGAGGCAAAGAGGGTTCCATAAAGAGTTTCTATATAACTCTTAACCATAAAGTCCTTTTCAGAGACCCTCAGAATGCTGTGAATGATGTTAGACTAAAAATCTATCACCTTTCTTTAATGAAAGTAGGGTAAATGATCGGTTACGGTTTTACGAACAATAAGAGAGAACAGTAAGGCCTTTCTTGTAAATGCATTCTGTATTTTTGTTCTGGTGGTCCCAGATCTAGGGAAAATGGTGAATGACTGATTTAGTGTCCCTGGGAGGACAGGGGCAAGAGCTCCTTTAGCAGGAAACCAGGAGATGACAACTTGTACAGTAGAATAAAGGGGAGATGTCATCTTGTCCTATTTTTAAATGGCAGTCTCTGAAGCTCAAGGAGAGGTAGGGTAACTTTGCTGTCATCTGTTTGAGAAAGGATTGTTCTGTTTTCCATTTAAATTTGGATAGGTGGCTGTGAAACTGTCATTTATCACTTTTAGAAATGTTTCAACGTGTGCCACAAAACAAATGTGTTCCTTGAGAGTCTCGGATGTTTCCAAGCACACCCACATAACATCTTTTCTGGGAGGAAGTATTTTCCCAGGGACTGGAATAGGGAAGTCACTAAAACTGGCCTAGAAACTGCCGCGGATTTTATTTTCTTCTTCTTTATTTTTTTTGGCATGTTGTGAGCCAAACTGCCAGGAAGGAGACTTTTTGTAGTGTTAGTGCATAACTAACTATTCCTATTTCAAGAAAATCATGTTGCTTTGTAAATCATATGACTTTTGGATAAACTGGTAGGACAGAGGTACTGTTCTTGAGAGGCTGAGACTGTGATGCCCACCCTTACCAAAATAGCCATACAAATGATTATGTGAGCTTGCAAATATGAAAAAATGGAGTTCATATATAAATAAACCAGGAGTTTAGTCCTGCTGTTCTCTAATGTGTTTTTTAATAGCATGCAGAAATTGGCTGTAACAGGACAATGGTATCCTTGGCACCAGGGGATTAAAAAGGCTGTAAAACAAGTGCGTGTGTGTGTATCTATATATATCTGTCTAACTGGAGCACCTTGTGTTTTCTTTGCCTGAACCTTGTATTCCTAAAACTGGTGGGGAGAAAAAGAAAAAAATCCATTACCAACTGTTATGTTCTTTGTTCTGACTGGATTTTTCTGCTTCCTATCAATAGTCGATATGATGTTGCATAGCTAGGATAAACTGCCTGGACCCTATCAGGGCAGAGCAGTACAAGATAACATGGGCTCATTTCCTGTTGTATGCGGTTTTATAGCTATTTAGTTGGACCTTTTCCAAATGTTGCAATAACACCAAAAACATGTAATACATTTTTACAGAGAGTGATACTTCAACAAGAGGCAGTTTGATATTTGAAAGCTCAAGTTTAGTTTTTGCTGTTATCTGATTTTTGAGGTCAACCAAGCAGCAGAGGCATTCTAGAAATTACTAGTAAAGAGTTTCAGTCACAAGGAGATGTTGGTATAAAGGTTACAGTGCATGGCTGTACTTTGCTTGTTTTAGCTCACCAGTTTTTATTTCATCCTACTTCTCCCTAGTTTGAATCTTATCAACTTTGGAGAAAAGCTGAAGGTCAGGTTTAAAATAGCCAGTTGTGCGGGGTTTTTTTGTCTTGTGTTTTTGGTGTCATGGTTTGTTTTTGTTTTAATTTCACATCTTGCTGAATCTGAGAAACTTTAATGTGCATGCGTTATATGTATGGTTTGTAAACAGATGCAGTAATTAACACCTTGAAACAGTGCTCACCATTCAGTTCAGGCTGCTTGCTTGCCCCAGGTTGGAGCTACCCAGGGGGTCAGATCCTGGTACGGCTGCTGGTCTGGTTGGAAGGACCATCCAGGGGCAACAGGGACTGTTCTGCTGGGCAGCTGACTCACAGACAACAGAGATTAAGCAACAGGGTTAATGTTATATGGCTGAGGACTCTTATTAGTGTTTTCCTTTTCTGACACTTGTGGGGCACCAGAGATTGTAACTTTTACTGGTTTTCCCCAGCCCTTCCTGACTACCTCCTGTTTAGGGTGTAGCCTGGTGCTTGGTGCAGCACTCTTTCAGGTATCTGCAAGCTTGGAGCCTCTGTATAGGTACTACTGGACGACTGTAGATTCTAGAGGATGTGTTCAGCTATTGGTCTCTTTGACCGTGAAAACAGGGGGAAATATTTTTAATACTCCTCACCCAGCTGACTGACTCACCGGAACAGGCTGCCCAGCGGGCTTGTGGAGTCTCCTTCTTGGAGACATTCAAAACCCACCTGGACGCCTTCCTGGGTAACCTCATCTGGGTGTTCCTGCTCTGGCAGGGGCATTGGACTAGATGATCTTTCGAGGTCCCTTCCAATCCCTAACATTCTGTGATTCTGTATGTAAAAATGCTACATAGTAACCTTCAGTAAATATTTTGTTGATGATGATAGCTGTGGTATTTCTTGTTATTTATGATACATCACTATCTCTTGCTTATTCTTTCATTTTTTGAATTCTTTGACTTAAATATTTGGCACATACTTCACTGGAAAAAGTTCGAACATTTTTTTTTCCTGTGTGAATATGATAAAAGGTCCATATAGAGTATATACTGATCTGTAACAAGCATCTAGGATGTGGCATGGCTGCAATAGAATGTTATTGCTGAGCATATAAATAAAGAATTTATTACCAAAGAAAATGTGAAGTATTTTAAAGAGTAGACTCAGTTTCTGTGCTTCAGTTCATTTGAGGTGTGAGGCTTACTTGTGTTCCTTTTCAAATCAATAGCAAGGCTGTCATTCATGTGAGTGGGATTCAAAGTAAACCCAAACTAAGACTTATATTCATCAAAACATCAGCACATGTTGACTTACTGTGTATTTGGAGGATGGAGGAAACAGATTTAATAACTTGGTTTAGGACTTTGTCATCTGCTACATGCAACACCTTATGCAGTCAAAGAATTACGTTTAAGAAAAATCTCATCAGAAGAACTTAAATAAAAGCAAATATTTCTCAAAAGAACTATTGGGAGAAATGTAAAAAAGCTGATCTTAATTAGAGGAGAGTCAGCAGGAAGAACAGTTCCTACTGCGAGAGATACTGGTTATTTTTATTACCTCAGCTGATTTTATTTATTTAAAAAACCTCAAAAGTTACATTGGTGGATGCTGACTTGAAGCTCGGGCAAGTAGGTGGCATTCTGTCAGGTTCTCCCATCCAAGAGTAAAGCATCATGTTTTTGTTTTGGGGGATTTCTGTTTTGCTTGTCACTTCATGTCTTTGAATGCAGCTTTCTTCTGTTTGTGGATATTGACAGTTACATAATTCCAACTGAGCAGTGTTAGTAAAGAGCTTCAGGGAACTGAGAGGATTGCACACCTTTGCTTAGGATTTTGCAGATTTTCTCCCTGCTTTTGAAGCAAAATTCAAGATCTTAGAATTAATTGGGCAGAACTCAAATGCTCATTTGTGTAGCACCATGTCTTCTTTATTGTACAACTTCCTGAGAAAAATCTTCTGTACTATGTCAGATGTATTTGCGGGAGAGAGAACAGTGTTTACCTTATTGCATAATGTTCTTTCTAATAAGACGACGTCTCCAAACTGAATTTCCAGAAGGCAACCACTTTTGGAAGTGACAGCTGTGTGTTAGAGAGGGTTATTGAAAGAGTTGTTTTATATTCTTTTTGTGATCGTTAAAATATAACTATGTGCTATGTATTTTTATTATTTCAAATACAAGTAGGTGCTATATTTTATTTTCACATGCTGAGAAAGGATATCAAACAAGAAGGAAGTGTTTAATGTTCCAGTGACCAATAGGTCTAGCTAGTAGCAGCATAGTCTTAAATTCTGTGACTGTAGAGCCATTAGGACAATCTTGCAGTTGTATTTAAATGGAAATTACACACACTCTGGAATTTTTAAATTTTGCACAGTAAGTTAGGAAGGGAGGTTAGTAAAATATAAACCAATTAAAACATTTGCAAAACTGAACTACAGATTTTTATCACTTTGTGGTAAGCACTTAATGCCTGTGTAGCTGTCTCCAGCCAGTACTTCTGCCTTCTGATTTGTCTGACTGATTTGATGAAATGGGCTGTGACACAGATAATCTTTCGGAACATGGCCTGATGTCACCAGGTACTGAGTGTGCAGGCCCAAAACCTTCAAAGATACATACATTCACATCTCCTTGATATAACCAGTTCAACTGATCTGAGAGCTCAGGCCAAGTTTACCGTATCTAATGTCCTGAGTTCTTGTGCATTCGGCTGAACCATAGTAACAATCTGCATGCACACTCATGGCCTTGTCCCGGCCCCTGGTGTGCTCAGTAATGCCTTTCAGCTTTCAGCTCAGGTGACCTGCAATCACATTGGAACTTTCATTAGTGTAATTTGAACTTTGAACCTTAAATAATGAGGGCTTTATAAAGAAAGAGGGCTGGAGAATGAAACTAATAGCACATGTTGTAGATTGGGAAGATCTATTCCCACTCACTTTTGAACCTCCTTTATGCTACTCATGTTTTTGGGGTTTTTTTGTTTGTTTGTTTTTTTAAAGGGTATAGATGTAACTGGGAATATTGCAATTGGTTTTAAGGTGTTACTCCTTCAAAAATTGCCCATTTTTCTTGAATGGCTTGATTCTGTTAGACTGTACATGGTGTGATGAGTCAGAGGAGAGGAAAACAATGATTTTGTCTTGGCTGCTCAGCAAACTTAGAATATAGAGTGAAGTTAATTAGGGTTAGGAAAGAATATCAGAGTTTGAGAGATCACAGTTGGGATGGAGTGTTACAGAGCAGGTTTTAAATACATTCCACTTATCCTATTAAACATCTAAGTGGAATAATGTGCAGTAAGTCGAAATGTAATGTATGAGCAGGTAGGAAGTGTGTGCCTGTAAGACCATCTGATCCCTTCTGACTTCAGTTAATGTAACTTTATATTTTGATGAAGAAAGGTGAGAAAGGAAGTAAAAGTGGCTGGGACAGGTTGCATTGCCTGGGAATGAGGAAAGAAGCAAGTTCATGTGCTCTGTCTCAGGGCAGAAGGTGTAGAGCTGTCTGACACTGGAGCAGCTCCTCAGCTGCTGCCCCCAAGCCTGGTCCCCTTTGGCTCCCATCCCGGTCATTGCCCAAATGCACTCAGGGTTGGGCTCTTTGTAGTTAGAATTTGTGATGGTGACAAAATATGTTTCTCCATAGTGAAAGACTCTAGATTTTATTATACAAGAGCAGGCTTGCCGTCACTGTTCTCTATCTTCAACCACCGCCTTCAGTAAATAATATATAACTTTTGAGTCCTTTTTTCCTTTTGTCAATAGAGCTCTTGCTTGACTGCCTTTGTCTGGTTCAGCTGTAAAATATCTAATGTACTCTTTAGCTAGGAAAGAGAAACTGAGGTCAGTGTTTCTTATATTTCTTAACTGTGTGTGGGATATTTTTTTTTTTTAAGCCTATTTCCTAAGGAAATGAAACTTAAGAGCTTGTACTGCTTTTTCATCCTCCACCCTCTTTCTGTATCTGCCTGTTTTGTCTGTCTCATGAATTTCAGCCAAACTTGAGAGGTCTGGAGATACAGAGCTCCCTATAAAACATAACTGTCTAGGTTAAGCTAACAACCAAACTAATGACCTGGCTGAGTGAAAGGCCACTGTGTTCCCACACTGTTTGCTGCTGAGGATCTAGGTGAGATGGTACCTTGAGACAACTCTCTGAGAATCCTGGGGGCCTTCTGAACAACAATAAATTGATTTTCTTTTCTTCTGTTTTCTTCCCACGGGCCTCTTCCAGAGCACTGGAACAGGTTGCCCAGAAACATTGTTGAGTCTCCTTTGGAGACATTCAAAACCCACCTGGACACATTCCTGTGTGATCTTCTCTGGTGAACCTGCTTTAGCAGGTGGGTTGGACTAGCTGATCTCCAGAGGTCCCTTCCAACCCCAACCATTCTGTGATTCTGTAGTGATTCCTCCTGTCTTTTACTGTCAACTTCTTCCTTTCCCACTGCTTCCAAAGGCTACTGGGTCTCTGTGTCTTCTATAGCAGGCTATAGCTATAATATAACCAGCTTTTTTCTCTCCTCAAGTAGCAGGAAGAATGAAGGCAAACTAATTTTTGTTGGCTCTGTTGTTCCACTGAAATAGATAGTGCACCTTTTGTAGGAAGCAGCTGGGAATTAGTTTAAAGGAGCTCTTGCTCAGCAATGGAGTCAGGCACTTCGCCTCTGCAGGAAGAGTAGTTTTCCTGCTAGTAGGATTATTTCTGAAGACTCCAGTACTGCCTCTGTAGGTGGCCTGACTATTATGCCAGGATAAACTTTGGGTTCTGTGGATTTCAAAAGCTGGAAACATCCTTTTTTAGAGTTGATTTTTAATTGAGACCTGAGCTTTGGAAACAGTGTGCCAGAAGTCTGAGAAGGCCTTCCTGCAAGCAGTCTTCAATTCTATTTTTAAGGCACTGAATAAACACTGGGAAGTAAAATGCCTGCCCCAGGATATCTGTAGCTACTTCACCCTTTCTCTTGGCTCTGACTTCCCAAACTTTTCTTTTATTTAAAAAAAGGAAAATCAGGGAATAGTCTGCCTATGCTTAATAGTGGCTCCTGTGCCAGTCACTGCCCACCCTGTGGGCTGAAACCAGTTCCTGCAAATTAATAATTTCCTTTCTGCTTTGGACTATGGGGCTTATTAGGTTTTAGCAGGGTCAAAGTTTCATCCATTCACACTTGAATGTGTGATCACCCTACATGTTAGCATATTCTTGATCAGAAGTGTTCACTCAGTTCTCCATTGTAAAGGTGAGCAGTTTGGGATCTAGCATCACGCTTCTTAACTTGTTGTTAAAAATACTGTCATACGCTTCCCAGTTCTCAAGTTTCCTTTGTAACTGCTACACTGATGCACAGAAAAATTTTGTCCTAGCTATTCAGCTAATGCACAGTTGTTGAGGAAGAAAAACTAAATTCATCCTCATTCAAGTCTGTGTATGTAATAATCTCCAACCAGGTTCTGGGTTAGCTGAGCTCAGTGGACCTCATGTAAATGCTGGCATCAATTACTTTTAAATTTTGTAGAGTTTGTCTATAACCCTCAGAACTGGGGGTGGGATTGCCTTTATAGCATGGTTGTGTAGTTTCATAAAACAAGAGGTGTAATAAAAAAATGTATTTCCTGTACTCTTTGTAGTCAACCTCTGATCTGTACACAAATGTGTTTACTGATACATCTGTACACATAGATTTATACAGACTAGAGTACCTCAATGCTTCCATGTTTTTAAAATCTAATAATGCATGTTAAAATGCATGTTTTAAGCACACGGCTGGTATTATGTATTTGAAAACTATTTGGTCACTGCTCTCTCAGTGCATGGAGCTCAGCTCAACAGAGGACTCTGTAGTGATGTCCTCATTGCTCTCCAGAAGTCAGTACAGCAGAAGCAGCTGACCAGAGAGTGATTAACCTTGGAAGTAATTTAGGGGTACCAAAATGATGGGTCTCAATAATTGCTTCCTTAAGACTTTTCTTGCCAGGCTGCTGACCACTTTGTAGTGCAATCTGAGAGCCAAATGGCAGAACAACTCCTGATTCTGATGGTATGCTGTCTCATAGTTAAGACACTTGAGAACCACAAACATTCTGTAAGCTTTCTGTGTATGTAAATCTGTACTAGCAGGCACTGGATATCTTGCCTCACTCTTTCCTGGAAGATAAAATGATTATTTTTGCAAAGTATCGGTGATACATTGATATACGGAAATCAATACAGTTTGGTAATGTTGAATATATATACACACATAAATGAGTATTCTGAAATACTCATCTAGCTTTAAGTCTGGCTGGCCAGGAGGGTTTGCTACATACCAGGGAATTTGTCTTTGTTATGTTGAACTATTTGAGTCATTTTGCAGTTCATATCAGGATTAGTTTTCTCTACAGTTTTGCTGTTGTGAGGCAACTAGCTTGTGTTATTGTGCTCAACATCTGTGAGCCTAACTATACTAAATTGCAGAGTGCTTGGTCTTTTCTGAATATCAGTCACCTTGAAAACAGTGTACAACAGCTTCACTTGAGTCTACCTGCAGTGTCAGGGTGACAAGGGTGTGCCCTCAGAATTGTTTTGCTGTTGAGCCGATGACTATTTTAAGGTCAATGTGGTGCTTCTAAAAAGACTCCTCTTACAGGAAGCAGTTCAGAATACATTTCAGGTGTATATCACACTTGAGATGAAAACTGAATTTATGTAATCCTAGGCTTCATAGGTAAAATGGTGGTCTTGCTGAAGTAAGCAGCAGATTTCCCTTTAACAAGTGAAATTCTGCAAGCAGTATGTGAAGTTGTTTCATGCTTAGGCTTGTCAAACCATAGCTGCCCTACATATTGCACCTTGTTTCTCTACAGATGTGCACTGGTAACTACACGTTCGTTCCTTACATGATAACTCCACATAACAAGGTGTACTGTTGTGACAGCAGTTTTATGAAGGGACTAACAGAGCTGATGCAGCCCAGTTTTGAGTCACTGCTTGGACCTATATGCTTACCTCTGGTGGATCGATTTATTCAGCTCTTGAAGGTGGCACAGGCCAGTTCAAGGTGAGTTGTCTTTTTGTATCTCTGTGTAAAATTCATATATTCCTGCTGGTGATATAAGTATCAGATTGTTGTGTCAGGGTGATGTGATATTTTGCCTTCTGCTGAGACAAATGGATAATGAATAATTTAGCTTGACCAAGTCTTCTCTCCATTGACACTGCTCTATCAATAAATGTTCCACTTATACATTGTGGGAGAGCTGCAGGGCCAGAAAAACAAATGCAAGGGAGCTGTCCCCAGTTGCTGATGTGAAGTTGTTGCTCTCCAGCCAGTATTTCCGGGAATCCATTCTGAACGACATCAGGAAAGCCCGAACCCTCTACACAGGCAAAGAGCTTGCAGCCGAGCTGGCGAGGATCCGACAGCGAGTGGATAATGTTGAAGTCTTGTCTGCTGACATTGTAATAAACTTGCTGCTGTCCTACAGAGACATCCAGGTATGAATCCTCTGCTCAAATATCATCTAAAATGTAGAAAATTAAACCTCATTCTTGGTGAAATTCTTAGTGCATCTTGCACAGATTTACTAACAGACTATATGGATAATACACGCTAGTAAAATTTTTTTATGGTAGTTTCACTGATGCTTTTTACTTTATTTTGCAGTTATACTGTTTATAGTTTGCCTTTATGTAGCAGAAAAGTGTTGTGTACTTTTCAGCTGCTGTTATAAAATAACATATAACTCTTCTCCATCTCAGCATTACTTTGTGATGAACAGCCTGTAGTATGTCCTGCTTAAAGGCTATGGTAGCATTCTGTTATTGATATGTATACACATTCTTATTATGAGTGAGCCTTGTCACCATCCTTGTGATATTTCTCATGGCAGCAAAACATGTTTGTATGCATTTTGGCTTCTCTGAGTGGTGCTAGTGCTTGCTTACTTTGTTATATGTAGTTTCAGCTGTTGCTCCTTAAACCTTTTGAAAATATTTTCTGTGTGTTTTTGTTTGTGTTTGTGTTGTTTGTTTGTTTTTAATATGTCAGCAACTAAGACACTTTAAAAACTGTGGCATTGAAAGATTCTTTCACTTTGAAGTAGGCATGAGCTACAAAAACAAAGTTTTGGGAGACCTTAATACAGATGTAACTAACATTTTAATGTCTGTCCAGTATGAACTCTGATATGTGCTTAGCTCCTGAAGCTAACTTTAGTCATTAAATATATGTACTGAAATTTCCACAGGTTCACACTGAAGCAGTACAGGAGACCAAACTGTATTTCCAGGTTAAATACCATGCATGTTCATGTTTCTGATGAGTGCCAGGCCATTTACAGTTGGAACTGAAATCTGTTAAACTTAAAATACTTCTTGGTGTGAAATACTAGGTGCTTAGTTCAAATATAAGTTTATATAGGCATACCTCAGTACAGTCATCTAAAACTTCATTATTCCCTTCTTTTGGAAGGATTATGATTCCATTGTGAAACTGGTGAAAACTTTAGAAAAACTACCTACTTTTGACTTGGCTTCCCACCACCACGTGAGGTTTCATTATGCATTTGCGCTGAACAGGTAAGAATCCACCCTTCCTTGTGCTGTAAATCAGAACTGAAAACTTCATGCAGAGTTGGTGGTCATGGATGAAGTTCCCTACTGGAGTCTTCATACACAGGTCTTTTAGTGATGCAATTTAGGGCTTTTAGTGATGCAATGTTGGGGACTCTGAGCTTCATGATCAATTTAAGCTTTCTTAACTTCCACACTGTCAAATTCCATTCATCTTCCTTTAAGCAAGAGTGTTTGGTTTGTCTTTTCATAGGTCTGCATCATTTTTTCATTTCAGTACTTCATTTGGAGGTACTATTTTACCTTTGTAAATTACAGTTTTAATATTGCTGTTTGGGTGGCAGTTCTGCACCATTTGTGCTAACTGAAGACATCCTCATTCAAGCCTGAGTTCTGACACTGTAAGGAGACAAGAGGGGAATGTTCATCAAATGTCAGTCGATAGACTTCATTATATTAATAAACATATTTTCATGTTCTTTGATAACATGCACAAAATGTGCCACATGCAGCAACATGCACTAATTTATTGGATTAAATGAGATCCAAGCCCAGATTTTTTTTTCCCTGGGATACTGGCAGTTGGGCAAGGCATTAAAAGGTGAGTTTTCTCAGAGGAAATGGCAGAGGTTTTTCTGCTCCCTTGCTGTTATCACAATGACTGTTTTTCTATTGACGTTAGAGGAGTAGACCATGTCTCAGCTGGTATTAAAACTCTTAAATATAGAAAACGTCTGCAGAACTTTCTGTTTCTCTCACGGATTTGGATATTGTAATTCGGGTTCACAGAGGAGGAAGAAACTGCATCTCATGTCAAAGTGATGTCAAAACTATGTCACAAGTAATTAATTGAAAAATAACTACCTGTTTTCTAAAACAAATAAACCAAACAAAAAATCAAAATGAGCTATCTGCCATTGTTTTGTCTGAATAATGTCCAGGTCCTTTCTTGCTCTTTTGTACCACATAGATGAAGGTATAAATACACTGCTCTTTTTGTTCCTGTTTTGCATATGTGGACCTTTGCAAATGAAATAATCCAGCATGTATCTGCCACTTCTACACAGCCTTCACTAAAGTCACTAGGTGTATCTTGGAGTTTTAACAAGTTTAGACCCCAAGGTCAAAATTTTCTAAAACAAAGTTGCCTTTGAAAACAGGACTTGCCTAGTTCACTGGGGCACTAGAAAAAACCTGCAAAACCACAGTATAAACTTTTCAGGCAGATTCTTACACTATGTTGGTTCTGTTGGGACTTCCTGTAGACTGAAAGACCTGTTTTTTATAGATATGACTGTAAGATGTAGCCTTTGATGGTACGGGCATATGAAAGGTCTGTGCAGTACCGCCAAAGGAGTTCAGATCAGATTTTCCTCTCCCTTCCTTCTCAAGAGTGTGAATTTAACTGGAATCCGTGACAGCCGTGTTCATGCTTTGGCATATGCCAAGAAGGCATTACTTGGGCTAACTGTAGCTTTCACCTTTTGAGGAATATAGAGGATGTTTCCTGAGTTGAGATAGGTCTGGAGAACTCTGTGCAGCTGAATGTTTGCTGTGGAAGAAGCTGTCCTGCTGCTTCTAATCCATGTCGCTAGTACGGAAGGATAGAGCAGCTCAATTAGTCAAGATTAGTCTGACCTAGATTGAGTGTGTGAGGACATTGCTGATGGAAGGAAGGAAAAGTAGGGACCTCTGCCTCTGGAGATCAAAGTGTAAAAGGCTCATATCACAAAACACTGCTGTGTCTTACTGGTTCTGTTGTCATTAAGTTCAGCTAGCTGTTGGTTTGATCTGGATTAGTGACAGTCAATACAAGATGTGGAAGAGTTATCCACCTGAAACTCCATTCTGAAAATCACCCTTCTGTAATGAAAGTCCACTCTAAAAAGCAAAGATGATGCAGACTTCCCATTGTTGCTTTACTTGAGTGGTCAATATGAGAAGAGAAAACAAAAGGCAGCAAACCTTCAACAACTGGGATCAGTTGGCAGGGGAGCCAGAATAGCACAGATCTGAAGGACTCTGTTAACTGATCTACCAGGAGCACTTGTTTTCTCTCCCTGGGACTGGGAGCACTTGTCCATCTTAAATAAGTACCCCAGCCTTGCTGTGCTACTGTAGAAGTTCTGGGGGAGCCTACTGCAGCTCTGTAGGCTAAGTTGATTTTTCCTAATTTGTTAGTATTTGATTAGTCTGAAGGTTGGCAAGAGAGGGCACTTGGTTTCGTTTATCTTTCTCATTAGGCTGAGACATCAATAGAGGTTGGCCCAGACTTGCAGAGCCTTTTTTTTTTTTTTTTTTTTTTCCTCAGGAAAGCAGTTTATACTGTTTGCTCAAACAAATACCTTTGCTCTGTTTTCTTAATTATTTTTTGGTTTGATGCAAGTGCTCGTTCTTCCTCTGTTACTCATTCTGCTTGATGTAAAACTTTTCTTCCACATCACTTCCTTCTGGAGCTGCATACATGATCTCAGAGTTCACAAGCTCAGGTATCTCTTAGAGTACACAGGCTCTGATCTCAAAGGTTTGACATTGATACTGCCTGTGCAGATGCATCAAAACTTTGATATGTTCTTGTAGAGGGAAGAAAAAAAGTCCACTACTAAACCTCTGATCAAGTAGTATCTGTTTTAAGGTGGCTGTGGCTTTTGATGTGTTGTTTTTCTTTCTGAGGTAGCTTTCTCTTGCAAGCTTCTTCAATGCAAAGCTTGCAAGACAGATAAAACCTCCACTTTTATGCATTCCCCCCCAGCTCAAGTTGTAGCCACTCAAATATTACAAGCAATTTCTCCAAAAGGATATATTACTTTCCCCAAACCACTGAAGAGTAGATTTTTTTCTGAAAAAGGAGTCATTTGCTTGTTCAGTACACAAATAAGTAAAAAATCCTAATCTCTTGATACTGAATGATGTATGTATCCAAAGTGTGAGTCACCAGGAAGTGTCTAATGGTTGCAGTTATGTGGTTTATTTGTCTGAAGTACTTTTGTTAATACTACCTTATTGGCTTCACATCTTAATCTTCCCTATCATGGGAATTCAGTCTGGTTTGTGCTTTTGGTTTCCTTTTGCTTCACATTCAAAATGTGTGTATATATTAAAAAAAACCCCACAAACACAAAATGGAGTCTTTATTTCCTTTAACAAATGAATTACTATGAAAGAAATATTACATATGAAACCTGGGTTCCTATCTTTTCATTGTGTCAGAAAGTAATACATGATCTTTCTAAAAATTATTCTTGAGGCTTCTGTTGCTGTTGTCAGTGCTTTGCTCTGGCTGAGGCTTCATGAGAGAGAGAGAGAAAAAAAACAAGTTTGGGGGCTTTCATAAAGGTGTCCCATGATATTAAGAAAAGAAAAGAGGGGGGGGGGGAAAAAAAAAAGAAAGTTGGGGGAAAGTCTATGTATAATGTGGTCCGTTGTATACATTTTACATGGATGAAGTCAATCATGTATATCCAAACATGGTAATGAAAAAAGTATTTCTTGTTAACTTTTTTTTAACCAGAATTTTTATTTTTTTAATAGGCGAAATCTGCCTGGAGACAGACAGAAAGCTCTAGAAATTATGATTCCTCTGGTAGAACAGGAAGACCAAGTAGCTTCAGATATGTACTGCCTGGTTGGTCGAATTTACAAGGACATGTTTTTGGAATCTGGGTTCATAGATACAGAAAGCAGGGACAAAGGGACATTCTGGTGAGTACTGTTTTCCTGACCTCTGTCCTTTTGTTAGCTTTGGGAAAATACTCCTTAAAGAAGATATTTCAACTGGTTTTTGTTCCAAATATTTGGCTTTCCTAAGGGATCCACTGAATCTTCTAATTTTCACGTATTTGTTAAGAATGAGAGATTTATGTTGTTCACAAATCTGGATCTGGAAAGTTCTTGAAGTGCCTCAGATTTGGAAGTTTAGGTAGCTCTCAGCAGTGTATTTTCCTCCTCTATATTATTCTTAGTATACCTTACAATATGATTCTTAAGAATCTAGGCCAGACAATAATCAGTGTGAATCAACTGGTATATCTCTAATCTGGTAGATATTAGCTAGCTGGACTTAAAGGTGCTGAGATTTAACTCTGCACTGATGTTTAGGATGTACCATTCTATCTTTTTTTTGGCTTCCATGCTCACAAGCAATGTAAGTGTTCCAAACTTACGATGGCAAAAGTTTTATCACGCCATCACCATAAAATATGTGCGTATTACAGTGGACTAGAATACTGTTGATAGCTGAAGAAGCACACAATAGTCTAGGCAAATTCTTATCTTAAAACATGATACTTGCCTCTATAATTCTATTTCTTTTGAAATGCACTAAAACGCTCTTATGTGGAATAGGTTAAAAAAAATAGTTTTTGTCTCTTATCCTTCTGGCTTTTAATTTCCAAAAGCAATGTACTTGAAATGGAGGCACTGGACACCATCCTAGACTTCTGTCAGGATGAGCTGCTTTGCTCCATTATGATTCAGATGAGGGTACAGACAATCTCTGTTTATGTATCCTGCACATCAGATCCTAGTTCTGGTCTTGTGCTCATCAGCTGCCTGTTGAAGTAATTGCTTAGAATAGAAAGCTTTCTTCTCTCTTCTTCATTTATCACTTGTTTTCAGTAAACTTAGGATTAGAACTCTTTCATAAAAGATATGGTCACTTACCATTTATGGCCTCAGAATTTAAGTGCAGTTTATAATTGCTGGTCATGCTTTACAGTTTTGCAATGCTTAGTGGATTTTTTTAAAATATGTTGAAATAAGAGGAATGTAGCATATTATCATGGTTCTGCCTTCATAATTTTGGATTAAAGAAAAACTTTGTTTCCTCTGAGGCAAGACCCATAACAAACTTTCCAGAGGCTGTTTTAAAAAAACTCATGAACTTATAGAAAAAGAAAACTGTTAAACTGTTATCTTGTGTACAAATACTAGGCATTATCACAGGTTAAATAGAATAAATAGAAATTACTTTTGCTGTTGCTTTTTACTTATTCATAGTGCCTTATGAACAGATAAACTTTGAGATTTTCAAAGTGAGTTGAACTAAGAATGATATGTGTAATAGTGGTGGTTACTTCTAGGACATGTTTAACACACGAGATTCATTGTAGCAATCTGGATATTCATACCTTTGAATGATGGGAAGTGATTGCAGTCAGACAGACCAGCTTGGGAGGGGACAGCAGCTGACAGCTCATGCAGCGGGGTGGGATGCTGACCAGCCACCAGCCACCCCAAAATCATCCCTGGCATGCGAGACTCTGTACAGACTGCTTCATGCTCCTGCTGCTGTAGAACAGGGTCGTCTCTCTCAACTCAAGCTGGAGTTCAGCTGGATGCTGTACCGCATGGGACGGTTGCTTTTCTTTTGTGCTTGATGCTGGATATTGATTTGAATTCTAGTGTTAGTCATACAGTAGGGTTGACGTGGCTGAAGAGTTGACTCATAACTCAGGGAGAGGCTCTTGGGAAGGAGCAGGCCACCATGGGCGAAGGTGTGTGCAGGTACTTCGATCTATTCCCTCTACTTCTCCCGCAAAAAGGGGGTGGGGGGAAGGAAATGGGCAGTCAGTATGCTTTCCTGACAATTGAAAAGCAGAATAAAAGGCATTAACTGTCACTTTCTTGTTGCATACTGGCAGTGTAAATCAGACTTACTCAAGCCATCAAGCCTTTATTCAAATATTTTCACTGCTACCTCCCTAATTCAGTGTCTGCACTGCAACATTTTCTCAAATGTCAGCTTTCGATTTCTTGATGGCATTTATAATTGCGTCAGCTAAGCCAGCCTCTACTTTATAGTCAGACTTTTAAACTTTCGTGCCTTTCCGTAGTATTGTGTGGGTTCCTCCAGTGCTATTTGAGGCATGACAATGTACAGCAATTGTACCAGTTGAATTCAAATCGGTTCAGTCAATAGAAGTGACTTGTGAGTTGCTTGGGAAGCCAAGCAATTTAATTTATTCAGAATTAATTATTACAGGGGATTTTTTGCCTGTAAATCTTTGCTATATGAATTATGGAGATATAAGGTTTAAGAATGTCAGTGCAGGATCACACCAGAAATAAAATTACACTTTTAATTGTAATTATTCAGGAGCGGTAAATAGGACCACGGAGGTCCAAGATGCTGGTATTTCTTGGTGTGAGTGGCACATAAAGATCAGCAGAAAGATGAGTTTTGCTGTGGGGTGGGGGATTTGGAAGCAAGTTGGAATGAAAAGGCAGAAGCCAGCAACAGGAATTCCCAGGATGTGCCTTCTGGTCTGCTAGGAGTAAGTGGCGAGGTCTTGGTGGCAAGGGACTGGAGGGGTGGCATCTGTGGAGAGAGACCAGGAGCTGCCCTATGTTGGATACAGCTGGTTCCAGCCAGCTCAAATGGGCTCATTGCTGGCCAAAACTGGCCACATCAGCAGTGCCGGTGGTGCCTCTGTGATAACGTAGTTAAGAAAGGCTTTTTGGAGGCTGTTTCCCCAATTACTTCTGCAAGCAGTAACTGTTTTGCAAACTTATGCCCATCTCCACCTCCTTTGCCTGTATGATTAACATTGTTTACAGCACAAATGTGCCTGCCTGTTGATTCGCATGAGAGACACTTATTTTAGTCTTTAAATTTTGAAGTTTTCTATGTATCTGTCCAAGGACTAGAGAAATTTTGATAGTCATGCCAGAAACTAGGCATTTTTGGACAAAATAAAAGAAGTGAAAATACAGAGTCTCTTGTATTGGAACAAACATGCTTATCTTCATGGTTTTTTTCTTCCTCTGTCAATCTTTTCTCTCTCCTTTTCCTGATACTGCATGAGGGTTACACCATGAATTTTTCTAGGGGAAAAAATAAAAGAGAATACAGCTCCCAGCATCACGATGTCTCCAAACAGATTACACCAGCTAAGAGGTCTCTTCTAGCTATATATGCTTAGAATCAATGAGGGTGTTGTCCTGTTTGATTGGTAGGATTTTATGGGGTTTTGATTTATTTTATCGTGAGTAGTTTGTTTTCTTTTAAATGAGAAAATGAGACTACTTTGTTCATCATGTTTTTTGTTTGGTTGGTTTTTTGTTTGTTTTTTGTTTGTTTGTTTTAGAGAACTAGACTCTAGTCTAATGAGGCAGGCAACTGGACTATAGAAAAAGCATGTATGTAGCAGACTGAAGAGGAGCCTGTCTTGCAGATTTAGAAAGTAGAGCTTATGTTAAAGGATACAAAGTCCTGAATAATTAGAGCAGGGAAAACAATGAAGAAAATTAAAAAATTTTTTAAAACAGCCATATTTTTGGCCTGCTAGGACTAAAAGGCCTTAGCTTTACTTACACATCAAAGCGTGGTCTGGAATCCAAATTCTTAGTTTTTGCATAGATGATTTTTCTTTCCCTCCTTATGTATTAATCTCACAACCTGCTGAACTTATATTTTTCCCATTCTTTTGAAAGTACTTTAAAACTCGGTTGCTTTTACTGTACCTGAGTTGTGTTGACTGAATCTCTTGTGCTCCTTAACTCATACAGTCTTGTTTGTGTCTTCCAGAGACGTGTGTGTATGTGTGTATACATGTGTGCAAACAAACATGTTCTTATTCTGTAGAATAAGTTTAAAATGCTGTAGATCTGCTGTTGCTGTTGTCACCACAACTCGCATTGCAAGCATCAGGATAGTGTGTGCTCTGTTTGTGTGAAGCTCCTCATCTTCTTCTAAGATAAGATTTAGGCTAGGTGAATACCATGGCTATTCCTCTTGCTTGCTTAGTTCATCTTGAGGAGAATAAAATCTTGTATAGTCCTTTTTTGTGTGTATAGACTTATAAGACAATGTCAATGAGACAGCCAGTAGGGAATAAAATGTTAAGTAACTGAAATTGTAGTATGTTCTTGTATGACTTGCTTTTCTGCTTATGCATTTTGAAATGCCTGTATGTCACTGTAGCAGATCCACAAGTGAATCTAAGGTTTCAAGTCAGTGAAAATTAATGTATTTAAGAGTACATTAGTGAGCTTATTAATAGCTATAACTGTAAAACAGGTCTCTTACAAGCTTTGTGGTGGTGGTGTTTTTGTTTTTTTTTTTTTTTTTTTTTTATCTAGTAAGATACTATAACTTTGCTGGAATGGATAAGTAGGGTCTGTGCTTGTTGTGTGGGGGGAAAGGAAGTAGGAGGAGGATGTATAAACAACGGACCTCTAAAAATAACCACAAAGCATGTGTGGAAAACAGTAAAATATTTTTACTTCCATGGATTCTTGCTGTGTAAACAGAAGATAAGCACTTGAAGTACCTAAAAGTTTAATTATGTTCCTATTAGATCGCATTATTTAGAAAGTAAACTCATACACTTGTTTCTTCTAGGTTCAAGAAGGCGTTTGAGTCGGAGCCAACTTTACAGTCAGGAATTAATTATGCGGTACTCCTCCTGGCAGCTGGACATTGCTTCGATACGTCTTTTGAGCTGCGGAAAGTTGGTAATTATAGCTTGCAAATTCACAGGGAAATCACATTCTAGTGAAAGTGTGACACCACCCACTATCACAGTAAAATCTGATGGTTGCATATGAGTGCTTTGATAGCAAGCATGTGAATATTTAAGATGATCTCCCCTCCCACCACTGATCCCACCTGATTGCAGGTGAGTGCTGTCATGAAGACCTGGTTCCAGTTTCAATGTCTTAACTGGTTACCAGAGCTTAGTGGAAGCCAACAGCCCTTCTTCTCAATGGCGTCATTTGTATGAAACAGGAACACCTGAAGGTGGAATCCAGTTCCAGCTAGCATTCCTTAAAACAAATAAACCAACCCTCTTGTAGAACTGTAGGAAATAGGGACAGAAAGTCCATCCTAACAGTGGGGAAAATGCGCTTGACTTGAGCTTGGGATGGGCTGAGAGAAGAGTGTTTCAGCTGTCTTTGACATTTTTTGAATGTTGTATTCATAGAATCATTGAATCACAGAATGGTTTGGGTTGGAAGGGACCTTTGAAGATTGTCTAGGCCAACCCCACTGCTGTGAGCAGGGACATCTTCAGCTATATCAGGTTGCTCAGCCTGGACTTGAACACTTCCAATTATGAGGCATTCACAACTTCTCTGGGCAACCTGGTCCAATATCTCACCACCCTCCCTGTAAAAACTGTCTTTTTAAGAAGGAAGAACTAAGGGGGTCCATTTTGTTTGTGATTTTGCTGGATTTGAGGACAGTGTTAAGTCAAAATTAGTCACTAATACTTTCAGGGAATGTATGGGAGAAAGGACTGAATTTTGTAATATGTACTAACATACCCTTTGTAGTTGGCATTCTTCTCCATTAATTCATATATTTCTTGACTCATTGTACAGTGTTATTATCCTTCTGTCTCCTGAGGAGGTTGTCAAATGAGAAAGAAACCATGTTCTTTACTCCACAGCATGTATCTGTAACCAGCCACTGCTCTAGTTTAGAAGTCAGGTGTGCGCTGTATGTCTGCAAGTAATTTTCTAGATAGAGAAGTTTTTTGAGTGTGAAGCTCAGAGTGAGATGGTTACTTTCACATGGATAAAGGAAATGGGATTGAAATTGTCTGTGAATGAAGGTGTTCATTTGGATGCGATAGGCTGCTTAGAGTTGTCCCAACTACTGTATATGCCCTTCTGTGAGTGGGTGAGATTTTGCTTTTTGGGTGGTATAGAAGACCTTCCTCTCCTACATTGAAATTGAAATTCTTGTGCCGTTGTAGGAGGTAAAAACGTCTTGCTTTCTACTTAGCTGGCCTAATTTTAAATTTAAGTTTAGCAAACCTGGGCTATGTTTATTGTGTGGCTTAATTTGAATCCTTGTGCTTTAAAGAAGCTCCTAAATTGCACACCAGCTACAGACAACTAGATTTGGACAAATCAATTGTACTGCTGAAATCTGGGTGTTATTTGTAGGGATCAGGTGTCTGGTATCATCTTCTCTTGAGTCAGTCTAGTGTTGGTTTTCCCTATTGTTGGTATGGAGAAGGTTGAAGAAATTAAGGTGCCTTATTATTTAAGGTTCCATCCATGGCTGATGCATGATTTAGTGGAGAAATATCCAGCAGCTATTTGGTGGAAAGTTTCTTTTGTGAGCTGTTGGTGTGCCTCCCTCTTATGTAAACGTTTACCTGGTGTCTGCTGAAAACCTTTGATATAGCAGCCCCTCCTGTTATATGTTAGTGTTTATCTTCCTTATTTTGTTATCAAAATATTGTCAAAATATTGCCTCAGACTGACTTAGGTGCTTTGAAACAAGTTTTCAAATAGATAAATAATATGGACTCTGTGTGTCATTGGTCCTTGGTTTCTTGTTGACAATACTGTGGTCACTGCAGATATGATGAGGTTTCTTAGCTGGCTTGGGTTGTGCTAGATTCTGAGGATAGCTTAACATTTTATTTGTCTTGTGCTAATGTTAATGTTTTAAACGAAACTAAGTAAAACCGCAGAAATTGTGTGGGAAAATGTTTTGATTTTTCTTCTGTCCCAAGAGTCTCTTACATGTGTGTCATTCTTTTGATGTCACCTCTTGTTTAGATCTGTGTATATGAGACCATTTGTTAGCAGTAGTTAGATTTGCCTGGCAGTGCTTTCAGCATTATCTGTAGCACATAGAAATTAGAGGAAGTCTGGCTTCTGGTGGGAGATGAAGAGAGAGACCAGAGCCAGCGGTCAAGTTCAGTCCAGGTTATATGGAAATAATATTGGTAGGTTGGGAAAGGCTAAGGAAGGATATGGTCCGTAACAGCACTTCAGAGGGTCAATGAGGCTGGAATTAAAAGATGCATATCTGATTACATTGGCAAAAATGTAATAACTCAAGTAAAACTAATAATAAGTTCAGTATCCAAGAGAATTTTCACCAACCTGCATCAGATCAGAAAATTTGCCTTGCAAAATTTGCTACCTCTACTTGTCAGACAATAGTTCACAACGAAATGCTCATAGGAAGCATTGATGAAAATCCTTCTATTTTTCTGAATAGTATTGCTTTCTTAACTTTATAAAAATTGGAGAACTTTGAGACCAAAACAAAATTCAGTGCTTTGCATTGACGGTAGTGATCTCTGCAGGCTGTGCAACTTTGACACACAAACCATCCTATAACATGAATTGTTCTATCAATATTTGAGCAAGGAAAACAGTTCATTTATGAAGCCTTCATGGCAATATTTAACTGGTAATATCTACTTGCTGTATTTTAACTTATTTTTGTCACAAGCTGTGGGTATATTCTTTGCATTATAAAAACAGTGGCTTTTCTGGCATTAATGGTTCCTCTATTTTGGCTTATTTATTTTTAAGGCAAAATATTTTTGATAAAATATACTGGAATTCACCTGCTCCTTTCTTTTTCTCCCCGTGAATGCCAAATTTATCATGGAAGGAGAGAATGTCTTGTGTTTACCTGGATTTCTTATACTCAAACTTTTAAAGATGGTGAAATTAAAATAAACTAGAGAAGAGAAATTGTTTGAGGACACCACATACTCAGAGTGAAATTCATGAAGGTATTCACTTTGCATGTTTGCACAGAAAGGTTTTTTTTCTTCCCTCACCCCCTGAAAAAGACCAAAACCCACTGGAAAACAAAATAAAACAATAATATCCACCTCTCTAAATTAGAGTTACAGTCTTTAGAACCTGTGGCTAATGTCTCCACACTACAAGTGCATTTTTCCAACTTGCCTTTCAGGGATAAGTAAGTTGTAGATGAGCTTTGTAGAGGAAGGTCAGCAAACTAGGATGAGTTTTAGCACTGAGTACCTCAACTTTCTGAGAAAAAAAAATTGGTGAGAGGCTGTTATTGTTACTGTAGGGTCCCATGGGAGATTAATTTTTTTGTTTATTTTGTTACATGGATAGTGTGTAGGTTTTGGTTTCTAGAACCCAACTGAAGTTGAACACATTTAACATAAATTTCCTCTTCCTATCCTACATGGACAAGTGTAGGTGTATATCCTCAAGTGGTCTCTTGGCAATGTACTTGTATCTAGCACCCTGGCTTAAAGCACTGCAGAGCTGAAATTTTAGGTTGGTGCAAAAGTAATTGCAGTTTCCTACTGTGAATTTTGAATCATTATAACTAGACTGAAACACATCTTTATTAATCAAAATAGGAACCATTACAATCAACACAGTTTTGCCGATGAGAGATAAGTTTGGTTATTCTTGTAGCGTAAAAATCCCTGCTTTGGGATTGTTGTTGCATAGAAGAAAAGACGGCACTTCAAAAAGCCAATTGTTTTGGTTTCCGGTCAGCTCATGAGGCCCCCATCTATTGAGCTTTTTCACCTTTCCAGTTTGCTTCAAATGCCAAATGACCATAGAATGGTCAACATGGAGTTCTTTGGCAACTTCTGATGTAGTTTTAAGAGGATCGGCTTTGCTGATTGCTCTCCATTGGTCATTGTCAACTTTGGGTGGCTGGCCACTATGTTACTGACCTTCAAGGCTCTTGTCTCCTTTGCAAAACTTCTGGAACCACCACTGCACTTTACGTTCATTAGCAGTTCCTGGGCCAAATGTGTGGTTGATGTTGCGAGTTGTCTCTGCTGCTTTACGACCCATTTTGAACTTGAATAAGAAAATTGCTCATATTGGCTTTTTGTCTGACATAATTTCCATAGTCTAAAATAAATATAAACAGCAAGTAACAAGTCAGTAGCAAAAAAAAAATGCATTAAAATGATGTATCAAACAGCAAATTTCAAAAATGCAAAACCTGCTATTACTTTTGCACCAACCTAATACATAGAGATCGTCGCTACACTATGTTGTGGAATTATGGAGGTGATGTACATTACATCATGTCTCAGGTAGATCTGAGATATTTTGTAAAATCTATTGCATTTTTTTTATCTTCAGGAATAACTGAACAAACTTCTTCCACAAGAACTGAACAAATAATGTTTTTATATGATTTAAGTGCTATTTTGTTCTGTATGTTACTCAAGCCTGACAATTTCTTGTTAGCAAGAGAACACAAAGTGTGCAATATAGATGTGGCTATAGACCACTTGAATACAATTTATCATTTTAAAAACAATTGCCTGTTGATAACATAATGTGAACAACATGAGAAAACAAGATGAATTCTATAGACTGAAATGTAGCTAATGTAAAGATATCCATTTTAATGAGACTTATTGCTGCTTTCAGCATGATGTTTAGTCTGCTAGATGCATAAGGAAAGTTAAGGAAAAAATGAAGATCAACAGTTGCATTGAAATTCTTGTGAATACTCAGTCCTAGCATCAAGGACAAAAGATGATGATGTGGGAGGGGAACTGTCATAGTGGAGTAGTGCAGGGAAAAGTGAATAAAAGGCTCTGGTGGTGAAGAGACTTGTCTTGTAAGCTGCAGATAGGCTACACTATCCCCCTCAAATAAGACAATCTCATGTTAGTTCATATTAGCTGCTACATATTCATAGCTAAAAATCATCATGAAGGCCACAGGGAAACTTGTAGTTCTCGGAAAACTTAGCAAGTCAAAATAAAGCCTGAGGCTCTCCATAATCTTGAGTTGCTGAGGGACTTATGAATATTAATAGATGTCTTTCATTGGGGTAGGACTTGCGGCAATTAAAAGAACATCACTGCTGGAAGAAGCCCAGTGGATCATCTGTTCCTTCTGCATGGGACCTTGTCTATAAAGGTAAGTTTGGGGCTTGGGGCTTGTAAGTCAAAAAAACAAAGCAGAAAAAAACATAATAGGTGCCTCATTCAGCATCTGTTAAGTTTTTACAGCTATTTTGTGTAGCCTAAGGCCCCAATTTACCTTTACAGATGAGGTCCATGCAAGAACATAGGTAATATGACTGTGGCCTTGTCCTGACAGTGATGTCTGAAAGTTCCTTTCTTGAGAAAGCCTTTAGGAAGAGGGGGAGGGGAAAATAAATCTGCTACTGCTTAGGGTGTTTGGAAGGCATATCACATTAACTGGTAAGTATGATTTCGGTCTTACTTCATTGAAATGGAGAGGCTATGGTAGTTTAAGCAATAAATAGATTTCAAGTCAGGGAAATTGTTATTTTAAAACTGCTTTGATACATTCCTGTGACCTGTTATTCTTTTTACTACAGGAGTAAAGATCAGCAGCCTGCTTGGTAAAAAGGGGAGCTTGGAGAAACTGCAGAGCTATTGGGAAGTGGGATCTTTCTTGGGGGCCAGTATGTTGGCTAATGACCACATAAGAGTGATCCAGGCTTCAGAAAAGCTGTTTAAACTAAAGGCACCGGCATGGTAAGGTGATAAATGAGATCACATACATTACTATGTATTAAAACATTGGACCCCTCCAGCTTTCACTTTCGGCATTGTATTTAGCTGAAGGGGATTGGTTTTGTGGGTTGGTTTGTTTGTTGTTTAGTTGTTTGTGTGTTTTTTTAACAGATTTTGCTGTCTGTATTGTTTCACTGAACTTTTACCCAGATAAGGAATTCTTTTCCCCTTTTGCCCTTATTTGGGAAGTCATTTGATGTGGGTCTTTAATTTGATATCTGAGCAGGGCAGATTCACCATTAGCTCCAGGCTCTTCTGAGGGCAAGGTGGAAAGGAGGGGTTGTTTGTGGGCACTGTGCTTCAGTGGTTACATTGCTGAAGAGAAGTGGTAGTGGCATTAGCCTGGAGAAAAGGAGGCTGAGGGGAGACCTTATCGCTCTGAAAGGAGGTTGTAGCATGGAGGGTGTTAGTCTCTTCTCCCAAGTAGCAAGTGATAGGACAAGAGGAAATGGCCTCAACTGCACCAGGGGAGGTTTAGATTGGCTATTTTAATAGGAAAAAAATATTCACGAAAAGGGTTGTAAGGCATTGGAACAGGCTGCCCAGGGAAGTGATGGAGTCACTATCCCTGGTGGTGCTTAAAAGATGCATAGATGAAGTTCTTAGGGACATGGTTTAAAGGTGGTCTTGGCAGTGTTAGGTTAATGATTGGACTCTATGATCTTAAAGGTCTTTACCAACCAAGGTGATTCTATGTGGATCTGAAAGTTTTTTGGGAATGCACACAGCTTGGCTAGAGAGGCGTGGATGTAATTTGGAATGCTATGGTAGTTAATGCACATACCAGCTGTTTTAGGAACTTGAACATGAATGGGCTGAGTAGTGCAAGTTGAATTTCATTATGATTGAGAAGAACGTACATTAAAGTCCAGTTACCAGAAAGGTTGTAAGTATAGGGTTAAAGGCAGCCCTGTAGGCTCAACACCTGTTATGCAAAGGCCAGGAGACTGACAGTGGCCTCCCAGCACCTGTTCTGCTTTGGATATAGCCAGCAAGTAACCTACTTGTCAAGGGCTGGGATTCTGTTAGCTGGGGAGAACCAAGATTTCTTTCTGACTGAAAAAGTTCTCACTCTGCCAACTGAAAGAGTGCGTATGTCACAGTCTATGTATTTTTGTCCTTTTATAAAGGCTAGAAAGCATCTCAAAAAGCTGATCAGAGGAGAACGTATGTATATGTGCTAATATATGGAAATGCTCAATTTCTATATTGACATAAGATAGGAAACTGTCTAAATTAAGAACTTCAGTTTTCTTACCAAATACTTTATAAATGCTGTTTACAGGGTATTTATCTACAAGGTTTTCCATTTTTACTATGTGCATGTTTTACTGAGAAGCTGGATAACACTCTCTGGAAGTCTGCTTATACAGTTTTCAGGAGTTTATGAATGCCTTGTTCTCAGGATTTTATGTACTGGTGCATTTGGGGTTTAAGTCTGTGGACTTTGAAAATAGAGCACACTCATTGGTGCTTCAGGAAAGATTTCTCCAGTGAGCAAGTTCTTCCTAGTCTGTTACCTGCTGTTCAGCAGAGCCCACTTGATGCCAAAGGGGGTAGATACAGTACCTTAAGCCAGATATCCCCATGGCCTAAGAAGGATGTTTGGAAAATGCACAGCTATGGAACTGTTCCCAAATGGCTCTGAGTTTACATTATACCTTCTTGTCATAAGCCTGGAAACAAAGTTACCATGAATAGCCTAGTAGCACAATAAAGTGATAGCTGTAGTAAGTCCTCTTTAAGAATGTGTTATAGATCTCATTGCTGTGGTTTTCATGAAATTTGTGTAAGATTATCTTTACGACTTTTTTTTTTTAAATGCCAACAGAAAACACAGTTATGAGGAGCTCCATAAATCAGCACCAGAAAGAACAGCAGAGAGAGAGATGAGCTGCATTTAGGGGAGACATTCAGCATCACTCTTGTCCTTTCCCTGGCAATGCCAACAGACTGCTTAGCGTAGCTGTTATCGTATCTGTAGGGTAATCAATTGCAAAACTGTCATGTTTTAGAAATCTCTGTTAAACAATTGCCAATGCAGATACAATGCAGAAGGCAGAACAGTGTAGAAAGTTAAACTAGTGGACTTTTCACCGAGGTTTTTGAGGTTGGTCACTACTGACACAAGGTTGACGTAGGCTCAGTTTGGTCCAGAGGTAGAAGATTCAGCTATTTCATGAAGCTTTCATGATTTAGGATAGGAGACAGTAAATGGAAGCAGGAATATATGCAGGAAGGTGTGTCCCAGAACTCATTTGTATTTCCGATTACTAATATAGCAGTTCTAAATGGGGAATTGCTATTATTAAAAGCAATCCTAGTGAACCAAAATTTTACCTGCTGCCGTGGTGTTGCAATGGTGAATGCTTCCATGGTGATTAAAGATAGAGACATTATTTACAAAGTGTATTAAATTTACTGTCTTTGTGTGCTTGGATGATCACAGGTACCTGAAGTCTATTGTAGAGACTATTTTGATATATCAGCATTTTAAGAAGCTGACTCCAGAACACACGGCCAAACAGGAACTTGTGGACTTCTGGATGGACTTCCTTGTTGAAGCCACAAAGACAGATGTGTCTGTAGTTCGATTCCCAGTAAGTGATTGGTTTTTTTTGGTGGTGTTGTGTTTTGTTTAATAAATGGTGGCATCAAGGAAACAAACATGAAACGTTGTTTTTAGGTTGCCAGACAATAAACTGCTTGTCCAGAGAGGAGTTTATTGGGCCTGCATATTAGATTGGTTTTAAATGATTGCATGTGGCTACAATGGGATTGCACAGTGTGTTCCATATGAAAGTAATGATGAAAAAAGTCAAGATGGAACTTTGCTATTTAGTGTTTGCTGCTGATAGGTATCCTTGTAAAGCAAACATTTGCAGTGTATTCCAGGTGGCACTGTATTAACTACATTGTGTTTTGAAGAAAAGATATTGAATTTAGTCTCTTGCTAGCTCAGCAGGCTTTGCATATTCTACTGCCAATCAAGCCTGCACTCTGTTGGAGGTCAAAAATCAGCCTAAGCAGTCAGAAATCTGTTGTTCCAGCTACTAGACAATGTATTTCAACAACATTGCACTATAAGTATGTACATACTTTTCTGATTTCTTCCACAAATACTGTGCTGATTTTTTCATGAGATATTCTGGTGTTGTACAATGTCCTAAAAGTATACTGTAAAATGACCTTTGTTCCCTGTACATATTAGCTATATACATATATATATATATGTGTGTGTGTATATGCACACATGTACAGGAAATAATGTCTGGGGTATTCCTTTTAGCTGGCCACTAGCAAATACAGCTGCTGTTTTGTTTTGGGTTTTTTTTGACTTAAATAGAAGTTGTCATTGCCTCCCAGATCCATGAAGTGCATACTGGTTCTTTGGTACAGTTCTTTTGGTTTCCATGTGTAGATGGGTTAATAATCCATAAGGAAGATTCTAGTGTTGAACAGCAACAGCTTGAGGCAGTAAAGTAAAAGCAACATGAGCCTCTCTAGGGTGTCTGGTTCCCCTTTTCCAAGGAGAATAGGTGTAAAGTTTTGCAGGGAAGCAAAAAATCTTTTGAATGCTCTGTTTTTTTTTTTATAAAAGACAATGCCATATTCTTTTTAGTGGGTTGGTTTTGTTGTTTTGGGTTTCTTTTTGTTTGTTTGTTTTGTTTTGTTTTTGTTTTTCTTGATGAAATGGTGCAACAAGATACTTTAAATGGGCTCTAAGTTATAAAATTGTCCAAGTCAAATGGTTTGGATTTTTATTAATGAGACTAATTGAAACTGATCATTGTGATAACATGAGCCGAAAGTTTGACTGTGTTGTATAGGAAACTACTATGTTGTTGCATAGAGACATACATGATCTCTCATACTACAAAAATTCTATTTGTGCATATTCAGAAGGAAAATCACACCCTGGAACAAGTCCACAAAATGAAACACAGTAACTTTGTTTATCCTCCCTTCTTTCAGATTCTTGCAAATAATTTATCCTAAAAGAAGTTTCTTGCAGATTTCCTGGTTTTGAATTGTTCTTGGAGCTTGAACTTAAGGACTTCACTGTCCATCAGCACTTGCTTGGCTGTCAGTTGCTCTCGTGTGTGGTAGCATCAGAATAATCATCCTCTTTTTGGCTTTAGAGGAAGAAATGACACAATGTGTGAGTAACTTGCCATAGGCTGAAGACCCCAATTTGTAAAGTGGTCTGAACCAGATTTTAGACATTTTAAGTGTCTGGAGATGCCAAGTGACACATTTGAAATCCCACTGGTCATAATCTACAGGGTTAAACAGCTAGCTACTTTTCAGAACTTGGCTTTGCACTTTTTCCAGAGTATCTGTGTGTTCATTGGCTCTGTAGGAGGTGACGTGGCTTAGATTTGACTCTACGCCTATGACTCTTTCCAAGACTGTCTGCTTAGATTTTTATGTAATATTTTTTAAAATACATATACACCAAGTTGCCCCAGTCAGTCATCATTTCCTACAGCAATTCTTTGAACTCCAAAAATTTTCAAATGTGAAATTCTGTATCATGGATATTTTGGAGATGGTGTATGATCGGAATTTTTATTAGGACAAAGAAGTACAGAAAAAAAGAAGATTATCAGCTTGTTTACCATCTATAACTTAGTCCCATTTTATAAACATCAGCTAATCTCTGAGGGTCAGAAATCTTCCTATCCATTCTGCAGTGGAAGAGAGTAGCTTTTTCTTGAATTAATAACAATACTTGACATTCTGAAGAATGAGAATATCTTCAACACAGACAATATGGATTGGGTGTTTTAGATATCAGATCTTAACCACTGAAAATGTAAAATTAATAAGTATGATTACAAACAACACTTTTTCAAATAGCCAAACTTTGACTTTTTTCTTTAGAACATTTCTCCTTTAAAGCATTTCTGGAAGCTTTAAAATCTGGAAGTTGTTCTGGCAGAACATTTTTAAAGTGTCTGGGTGGCTGGCTTCATTTGCTAAGTGCTTATGTTAGACTAAATCTTGCTGCATTGCATCTTATCCCTTTTACATGGTGTTGCTTTGTTTTGTTTCACTTATTCCAGGAAATTTTCAAGAATCTTCAGCTGTCAGCCTCTTGCAGTGGTGTGCTTGTTCCTTTTGAGCAAATAATTTGATCTGGTGGCTACAGTTCACAGCGGTCTAAATCAAAAGCAGTTCAGTCTAGCTCTAGGTTGATGTGTTTTTCTGATATACCCAAATGCGCTTCTACCAAAAGATGATAAAGTTATACCATGAATCGTGTCCACATGGGAGATGGATGTTCTTGATTGGCATTGCAAGAGAATGAATTGTGACAGAAATGTTTCAAAATCTGATAGTTGTCAGAGAAATAATTTGGAAAATTGAGTGACATAATAGCCTTACATAAAAAGCTAAATGAAAATTTGCTTTCCTTTTTTTAATCTTAAGTTTCTGTGAGCTATGCTAAACTAGCCCAGTACCTACAATTTTACCTTGCATTCTGTTTACACTTTTTTTTTCTGCTATAGTATAACTACAGAAATACATTTAATACTTTTTAAAGTTCTACATATTTTGTGCTAACTCTTGTTTTTTCTCTACAAGGTTTTAATATTAGAACCAACAAAAATCTATCAACCCTCGTATCTCTCCATCAATAGTGAAGCTGAGGAGAAGACTGTATCTATCTGGCATGTGCTGCCTGATGACAAGGTATGCCATGATGTTGTCTGTAGTAACTTTTTTCACAATTTAAAAGTATGCATGGTACAGAAGGCATATAACATGTAGACACTTGCATCTAATGATAGATTCTGCAAAGGAGAAGTGTTTTCGTAATGCACAGGAAGATGCTGTGGACATATGTTGCCATGCTTTCTTTTTTTTTTATAGAAAAAATTAAGAATGCCATGTTAAGTTTGTACTGTTGTTCAATGGATCTTTTGTCTCCATTTTTTTAAAGTAACTTGCATCTTCTTTCAGGTTGTTTTAAAACAGTGTAGAACATACAAGAAGTCTGCTTAAGACTTCTAAAGTAATTTACCACATACTGTCATCATACAAATAATGTGGCATGAAGTTACTTATACAAACAGAATTATCTTCTTCCTGTACTTGCAGTATTGCTTGTCAGCTGTGGTAAATACTCCTTTAATATTAAGTAGAGGTTGGTGTCTTAAAATAAGAGCAGAATCAATGAAAAGTCAAAGCAGCATTTGGGAGAAGAATAGGTAGATGCCCAGGAGGTCTAGAGACTGGAAAAGCTGGGAGGTCTGTATGTCAAGGTGTGAGATAGCCATACCTCTTTGGAAAGGAGCTTAGAAAATCTGGAGATGCAAGGGGAGTGGAAGACCTGGAATGTCTATTGCATTCTGGGATGTTTGGGAAGCAAATTGTTAGTAAGAGGACAGGGAGGACATCGCAGAACCTCAGAGAAGGATGGGAGCACAGAAACGTGGGGGAAGTATATGAAGAGTTAATGGAGGCTGAGTCAGCTGGAGGCACAATGCTGGACATGGTGTGATTTGTAAGAACTAGCACTGTTCGTTCCTCCCTGACAGTATTTTGTTTGCCTGCAATATAGGACAATGAAGACCCTAATTTTCAGGTAATCCACCCCTCAACCTTCATACTTGTAGTCTGTTAAAGGAGTAACATGATTGCATGCAGAATAAGTGTGGCCATACTGGTTAGGATTTTTCTTGTGCGTTCATGAGAAAATGTAAATGGGCAGTGGCTGAAATAGCATATTTAAAGCACAAGCTGAAATGTTTGCCTAGATAAATGAATTTCTGTTTATTTGTGGTTTATTCTGACTGATGTTTTTCCAAGTAGGCTCAGCATCAGAAAAGAATATAAAAAATAAATTTATGCAATTCTTGAACAAAACCAAAATTTGTCACAGAGTAAATAATGATTTGTCAGTACTACAAAGTAAAGCTTGTTATTGTAAAATATCTGTTCTGAAAGTATTTCTATATGAAGAACTTATTCTGTTTAGAAACTACTTATTCGTGCTTTTTTTTTTTTTGGTAGGCATTTTTGTGTGTGTATGTAGTTCACCCCCTGAATGATACTTTCCAGTCTGTTAAGTGGCTTATGTATAATATAAGAAGGAACATAGGACTAGAAGGAATTTTCTGGACTGTTGAGTCCTGTTCACCTCTGTCACAGACATTCTTGCAATATAATCATTCACATAAAGTGATCAGGCTCTGTCTGAATACTAGTCAGTATTAAATACTGACTATATTTGCCTTTGGTAAGAGATTTTATGAGGGAAATTGATATATTATTTATCAGTGCACAGCAAAGAGGAAGAGTCTTGGTTTGATCCTTACTAGTCTAAAAACAGGCATTTTAGGCACTGATTAACAAGCAAAGATCATGTATCCTGACTACAAGGACAGGTTAAACAGCTGGGTTTGGAAACTGCTTCAACTATCTAGTTTCGGTCTACCAACCGTAGGTCTGTCGGAGGTTTACCAGCTCGCACTTCAGATTTCAGTTCATTTTGGCTCATAAATTAATGATTCTACTTGTTTTCCAAAATTCAATCAGTGCTCTAAGAATAAGAATTGTGAGTTATGAAGTGTATGAACTTTGTTTCATGCACAAATAATATGAATTTCCATTTGAAGTCCTAAGTGGAACTCAGTTGGAACCTGCAGCAAGCGGATTTGTAATAAATAGGCAAATGGCAGTCAATACCAGGATAAAAAAATTGGCCTCTTCCTTTTCTGTGGCTTTTTTAGCAGTACACCTTAATATTTATGCCTTCAATAATACCAAGTTTAACATAAACAAATGCCTGTAAAAATCAGATGGCATTATATTTTGTAGAATGCATGTTGATTTTGCCTTGCAGTTCCCTAATTTTTGCAGCCCTTTCTGCATGGGATGCAGGAATGCAACAGTGTTGTTTGCAAGTTTGAAATAGAACAGCCTGTCTCTGTTTCATGTTGGCTTCTGAACCTGTTTTGAGTTTTCTTTTGGGTGGTTGGTGTTTTTTTTGCCTAACCAAAGAACAGATGCTGAATTTGGATAGCATGCCTGATATGTTTACTCCAGTGTATTCAAAATTTGGCAAGATCGTGAGGGACATAACTGTTTTATTATTTTGTTGTCAGAGAACATCATGTGGTGCATAAAAGATGTATGAATCTGTGAGAGATTAGTTCCACATAGGTGACAGGTAAAACCCAGAATACTTGGCCTTCTTGTTATGCTTCTTGAGTATTTCTGCCTGTCAGGACATATATTTTAACTTACTTAGATTTTATATTATTCCCAATAGTGGGAATTGGACAAGTATCAATAGGTAAGCTCTGAAGAAAGTTTTCAAGCATAGAAAATTGGGAAGTGGCAGAATTTGTGTATGGAGGGAGGAGTAAAAGACAGTGCAGATACACCTTCCTTATTAGCAGAGGGATTGAGTTGGGGATATTTCTTCATCCAAGAGAGCCAGGCAACTCTAGTTTCACATACACTTCACACTAGCATTAGTTGGTACCTCTAAGATGCAATCCCACATTGTCTTAATGTCAGGCTGTTCTCCTGTCCATGTTCCCTAGTGAAGAAACCCTTTCCCCCATTTAGCATTGAAGAGATACTGGAGTTACTGCTTTGTTCTTCACAAATATAATGGTGTGAAGCTTGTGCTTCAAGAGAGATGTTTACTTGTATTTTTTGTGTGTTGTGTTAGGCATTTTATATTAGCATCACAGTCTTTACTGTGATTTGAACAGGAATTACAGAGGAGGAGAAAATTGATGTAAGAAGCCTTAAAGCAAGCTGTTTTAGCTGGGGGAATAATTTCCTCTATTTGCTGCATATTGTGCAACTATCTTGGCAGTGCATCCGTTCTGACTTCTGTGTATTTCACTATTCATTAAATGTTTTATAAGCTACACATTTTCATGTCATCTTTTGGAGTACATTTGATTATGGTTGTATTTGACACTATGGTCTTATGCTATAATATTACATCTCAGCAAGAAATGTGCCTTTTACTTGCACAGGTCACTAAAATGCCAAATAAAATTCAGCTCTAGAAAGCAGAGTTTCTTCAAATACGTTGCTCATTGTGGTGGGATCCCAAGGTTGCCAGGACTTTGGGGTGGCATAGTTCCACCTTCTCCTGTAAGAAGAATGTTTTAGTGAGAAGATACAAAAGACTTCTGTTTCCTACAATGAAGTTTTATTATGATAGAATATAAACAGAGTAATATGACTGTCTACAGAGAGAACTCAGTTCTGCTGAATGTGACAGATGTAAATTTTAAAGATCTGAAAATAAGTGAGGCCTGGCCCTTTGTGTTTTCATAGAGCAGCTTCTTTCTTTCTTTCCAGCAGCTCTTGGGGGTTTCAGTACTTTCTTAACTGCTGTCATCTGGATTCTGAGGGTAATAATCTCCTTTCTGTCTCTTTGGATACTTGACCTTCAGATTTGCTTCTTCCCTGGGCAATTCCTCTTACTTTCCAAGAATTTCCTGCTTTGCTCTCCAGAGTCAGGCTTCCTGCTCAGAGCTCTCTCTGCCTGGTCTTCCCACACACCAGGGCACTACGTGTGCAGAGCAGCCTCGTGTTATTTTCAGAGGTGGAATTTTCTCCCCCGCAACTTTCCAGTGGGTCATGTGTGACCCCCAGGTTTAGCACCCAGACCAGGCTCCACTGGCAGCCCTTCTAATCTGCTGTTTTGCATGCTTTCTAAATAGTATATCATGTTTGCAGAGTAAGCAGTGAAGAAACAAAGGAAAACTTCAATCTAGAGCTTCTGTTGCTTTGGGGTAAAAAACAAACCAACAAGCAAAAAAACCCCACCAAAATACAAACAAACAACCCACAGCACCATTAAAAAACCCCAAACCTGTTAAAAGGTGATAGGCTGTTTATAATTCAAGTTTTTCTCTTTTCATGTCTTGAGTTTCAGACTAGAAGATATGCCTACTGGTGCTTTGTTCATAAAAAGCAATGTTTTATTTATTTATTTTCTTCTGTGTGTTACAGAAAGGTATCCATGAGTGGAACTTCAGTGCTGCTTCTATTAGGGGAGTAAGGTAGGTATTTTTGTTTTCATTTTTTGAAATGAGAAGAGTAATTGAATAAGTATGGTTGATACTGTTGGACCTTGGTAGAGTAACAGGCACAGAATTGGAGCATAGTATTGCAGGTACTTTCACGGGTGCCCTGCTCTACGTGAAGCCCCAGGAGGCTTATTCCTGATTCAGAAAAGATCACTTGCATTATGTAAAAGCTTGCAAACATAGCTCATTAATTTAAAGAACCAATATTTTCAAAATGTTGGTAGTCACTTTATGCTCATTGAGATTGAATTCAAATAACTGCCAAAGTTTTGTGCCATTTTACCTGAATTCTGTCACAGCCAGACAGTAATATGTGGATGCAGAGCAGGAGGATATGAGGAACTGGAAGGATTGGGCTGTCTTGCAGTATCCTAATTGCTTACCTGTTGTAGGGTTTTGACATGAGTGTGTATGTTTGGCTTTAATTTTGCTTGTGTCTGTTCATGTGTACAGCAGCAAAACTGTTTTAGAGAAGGCCTATAAGGAGAGGAGTCTGTCAATTCAAGGTGGTGGATAGACCACGAAGTGAAGGGTTGAAGACTGAGAGAACAGAAAAGGGAGTCAATAGAAGAAGAAAGGGGGGGAGAACAGCCACAGAACCCACAGCAACAACAAAACACTACCAAAACAAAAACCATACAAAAACCCCAAACCTCCCAAAGATTATTCATGGTGGAGTAGATACAAATGAATTAATAGATCATAGGATCACAGGTCATGTGCAAGACCGGCTTGACTCAATTAGAAGAGATGTTATATGTTGAAGGCCATCTTTCTTTAGCATGCTTTCCCCTTTGGGCTGGGACTTTGCCATCTACTTGTTTGATTTCAGCAAAATGTTTTCTGTCTATAAAGGAGACTTCTCCTAGGGACAATTCTTCACTGGGGGTGAGGGTTGTGTGAATATTGTCAGTAGAGAACAACTGAATTTGAGCTAGTGGGTCTGCTTTGCTAGCCCAGGTTGAGCATGCATCCTTTTTGACAGGGTACACCCTTGCCATTTGTGTCTTCTGATAATAAGGAAATAGTGTTCTACCACTGCTGTGACCCCTTTGTATCAGTTCTTCATCTTGGTCTGTTCTTTTTCCCTAGGATTTATCTGTGCTTTGGCATCCTGCAACTTTCCACTTTGGTGTTTGCTTTTAGTGTAATTTAGAGGAAAAAAAAAATAAAAAAGGCCAGAAATCTTGCGTTTTTTTGGTAGTCATTGCCCTGTTCTAATAATAACTGTTCCATACACAAAGCTGTTGCTATGTCTGCAGTACATTTTTGCACAGATGGATTATTCTTTTTCTTTCTAAAAAGTAACTTAAAAAAACAAACTATCAATAGGCATAGCAGTTCAGTCCTGTGGGATCCAGCTTATTTTAGGCAAAAATTGGAATGATATGCTTAGTTCAGTCTGGTTTGGGTTTTGGTTACAGTATGTTTTTATGTGCTTCTAAAAAAGGAAGAAGTATTTATTTATTGTCCTTTTTTCTCTTCCTTCCCCTCTCACTTATTAATGTACAAGGCAAGTCTTTGTACCTCTTGGAGGCTTTTTCAGTAGCGGACTCCATAAATATTTACTGCATCACATAGGGAGGCAGCAGGTCTGAGGAAATGGCAAATGTTTTTGGTAAATACTTCAAGGAGGTGGCTGAGGGGTCACTACTTCTGTGTGCTGCATATCAGCCAGTGTAATCGGTGTCTTATTTCATGAGTAAGAGTTTGACTCTCAAGAACTGCAAAGGGACCTGGCAAGTAAATGGAGTCCTCTGAGCAGTGCAGTGTTAAGTCTCACTCTGTGTGCAGGGAGTCATGGTAATTTGGTTTAGCTTAATGAACTCATTGATTAGGGGTTTGTGTGCCCATGTAAATAACTCTGGTTTTGTCATATACCTTCTTGACCTCTTAAACAGAAATGTTTAATATTGAATCAGCTCAAAAAGTAGGGTTAATCTTGAAGGGCTTCAGCAGAGCTTTTGGAACATGGCTGCTACCCAAAGGTGCTTTGCATCTTAGGTTATCCGGAAAAGTCCTTAGTGCTCTGCAGAGCTCGTATCATATGAGCAAGAAGATAACATCTTATTTTTTTCCAATTTAAAAATAAAAAATAAAGTAGCAGACTGAAGTTGCTAGACTACCAATTGGCTTTTTCTCAGTGTTTGGGACAAGCCCTGCATTGTGAAATAACTGCTCCTTGTGTTGTTTCTGCGGGAGAGTGCCTCAGAGGTCATGCTGATGAATGTGGTGTTAGAAACGGCAAAAAAGTTGGATTCAGATCTGCATCCAGTTTTCTTTGTAGCTTAAGAATTGACAACAAGGATGTTCATCTTCCATTCCAAGTTCTTGGAGCTTGGAATCTCATCAGACTGCTTAATTATGACAGTGAGAGGTGTCTGTACTGCTACACTTCTAGAAAACAGGCAAAAGTTCCACAAAGCTGCTTTTCTGTCGTTGCTGCCAGTGCTCAACTGTTTTATCTGCTGCTTCATCTGGAAGTGTTAGAAAGCAGCAGTTACAGCATTTGTAGTATTTCTCCTGGACTAAGGGGAGTTCTGGACACACAGGAGCTGGGCATAAGGCCATGCTGCATCGTGCTTCCCTGTTTGTCTTCCGACTTTTGCAAATTCAGCCCCAATTCTGCTGTTGTAGAAGTTGGTGGGTACTATGCGCACTTAGGAACCATAAGAACGAGACATTTCCTGAGCAAATTATCTTGTGTCTCTTTATGACCTGGTATTTTTTTAATCTTTTTTCACGTTAACATTTTTTTTTTCCCCCAGGCAGGAAAGCAATGTATAAGCAATATAAATACTCACTTAAAGGCCTTAAATGTTTATGAATTTGCCTGCCCTCTGTGTACACTCCACATTCTTACCCTTTAATTTAGTGCTGTGATAGTGACTTCTGTGCACATCAGGTTTAAACTGACAGTTTAATCAGTGAAATATTTAAACTCACATTAAACTTGAAATACATGAGTAATTCTGTTAATATCAGTTACTCCATATCTGGAGAGTTTACCTTTACACTTGAAAACATTTGAATTAAAATTTAGTTTATAAATTGGAGACAGTGACTGTCTTCCCAGATCCGTACATTACTTAGCACTTACAAATTTTTCCTAACATAAAAATAAATCAGTCACCACACCGAAAGACAAATACTCTTATAATGAAGCTTGCTCTTCTCATAAGTAGCTTTATGAAAGGCAGCCCCTAGCTTGTCTCAAGAGCCATTTGTTTATCAAAAGTTACGGGACTCTACAGTAGAGGAATCATAAAAGGAAGAAAGAATCAGACAACCTATTAAAGGTTGAAAATTACAAGTATTTGCCATCTTGACACCTGGCACTCAACATATGACCAAGTTGCAGAAAGAACTATTTCAAATAATGTTTAATATTTTCTGTAAGGAGTGCAGTAATGACAACTGTACCAGAGTTTGCACCTCTTCTGTGGAGACATCTATGCATCCATAAGAAAATGGCATATGTATTTCTTCATTATCTTTGCTCTGTTATAGCAGATAAAACCAAAACTGAAGAAAGGCATGGTCGGCCAGGACTGGTAAAATCATTTGCCCCATATTTTGATGCTGTCTTAGCTTGAAAATGTTTTTCCAACATACTATCAATGTAACAGTTCACGAGGAGCAAATCAGAAATTTTTGTGTTTAGGGTTAAGCTGCAGTTGGTTTCTGAAGCGGGAAGAACTCATGATTTGAGTTCAAAGTCCGGCTTTCTGATGTCATCCTGAAAGGATGTTTCATATTGGCTGCAGGAGTAGAAATTAAGGGCCTTACCTAAATGCACTGGAGACAAAAAATACTCAAGTCAATGGAAATAATCTGATTAACTTCTTTGCTTTTATTCTCTCTTGGACAATGTGTGGACTAGTGGGCAAGCCAGATGATAGGAAACAGCAGAATGTGAACTTTGGAGGATACAAGAGTAATTTTACAGTAAGGAAAAACTATGTTTACTTAGGTTTAATCTGGTGCTTTCCCTTATTAAATGGGCTGATCTGTATGGTCTGACAGCCGATAAAAGTCCAAATGCATCTTTCCAATAACATGTTCCGCTTGGCTGTTCTTTCAGCATTTCGAAGTTTGAAGAACGGTGCTGTTTCCTCTATGTGCTGCACAACTCGGATGACTTTCAAATCTATTTCTGCACAGAACTTCATTGCAGAAGGTGTGTCACTGTTGTTATTTCAGACAAAAAATAAGACTTGTTATGGGGTAGATGGTGTCTGCATACACAGCAGGGATTGACTGTTTCAGAACTGTGGTGGAAGCTGATTGGAGCACCCTCTGTGATCACCATCTTTCATGTGAAAGCTTAGTTCTGCCATACCCTGGACATCTATGAGGTTTGAAGAGTCAAAGTGCTGGCTCGGATAAACATGAGAAACAAATACTATGACATTTTTGTTTTTACACACTTTGGGATTATTTTTCTCATAGTCATATTAAGCTTACTACAAATGTTTGTTGCCCTGAATCTGACAAAGCATCCTAAATTTTAAATGGGAACATTTGGGGTAACAACAAGACCTGGTTAAGATTTTTCTTTCACTGTAACTAAAGTCTTATTTATGATTATGATAAGGCATACTTAATTTCCTTTACATTAACATCATGTTTACATATGTAAGGTTGTACCAGTATCCCTAGAGGAAACTTAGCAAGGGTTTGTTGCACAAAATTAGGGGTGGCTCAGCTTCTCTAAGCTGTATCTCTGCTCCGTAAGCTTGAGGGCTGTGGTCTTGAATTGATCCAGAAGGCATTCCTGGAGGAAACTTCATGTCTTTTTGTGCTAAAAAAGGCTGCAGCTTCGTTCATTCATTACTTTAGTGAGAAGCATTCCCTTTGTCCTTACAATCTCAAGTGTGTTTTTGCCTTTCCCCCTGCCCCCTTTTAACAGGTTTTTTGACATGGTGAACAGTATCACTGAAGAAATAGGGAAGACTACAGAGGAAGGGGAATGTGATGGAGACTCTCTAGAGGTATTTTTACTTCTTTATCTTTTTGTTCTTCCCCAGCATACCAAGAATTTGGGGCTTCTAGCATAGCATTTCACTGAAGGGAGTAAATTACTCATCCCTTCTTTGGAAGAAGTTAAACAAGTTATTGTTTACAAAACTTTGTCTACTGTTTATAAATTAATGATTATTTTTAATGGTCCTCATGTAGTTTTTATAACAGCATAGCTGTATCTCTCTTATTTCAGTTAGCATACTCACTTGAGAAGGTACTTTAGAATTCTCAAGTCATTACAGAGCAACTCTTGTAACAGTTACTTCAGAGTGTAATCACAGCCTGGCAGCATTAGCATCTCTTCAGATTTTAAAGACTATATGTTGTCTGTTTCATGCATCACTGGAATCATGTATGCTGACATTATTGGCAGGTCATCTGCATAAGAAGTTAGGATGTGACTGTGGTAGGGGAAGGCTTGTCCTTGCTGGTTACCATCTGTTGGTGAGCATGGCAATGAACAGCAAACTCACATTGGATCATGTTGGTGCTGCTGGGTGTCTGTGTATACCCTTCTATCACTAACTCACACTGAAGCTTAGGATGCCCTCCTGCTGCTGCCACCCCTCTTAGCCTGTTTATAGCTTTCCAGTGCATGCCAGTACCTGCTGTTCTTACCTTGGGTTTCTGTCTGAGTGTACACATAGTTGAGAAGTGAGTACAGGGCCATTGGGTGCGATGCAGTACTTGGGGTGTTCAGGCTTTCTTTCAGGTGGCAGGGAACAGCATAGAATATCAAAACCTGTGTACTTGCATGAAAATCTGGTGTCCCAAAGCTCCAGAGACACCCAGAACTACCTGGGAGAGTCAGGCAGGATAATTAATATAGACAGTCCTCTGTCCCAGTTTCGATGTTAGCATTTTATAATACATCTGAAATCGGATATGAGACAAAGAGAAACCACTAGAGTAACTTGTGGGATAGAAAAATAGCCCATAATGGGAACCTCAGGGTGTCTAATTTGTTTATTTTAGCAAAAAGAAAAGCAGTGGGTAGCTTGGTTACAGTGAGTAAGTATTTTTACATGGAAAATTACTATGTGCTAATGGTCTCTTTAGTCTGTTGAAGAAAAACATAATGAAATACAGTGATACCACAGAAATTTGAATTAAGAGGCGTGACTTTACCATGAGGGTAACTAATTGTTGAAACAAAAGACTAAAAGAAGTAGTGGATTCTCTCTTCTATTAAAAAGATAGCAGTCTTTATTTGGAAGAAAAGAAAAATACTTTGTCTAGGCATAAGCTACTGGGCTTAGCGTGGGTGTGAGCGTGTGAAATTACATGTCTGTGTTACACAAGAGAACAGATCAGATAATCTATCTAATGACCATTCCCTGACTGGCTTTAAACTCTTTGAAATTCAAATTTGCCCGAAACTACACTTAATACACTGCAATCCTGACTAACCTCTGTTGTCACGCTCTGCTGGCTGACCTGGTACTGACCAAATTGAGGTTGTGCTGGTTTTGGAAGATGTGGTCAGGTCAGGAGAGCATCTGGAGCAAATTAAGTGCATCCTGCCTTGCGTGCCGTCTGTGTGGGAGCCGGAGTTCTCCACTGGGTGCGGAGTGCCCTCTGTCATCTTCTTTGGTCTCTACAGCAGCTGCCAGCAAGTAGCAGATGCTGTTGAGGAAGACAGACGGTTGTATAATAACTGCATGGAACAGCGTAGCTTTGTGCTTACCTGCAAAGGATACCTTAGAAGCCAGTGCTTCCTGTACAGCCAGTGGAGAAATGTAGGCATCTCTGTATGGTATCCAGATTGTCTTCTTGAAGTGTTTTTCTTTTTTCTCCGTGGTCTGCAGAAAGCAACTAGCACCCTAGGTGCCTTGGTTCTGAGCACAGTGTCAGATGGACTAAATCTTATTCCTCTGTTTCATTTCACGTTGTTGTTTGCTTTGCAGTATGATTATGAATATGATGAAAACGGCGAGCGAGTTGTTCTGGGGAAAGGAACTTACGGTGTTGTATATGCAGGACGAGATCTGAGCAATCAAGTCAGAATCGCTATTAAAGAAATTCCAGAGAGAGACAGCAGGTATAGTAACTATGGCTGATTCCAGATTTTGTGCATTACATAATTTCATCAGTAATGTGATCAACCAGTGTGCTGATCGGGGAGTACCTCTTCTACAAAGCTGCCCATACATTACCTGTCTGTGGTATGTAGTAGTGTTTCCTGTTATGATTAGATATTTCCAAGTTGCAGTATAAATTATAATCACAACTGAGACTTTAGATGTTTACTGGTTTTGGTACTAGTACTTAATAATATTTTTTCTTTGAGAAATAAATATTGCTGAATTTCAAAAATCTCACTCAAACACCTAGTGATCAGCCCTGTCTGCTTAGGCAAGTCCTTGTAAAAGAATTATTGAAATTCATGGTTTGTGGTGTCCTTTAAAACCATGAACTGCTGATAGAGGCATTTTCCTTTCCTGTTTGTGCATCATTTATTATGAAGCCCTTTAACATTAGAATATATCACCTGGAATTATATTTTTATCACAATTTTTTTTAAAGCAGGGTCTCTTTATATATATTGCTCTCACTCACTTATAAAGGCTGCCTTGTGAAGAGCAGACACTTGATGTCCTTTGTACTTGTATATCTGAAAGCTTGCAGTATATCCTATTTTGAATACCTAGCTTTCCACAGATACTGTGATAAAAGTGACAGCAAGTACAAAGTTTTTTTTCAAATGAAACTGACTGTATTAAACTGTCAAGTTATTCTTAAATTCTACATTAGCCTTTGATTTTTGTAGTCAAGTGCTGTACAAGCTGCTTCTTAACAAGTAACTTGAGGGCCTGGATCTTTAAAGTACCTCTCAGACAGACTATGAAATATTATCAAAGACTGTAACTCAGGCTCATGTTCAGGAAAACTTTAAAAAGCAGGAAATAGTCATTGCCGTGGTTGGTAACAGAAAGATAAATCCCTTGGTTAAACAAATAATTTTTAAGAAGGAAGATCTGATGAAGACAGAACACCTCTTAGGTAGTAGGAGGAATTGCATACTAAATGCATGTAGGTAAAATACTGAGTGTACCAACTGGTGAATTTTTGCCCATCATTTCAATCAGGAATGGAATCCGTATTTCCAAGTTTCTTGTCTACTTTTACCGATTTGGCTTTTTTTTTTACTACTATGATCTAAGGGATAGCTTGTCCTTCAGCAGGATTTTTCATATTTTGGCATACTGCATTTCCTCCACAGGAGGAAATAGCTGTATCCTTGTTTGTGCAGCATTCAATCTACAGCTAATATCAGGAAGGAATCTGGTTTTACCCGTCTCTGCAAAGTAGGCATCTTAAAGAGAGTGCTAGTATTCAAAACAGATACAAGCGGCTGTTCTAACCCACCACAATGGCTGTTATTCCGCTCACTTATATCTAGAATGGATGTCTCTGGGGTAAAACTGCTGTTTGTGGAAAAGGACCATTGTTCTCTACAACCTATCCCGCATTAAATACTGTTATTTAAATTGTAGTGGAGCCTAGATGTTGACAGGACACTGTGCGATAACTCTTTTAAAGTTTTCTTTGTGTAATTTCCCTGTGTCTTAGCTCAGTTTCTTTTTCATGGGTCTCTCTTGTGGACCTTCCTTTGGTTATTCTGTCCTCACTTAGTTGTTCTTTTCATTGATGTTTAAAAATGAATCCTACTAAATCTTTTTGAATTAATGTGTATATCGGCTGTTCAGTATGGATACATGTGTGGTCTAATAATTTTTCCATACTCATATTTTAATAAGATACTAGAACATAGATAATGGAAAAGGGAATCCTTGCCATCCTCTAGATTGTTACTGTAAATTTAACTTCAAGATGTGTTATAATGAGTCCTTACTTTCTGAGAAATTATGTAAAACAACCTCTTGGCTCAAAAGCAGAGTTGCAAGTTTTGTATTTGCTAAGAAGTTTGTTTGTAGCAACTGTGGTTAATAGAAAGATAGCCTGAATAGAGCATTAAATACTTTAAAAGGAGGAGGGGAACAAACCACAGATTTTTCTTCTCCAATAAACATTTTAAAAGAATTTTCAATAGAAAAGGTTTCAGGTTCAATGTGTAAAGCATACTGGAAAGAGATCATTAAGAAGCTCTTAGTCTTTCATGTAGACTTTCAAAAATATTTACAGGCTTCCAGGACAAATTTCAAGTATTAAAATTTATTATTTTATTTCTGATTATTTATAACCTGATCTTTTAGTACTTTGAAAGAAATCTATAGAAAGAAAAGGGTTAATCTCTGAAGTTAATTCTTACCACTTCCAAAGTAGAAATTACCATATTTTGAATTTGTAAGAATTAACTTAGTTCTGAGTCAGAACATGGCTAGAAATGCAATGATTTCTGTACAAAAACAGTGAGGTTTTTTATACCACTGTAAGTTAAATATAAAACACTGAATAATTTACTTAATTGTCAGGAAATGTTAGGTTAGGGAGACATTGTGAAAGAAAAGGAAACATGCCTGCAGTACTGTTACCCTCAAATGCTTTTCCAGTACTACAAAATCGTACCAGTGGCCATATCAACTTTCAAGTTAAAGTAAAATTATATTAGGTAGGTAATAAGATTTAGCTTTCTAGGATTTAGAGGTTTTTCTTCTTTATACCATTTGAAATCTTCTAATGACTAAGTTCTAAAATTACAAATGCTTCATTCCACTGGAGAATATTCTTATGGCTTTATTTGCTAAATTATTTTAGTTGCTCCAGATGCAATTAACTGTGCAGAGGGAAGAATTATAATTGCCTTGCTGTTGCTGCTCTGAATGAATATCCCATTAGTAGAACTCAGGAATATAATATCTGATTTTCATTTCTGAATGACTAACAGTGTAGTCAGAATCTTTGAAGTCATGTGTGGAGAGGCAAGCCAAAACTCAAATGAGTTTTTAGTAAAGACTTGGAGCTGCATATTCACAATTTTCATTAACCAAATACTTTGCTTTCCTTGTTTTCTGCAACAGTTGTTTTCCAGAGGGACTTTCAGATGGCCACCTTTTCTTTCATCTCTTCTTTTTTTTTTTCTTTAGAGTTCAGCTTCCACTTCTAACTTGATGCAGTTGATAGGGTGAGCTCGTAACTACCTACCCCAAAAGGGAGGGGAGCTCGCAGGCAGTGTTCCCCTAAAAACTTCCATTGCATTTGTGCTTTGATTGTATTCCTGGCACTGGCACCTCACTGGGTCCAGGGACAGCAAACTCCTGGATCCAAGGCAGCAGGAAGCTATCTCCGCAAACCCCAATAAATAAAATCAGTTTTCTGCTAGTTCATTAGAGGATGAGAATGTATCAGTGTTGGTGGGAAGTCTGTGCTGAGAGTAACCTGGTGAAGGTGTCAGTAAAACTATTCCTTTTGGTGGCAAGTAGCTGCAAGGTTGAGTTTGCAGTTACATTCAGTTCTCCCTCAGTATAAGCATCTGAATGTCTTCTGCTTGCTCAAGACTCTGCAGCTCCTTCTTACATCTGGACTTACAGAAGAAGGTCTGTGTCCTTCATCTGTGTCAGCTACCCTGAAAGTCTGACTGCAGATGTTAGTGCTTTAGTGAAAACTCCACCAGATTCTTGGCACATTGTCTACATTTTGCCAGACAATATGCAAACCTGGGAGCTGACCTGCTCCTAGCTCACCCCCAGGCTGGCTCAGAGAGCTCATCAGCTGCTGAGCTCTGGTAGTGTTCCATGACACAAAAGGATCTGGCCTCCAGAAACCTTCTTGGCAAAAGGGCAGCTGAAAAGTTTGTCTCTGAAAAAATACTTTACATTGGACTAAATTACATTTGAAATTGTTTTGATCAGTTCTTCTGAATATCTCCCTGTGAAATGATTCCTGGTTTCTTACTCTGATAGATATCCACTCTTGCTTTCAAATAAGACTTCTACTTTAATTAAAATCTATATGGTGATTTGTTTTCATTATTGATTTTAATTCCAGAGTAACTTTCTGATTTGCTAGTTCACTTTGGCACTAGTCTGAAGCCAACTGCTTGCCCAACTGTTTATTTTCTTTGAGTTAGGCTGGAGAGGAGTTACTTCCACAACCTTTGTTTTACTCAGTCCATCTATGTAGAGTTACAACATTTTGTGTGTATGAATACACAATATTATATATATTTTATATATGTTATGTCTATGTATATATGATTCTTTTTTTTTTAGTATGTAGTGGTCACAACCGCTGTTGCTAAATGCATCTAACACAGTCATTTTCAGTGTAAATGTGTTTCATGGGACCTAAAGTAGAACTTCAGCTACTGCAGTAAACACAAGACTTCCTTCCCGAAGGCCAATGTTGAATACACTGCTGCTTTTCTTTCCAGGTACTCCCAGCCTCTGCATGAAGAAATAGCTTTGCATAAGCATCTCAAACATAAGAACATTGTCCAGTATTTAGGCTCTCTTAGTGAGAATGGCTTCATTAAGATATTCATGGAACAGGTGCCAGGAGGTAAGTTGTAGGGGAGACTGGTGTGGTGATTAGTTGGTTTCGGGTTTTTTAATATTTTAAAAGTATAAAAAGTTGTAGTACTGCAACCAGATATATTTCATGCAAATGTAATATTCTTTAATATCTCTTTCCTAAATTAATGGGGAAAAGTATGTCTTCAAAGTGCTTTGAGTCCTCTAATTCAGTATTTAGATAGGATGTGCTACAGATCTTTGCTGTGGCAGGTGGGCTCCTTTTAGCTACAGGTGAGATGACCTGTGGTTATATCCTACTGGAAAGGCTGTAGCGAGTCTCAGATGGCTGAGCCTTCCCTGGTTATCTGACACAGGGAATGGAGAGTGATGATTATTGCTTCTGTTTGAGACCAAAGAACTCGCAGCAACCAGACACAACAAAAATCCCACTTCTCAAGAAACGGTGGATTTGGTGTATGTACAAAGACATGCATGTGCGCATCTACCCCTCTTCATTCTTTTACAACATTACTCTGGGGCAACTACTCTCCAGGCAGAGGAGAGACGTGAGCACATTGTTTCAGTGGTTTCTGATGTGCCTGCTTGAGGAAACACATGCTGCTCTGCCGCAGCTGAGGCCGGTGGAGATACTGAGACTCTTTTTAATTATTCAGGCCAGTTATGATGCAAGTAAGCATTCTCCTGGAGGGGCCTTTGGTTATAGTAGAGGTGCCAACACTTGGTTTGGGATTGATGTTTATTACTTCTTTTTTTTCCTTTGGGGGAGAAGGCAGAATTTAATTAGACTTTTACTCTCACATTTTTGCTTTCCAAAATTATAGGCAGCCTTTCTGCTCTTCTACGATCAAAATGGGGACCATTAAAAAACAATGAGCAGACAATTGGCTTTTACACCAAGCAGATTCTTGAAGGATTAAAATACCTCCATGATAATCAAATAGTGCATCGAGACATAAAGGTAAGAATTTACAGGGACTTTAAGTCTGATAGTGTTATGTAACTGCATAACCATTTATTTGTCCTGTAATTTAAAAGCTTTTTTTTCTGAAAGTTCTTCATTGTCACATACCTTCTCTACTGTTCTGAAGTGTGGGTTAGTAAGAGAACTGTTGTGGATTTGAACTTGCACCAACAAAATACATTGTTTTTATTTTAGAAGAACTGATGTGTAGCTACTTAAGATGTGATAAAGTGGATATTTTTATTTCTGTTTTCAATTACGTGGTCAAACTTTCATAAAGCGTATTAGAAGTGGAGATGATTGTGGATGAGATATTAACAGGTTCTTTTCCAAAGAGATTGCAGATGAAAAGGCTTCCTTAAAAAAAAATTGTTTTCCCTCTCTTAGTATTTGTCAACTGAATTTCTGTAGTAGGGGAATTTCACTTTGAGATAAAGTTTCTGATTATGGGATTACGTAAGGCAGGAACACTATTGATTCCTCTTTCATCTCCCCTCTTAAGAGCCTTAGGAAGTAATTGTTACTAACAAGTGCATTGTAGAAACAGGCTATTCAAAAAGTCTTAGATGAAGAGTCAGCAGTGAAAAATAATTGCTCTGAATGTTCTGTTCCTCAGGGTGATAACGTGCTTATCAACACGTACAGTGGAGTGTTAAAGATTTCAGACTTTGGAACTTCAAAGAGACTTGCGGGAATCAACCCATGTACTGAAACTTTCACTGGTATGTGCCCAAAGGAGGCTCTTCCCTCATTCAAACTGTGCTTGTAGGGCCAGAATCCACAGCTGCTGAACTTTCATTGACTTTAAAGCGATATAAAATGTTTCTGCAAGAATAACTCTTTGTATATCCAATCTTAAGCTATAAACTGTTGGAAGAGAATGCTGTTTTGGAAGTTCTACTTGAGACGTGAAAGTCCTTTACAACAGAAGAGCTGTTTCTTGCCTGTGTTGTATTTGAGTCTGTCTCTTCTGTGTGCATGTTTTTTTTTCATCTTGCTGATAGAAGACTAACATTTTTCTTTCCTGACTGGCTTGGACATCCTAGCTTCCAGCTCCAGAATTGCTGATCTACTGAGCCTGTCATTAACTTGATCCTCATTCTGCTTGGTAATTTGGTTTGGATGTTAAATCATATAGTTGCACTGCATTAAATAATTATACAAAATGAGAAGTGACTATTATTTTAAATCCATCCTCTGCTCTTCCATTTCTGTTCTAAATGGAACAGAATGCAGAATGATGTGTCAAGTTGATTCCCTTACTTGAGAAAAAATGTTCATATTACCTGCAGATTTTGGTTCAGGTTCTGGGCTTCACATCCTGTTTCTCTCTGGATGCAATTCAGAGTGATCTTCCTTATTTTAGTCTGAATCTATAATACAGTAAGTGAAAATTGTGTCTGATCCAAAACTCATTGTGAAGCATCTTACTAATTGTCATTGACTTTGAAAAGTGATATCATTGGATCAGTAGATCATATCAGATGCTTTTAGCACAAGTAATATTTTGAATAGTATTTTGAGTTTTATGTAGGATGGATATGGAAATTTTTTAATAATAAAGAGTATTATTTTTAACTCCCCCGATATTGCTCACTCCTCAGTGATTTTTGTTCCTCTTGTCCTTTAGCTGTCTGTGTCATTACTGCACCTAAGTAAAAATGAATATGTTTTAAACAGGTACCCTTCAGTATATGGCACCAGAAATCATAGACAAAGGGCCACGTGGCTATGGGAAGGCTGCAGACATCTGGTCCTTGGGATGCACAATCATTGAGATGGCTACAGGGAAGCCCCCATTTTACGAACTGGGCGAACCACAAGCAGCTATGTTTAAGGTCAGGCATCTTCCTTGAGCAGCTCAGACCAGTATTTGTTAACACAGGAAATCATATGACTGTTTTGGAGAAAATAGAATTAGAGATTGCAGGAAAAGAAGATAAAGGAAATGCTTGGTTAGTGAAGATGCTAAGAAGAATGAGCTGATTCACTGAGTGGGAGTGCTGTGGAGTTTTGAAGAGAGTAATGGAGCAACAGCAGCTATTCAGCAGCCTGGGTGATGAAAACAAAACAAAAAAAACTGAGAAAAGAAGCAGTTTTCTGCTTTGCAGGAGCCTCTACTTGCATTTTTTTGTTTTTAAATGTAATTATTTATTCAGTTTATAATAGTTTTTCTTTTAATTAATAAATTAGTTACAAAAAGATAATATCAAAACTAGAGAGCAATATACCACTTTAACTATGTAAACACTCTTTGGATGCTATTTAATGTTTGGGAAAAGAGCAATGTATGCCATCGTTTCTCCCTTTATTTGCCACAGGTGGGAATGTTTAAAATACACCCGGAGATTCCTGAATCCATGTCTGCAGAAGCCAAGGCTTTCATACTGCGTTGCTTCGAACCAGATCCTGATAAACGAGCTTTTGCTCACGAGCTACTTATAGATGAATTCTTGAAGGTTTCAAGCAAAAAAAGAAAGTCTCCATCAAAACTGGCAGGTAAGCATTGCTAAATTCAATCTTGATTTTTTTTTTTTTCTCCTGATGGTACTGTTTCCTGAAACTGGAGACTTAACCTTTAAAATGAACACAGCAGATCCCCATGCCCGATGACTATTCAGTTGTAACCTTCTGTTCTAGCAACTTGCTGCAGAAACACTGCAGAACTCTGTTATGTTGTCACAGTGGTGATTAATACAAATATTTCCAATAAGGTTTCTAAAAGTCTATTTATGGTTTTGTGTGGCTTTTGTGTTTGGTTTTCAGTTGCGTATGTTTTCATTCGAAGAATGTTTGCATAGAGTACATTTTGTGAAAGGATAGAACATGCTGTTGAGCCTCAGGGGAATTTTCTACAAGAGGAAAATAATTTCGTCCCATCATAAATGTGTATGCACTGCATTATTTTTGTTTCACATACTCATTTCCTGTAGTGTCGTAAATTACGTAAAGTAATAAAGAAGTTTAGAGAGTAGAAATGACATAGTCTGTGTCTGTGCATATACACATATGAAAATATCTTTTGTATATTTTTAGCATGATATCTAAAAGAAAAATACTAGGTAACGAAGATGACATTGGATGAGCACTTTTAACTTGATTTCCACCCGCCAGATTCAAATTAACTTTAAATCATAATAAATTGCACTTTTAGAGGTCGTAGACGAGAGAGTCCAGGTAGTCCATAATAATGGGAAGAGAGTGATCCTGTAGACTGTGCTTATTTTCTCAGTTTATTTCTGCACATTCAACTTTCTTTTTTTCTTTGTTTTTTCTCCCACAGTTCTTTCAGCTAACACAAATGGTGAGTTTTAACATTTTCTCTATGAAAATGTAACTGTGTAGATACTATGGTTATCACTTACTCTGATGTAATTTGTCACACTAAAATAGTGCAAAGAGAAGTGGTCACAATTATGAAAAATAAGTGACCTTTCTCTGTTAGGAACTTCTAATTCATTGTGCAAATTTAAAATACTGTTTGTAATCCTACTGGACTATGACTGACTTGTCTGGGCAGGTGGGTAATACAGGCCTGAAGAGCTGCCCTGTTGCTACAGGGCCTTTTAGTGGAAATCCAAACAAGAAACCAAATGGCTGGTTTGTAGTAGAAATAGATCCAAGGTTTGTGGAGGCAGATAACACAGAATTTTATTAGGTTAAATTCTATACCTGAAAAAAGTATAATGTATTTGAGACCCCTTTTCAGGCCTGGCTATGAGATAGTCATATCTTTCAGGAAATTAACTGGGAGGTGGAAACAAGCAAACACATAGTTAACTTCATGGCAAGTTGCTATCAAAGTACATTTTGAAATGTGCACATGTGAAATAGGTAGGAATAGTTTCTTGCAACATTAGTGTGTGCTCTGGATTTAAAAATGAAAGTTCTGACTTAATGTGCATGTTTATATTTGGTCAAAGACTATGAACTGATTAAACTTAAACAAAATAATCTGATTAAAAACGTATCCTATGTGTGTTATAGTATGTATATTTCTATGTATTGTATAAAATATGTATTTTTTTTATAGACATAAAATTAAGATTTTGGAAGGTGCTTGGATGACTTACCCTGTAGAAATATTTTGCTACTTCTGAAAGTGTATACTGGTGGTCTGAGATTCACATTCACTCCAGTGGTGAAGTTTTCTAAGTGAACTTGAAAAGATCCCAGCGTTTGCCTGTCTTGGGAAGCTTTTGAATAAAAACATAACTGAAAGATAACACTGTTCCAGGAGAATAAGCTTGAGGAAGTTTTTTGTCAATTTTGTTTTTAATATTTTGTTATGGTGTAGGAGAAGATTTGGAGTCTTTCTGTTTCCTCTGAAAAGAATAACCTTTTCACTTCAGAACTGTGATGGCACCATTAAGTTCTAATTTCTGAATATTCCTATATGAATAGAGTATCTTCGGAGTATATCGTTGCCTGTCCCTGTTCTGGTGGAAGATACAAGTAGCAGCAGTGAATATGGTTCAGTCTCACCTGATACGGAATTAAAAATTGATCCATTCTCTTTCAAAACAAGAGCCAAATCCTGTGGAGAAAAAGATGGGAAAGGAATTCGGTCCCTTTTTCTGAGGTAAAGAGCTATCTGGCATTTACATTACACGGTAGATTAGGAATATGTGCATTGGGGTGGTTTTCATAGAGTTTCTTTTCACTGAGTATCTTTCATTCAGCATCCCAGATGAAAATTTTGAGGATCACAGTGCACCTCCATCACCAGAAGAGAAAGATTCTGGGTTTTTCATGCTGAAGAAGGATAGTGAAAGGAGAGCCACCCTTCACAGGATACTAACTGAGGACCAAGAGCAGGTGGTGAGGAACTTGATGGAAGCTTTGGCTCAGGTAAAGTAATTTCAAAAGGCAGGAACAATATTATGGAATTTGAAGACTTATCTGCAATTACCTGGAACTTTTGAAATTACACGTAGTAAAGCAATTAAAGAAAGTTCAATTAAACTAGAAAGCATACACTATGTGAGCTTTCAGTTTATTGTTTTATGTGGGCTATGAAAAATAGGCTTTACACTTGTTTATACTGCATTACATATGCCTTTTGTGTTGTTTGTAAATATTATATGTATGCCTGTGTGTTAGTGTTGGCCAGACAACAGAAAAAAATGGTTTCATGGTATTATATTTCGCCTGGTTTTTTTTTGTTTGTTTGTTTTTGTTTTTTTTAAATGGACTGAGGCTGTTGGTTCAACTCATGTAAAACAGATCATCCCCAGGAGGTAATTACCTTGCCCCCCCCTTTTAGTAGAGTTCCATCTTCTGTCTAACTGGTTTAACAGAGGGAGGTTTAGGTCTTTTGGCCTGCTCTGGCCTTATGTTAGGTTATTGTGTAGAAAAAATGGGGCTGACTGGTAAACCATTGCCTTCTAGTCAACAGCATAACAGGGAAAAAGGGGAGGCTAGTGAGAAAATAAGTTGCAGGTATTCCTTGCAGCAGTTGGGAGCACATATGGAGGGGAGGGAAGATGGAGTAAGAGCGGGAGCTACAGCAAACAGCAAAATAATTGCAGAATGACCTTTTGCCACTCCTTCGTGGGGTGACTCATGGTGATGTGTTGGTTCAGAATGAGAGGTCATGACCACACTGCTAAATGTTGCAACACTGTAATTGGATGACATGATTTTTTTGTTATTGTTTGTAATGTGTTAGTAGTTAATTGACTCACTTCATTCTCAAGGTTAAGTATTGCTGCTCTAAAACATATTTGTATAAAATGTGACAGCTCATCTTCTAAAGATAGTACTGTTTAGAAAATGAAGCAAACCAATATGATTCTTCTGCATGTACAACAGTTAATGAAATTGGAAATTGCTGCCATACCAATAAAAAGAGCTTTGAACTCCTGGTGGCGTTGGGGGGCGAACCCACAGTTGTTCTGGTGACTATAGTCCTGGTAACTATAGAAAGTGTTAAAATAGAAGGCAATAAGAGATGCCTGTGATCTGTGCTGTGCTAGAGTGTTGCTATAACAGATGCAGTTGTTAGCATGTGGATGAAAGGAATTACCAGTGATTCCAGGAGGCTGAAACTCAATCACAAGATCCAGAGAGGATGCTTGGTGTTTCCTGCCTTCCTCAGCTGTGGCTGGAACAGCCCAAGGTGGGAGCAGAGACACGGAGTTGTAGAGCTGAAGAGTTCAAAGTATCTGCCCTTCCAGGGGATGCAGAACTCTGACTCCCAAACACCACTTTTTCCCTTGAGAGAGGGACCCTGGTCAAAGAGTAGGAAGCCTACTCAAACCACGAGAAAGTGATGGTAACTGCAGCTAAGGGGAAGTTGAGTTGGTTTCATATGTCCTGCTTAAATGCAAGAAGTTACCGATAGATGGAAGCCTGATTTGCTTGTTAGGCCTCATCAGAATTTAGACTTTGATAGTACTTTTCCCTTCACAAAAGCTTTTTCGTAAGACTGATTTCTACTAGGTCATTGGGTGTGGCAGCTAGGGGAGGAGAATGACCCTCCCAGAATAGCTCACTGTTCTATATTAGAGAGCCATAATGGTTTCCCTGTCCCCAGCGGACCTTGTTAGACTTGGATGTTCTAGTCTATGGCTACAGTGTGATGTGTGTCCACCTATCTGCCCTAATGGCTTTTAAATTTACATGAAAAAAAGAGATCAGCTACTGCAAGACAGAATGTGGCATCCACTTCAGTATAGCAAATCATCAGGTGAATTCTCCAAATCAAAGCAGATCAGGATCAGAGGCTAGGATCCTTTACGTCAGAAATGGATTCTTTAGTCTATGGGCTGTTTGACTGCTCTAGAGCTGCTTTTCTTTTTTTAGTTTCTTTCTCTCTCATATAATCGAATTGTTTTTGCTTCGTCCTGATAAGAATTAATCAACTGTAGTTAAAACCTCAGCATTTTGACAAAAAGTTCTTGATGTCTGGCCAGCTGTAATAATCATGGCATGGAACGGGCAAATACAGCAGAACCAAACACCATATGTCCTCCTGTTACAGAGATCAATGTTAGATATCTTTAGTCTATATAAATAATTACTTCCTTCAGAATAAGCACATACTAGTTGTTCAACATGAAATATTATGGTTTTCTATCTCTGGCTTAATTTTTCAAGATTTGGAGTTAAAATTTGTATTCAGTTGGCTTAAATTTAGAGAGTAAATACATCCTTCTGCTTCCTAGTTACTTACACTGGTTATTCTGATTAATGCTTTTGAGCTTTTTGTTACTTTGGTAGCTCATTCAAAAACACCAACAATTTTAAAAATAGGTACTTAGGTATTGTAATAGGAAGGTGAGAGACAAGTAGACCTGCTTTAAGAATAGCTAAGTCTAAAAGTTCCATATCAAGGAAAATTATGTGGGAAAGAACCAGTGTCTTGCTGAGCCTTTTGTGTAACTTTGACTAATCCATTCTTTTAAATGCTATTGTCAGACTGTGCATGTTGTCTCTCAGAGGCACTCTGAAATCAGAGGCATTGCAAAATACACATTTGCAACTAGAAGTAGGGTGTAATATTCGGTGCATGTTATATTTATTAATTTCCTTTCACTCCTGTAAAATGAGACACACAGACTATAGTGTGCACGCATACTTCAGTAACTGATATAAACCCAAGTCGGCTACTTTCCGGTCAAGTCATCTGCATTAGCAGGGAGCTGTGCTGCTGTAGTTATGCTGCTACCATTACCTGGCCTGCAGCTGCACACCTTTCCCTTAACAGCAGCAGGAGAGTTTCTGAAAATCCATTTTGCCAGCTGATGTTATTGACTAGAGTCCCTCTGGGTGTACTTTTCAAAAGGTGGCTATCAAAACTTGATTTTCCTCTCTCTTCCACCAGGGAGCTGAAGAACCCAAGCTAAAATGGGAACATATCACAACGCTGGTTTCCAGCCTCAGAGAGTTTGTACGGTCCACTGATCGCAAAATCATCGCAAACACTCTTTCAAAATTGAAACTGGAGCTCGACTTTGACAGCCATGGTATCAGTCAAGTGCAGCTCGTGCTGTTTGGTTTTCAAGATGCTGTAAGTCATTTTTACTAAGAACTTCGTGCACAAAACTTCCAAAAAACAAAAGCTTGAAGCCAGAAGCAACTTTGTTAACTTCCATCCAGAGTTACTGAAACAATAACATTTGAGGGCTATAATAACAAAACCCAGCCCGCAGCCATGACTTGGTTGGGTTGCCAAGTGATCCTTTGGCAGGACACAGACCCTGAACACAACTGTTGAGATTTTGCTGATTAAAGATCTAGAAGGTTCAGCATGGTTGTGTAAACATTATGTCATAATACTAAAGCCTTTTTAAAAGCCCTTTTAAACCCTTGTTTTGGAGAGTTTTCTGGTAAATAAGACCAACACTGAATGTCAGGCTTATCCTACATAAGTGCAGATCTCTTGAATTTGGCCTCCCTTGTAAACTAATGCATTAAACCACTCTATGCAGCCAGCAGTAGTCTACCTTACAATATTGTATTGAGTTATTATTCTAGTATTTTTGGTTAGCAGCAGATTTCTACAAAAACTAGACATTTTCATTTCAATTTGTAATAAGCAAGATAAGAAGGAAGAAAAACAGGTTACTTTTCTGTTAATAATTAATGCAAAATTTATTATTTCCTACAGTGAGCAACCAAACACACACATTATACCCTTTAAGTAGCTAGTTTACTGAAAGCATTAAGCCTATTTGCTTGTGAAGTAACATTTAAATACATTAAAAAAACATTAAGAAGAAAAACAAATACATTTTCTTAAGATGAATAACCAGCACGGGAGGGTGAAGCTGTGTTGGGCATCACTTGTCCAGACTGAAGTAGTAAAAATGAAATGGCAATCCAGGTAGGCATTTGAGGTGGGTGATTCTATTAACATTTAAGCCTGAGGCACTCTGACAAGTACAAGAGCTGTCAGAAGGATTGCATAGCATGTAAACTGTTTTTGTCGACTACACTGACAAAAATGAGATGCTGTTTACAAAAAAACCTGTCTGAAATGAATCTGTAAAAGAGAGGCTTCCACAAATGAAATTTTCTTTGAGTCTTCACTTTGAGTACATTTCAGCTCTCCATTCTGTTTAGCCTCATATTACTACTGTTTTGACACCTGAAAGAAAAAAAAATTCAAGGACAAGAAAAAAACTGAGGCGGGGGAAGTATAATCATCTGGGTTGATTTTCTGATAGAGCTGTTGTTGGGCATCAGTTGTTTAGTGGTAATTGCCTAAGTCGTGTTCTTTTCTATAATTTTTTTTATCCTCTTCTGTTAACTTCATCATTATAAGTTTCTGAGTTTTAACTGATAAATTTATCTTCCATTACTATCTATTATTTAACTAAGATAACACACAGAAAGTTCAAAGAAAAACTTTGCTTTGTCTGTGCCCACTGTTAATTTTTATTTTTGACATACGTTAGATTTCTGTAATAGAAAAGTGAAATCCAGATCAGTATCAAAACCTCAGATTCTGCAGAGACTGGGATATTGCTCAAAGTGAGGAAAAGTAGTTGCCTTGTTCTCAGGACTTAATTAAGGTAATCTCAAGTAACAAGGTTTAATAATCACAATATTCTCATCGGAGCAACCAAGAAAAAGTAGTTTTGTGCTGTAGTCCAAATAGCTAAATCTCATCACAGTGGATTGTTGTGTTTCGACAAAGTTACGTCGTGCTTCTTCAGGACTTAAATAGGCTGAACTTAGCTAAATGCATGTCAATGTTTTGGTAATAGGAGTCAGTACGGGAAGGTGTGAGGTGCTTGCAAAGGGGAGCTGTGCTGCCCGGGAGGGCTATGGGCAAGTCTTGGGGGACTTTGGGCAGCTGTTGCCAGCTGCCAGGCCCAAGGCAGGCTCCTGGGGCTGCTGGTAGCTCCCCAAGTCTAAGCCTGGTGTCCAAGTGCCATCTCGTGGCCATTGGCAACAGAACTGAGGAGACACAGGTAGCGCGGTGGGTTTGCCCTGGCTGGCAGGTATGAGGAAGCCCTTACCCAGTCACTTGTTCATTCCCTCCCAAAAGGATGGGGGGAGAACTGGAAAGGCAAAAAGAGTGAGGAAACTTGTGAGTCCAGATAAAGACTGTTTAATAAGTGAAGGGAAAACCAACAAAACAAACCAACACAAAACCCCACAACAAACAAAAACAAAAAATGCACAAGTGATGCAAAAGCAGTCAGCCACCACCAGTAGACTAATGCCCAGCCAGTCCCTGAGCAACAGATCCTTTGGTAAAACTACCCACCTACTTTTATTGCAGAACTTCAGTCTGTTCAGGTCAGCTGTCCTGGCAGTGTCCTCTTCCAGCCTTTAGTCCACCCCCAGCCTACTCACTGGTGGGGCAGGGTAAGAAACAGAGAAGACGGTGAGGCTGTGTAAGCTCTGCTCAGCAACAGCTAAAACAACACGGGTGTGTTATCAAGGCTGTTTTAGTCACCAGTCTGAAAAATGGCACTGTGTGAGCTGCTGGGAAGAAAATTAACTCCATCCCAGCCAAACCCACTACAGGTGCCTACATTAATTACTGCATTACTGAATACTGTTGCTTTAGGGCAGTTAAGAAATGTTATTAATCATATTATCATAACTCTTGCACATCTTCTGAATGCATTATTTGTATAACTTCAGTCATTTTTTACAGAGAAGATATAAAAATATGAAAGAGTTAAGCTAATCCCTTTTTTTGGAAGACCTAAGTAGAGTTATCTTCTTGCCACTTTTTTTTTAGTAAGCAGTAGTGTAGTTGCTACTTTTTTTCTTTGTAAGATTTTGAGTAACTTCATAATTTTCTAAATAGAGTTACATTTTTTATCTTCCTGCAGCTTCTGAAGTTCTACTCCTACAGAGTCTGTTGCTTTGGATTGCTGCTGTGCCTGGAAAACAGCACCAAGTCTGTTTTGTGCTGTTGCCACTTACTGTAGCTCAGTGTTTCTTCTTCTCTGTCATTTGGGAATTGGAAAACTTTTTTTCCCAAAGTAGAAACATTCTTGCAAGTGACATGGAGAATCCACAGAGGCACCTGGGAGTAAAAAATAAAAGTGGTTTGAAAGCAGGACTGCAGGGAATGGGGAGCAACCTAGTGTAGAAAACTATCTTACTGTACAAAGTAAAGAGCAGAAGTAAAGAGAGAATGACACAGCATACAACTGAAGTTCCCTGACTATTTAAACTAACATGAATTATTTTCTGAATCAAGGGGTAGCATTACATTAGTTATTTGATATTTCCTACAATTGTACTTTAAAATAGATAAGTACTGCTAAGAGCAAGCACTGAAAATGATGCCAAAAAATAACGAGAATAATTAGCTTAAGTTACAACCCTTTCATAATATGGTCCTTGGTATTTGTCTTGCCTGCATTCCTTTTAAGTTTCTCTCCACACCCATGAAGGTTAAATAAACTTCAGTATTGCAGTTATCAGTAATCACTTAACATAGGCACTAGTACTTGATAAAAAATACAAAATACTGCATGACTTGTAATAAAATGGTGGAAGTTTGCGATTTTTTTATTTTCTTCATTTAATGGCAACATGAAGTAGTTTTAATTGCCTGATTTGATACAGCATCTAAGTTCAAACACTTTTATATAATGCTGATATATATTATAGTTTTAAGTTGGGGGATATAATACTGAATTCTTTGTTGCTAGGTCAATAAAGTTCTCCGAAATCATAACATCAAGCCACATTGGATGTTTGCATTGGACAGCATAATCCGAAAAGCTGTGCAGACTGCTATTACTATTCTGGTCCCAGGTGAGTCACTTCTTAATACTTGGCAAATGTTTATTAGCTGTTCTCTTTAAACATGCTTTAGAGCTGTAATTATGATGCATCACTTAAGATTTTGAAACCAGTAGTGGCCTTTTTCCTGTTCACTGTCAGTTTTGCAACTCAAAACTGATCAGTGTATCGTCCAAGTTATTTTGGAAAGCACTTTTCCAAGGTGTGTCATCTAAACCATTCTGCAATGCAGTAAGCTGTAGTAGGCTACGGTGCTCTGGGGCCTAATTTTTTTTGAGGTGTACAGTGCTGCCTCTTGAAATCCAAAGGACAGACCACTTGCCAGCATGTGCTTGATTTTTGGAAGGTGTTTGACAAAGTGCAGATTAATGATGTGCATTTGGGGCACTGAAAAGTCTCTTGGCTCCTGGTCAGAAGCTGTCTGAAGGAGGGGAAGAAGAAAATTTTCTTTTTTTTTTTTTTTTCAAATATTGTATTGTCAATGTTGTGTAAGTTGAATGCATGGCTTAGCTGAGAGGAGGAGTCTATGTGGAAGAATCTGTAGCCCATTCTGTTATTACTCTATTTCCAGAGTTAGTTTTTCTGCTGCTTCTTAACTTATTAGCTTGTGATTTGACTGTTCCCTGCACTGGAATTAGTGATGGAGTTTTCAAATACATGATTTAACGCAATAAGTCTGAAGTCAGAATACTTATGTTGCTGTTTTCTGCAGCAGGATAAGTCTTAAACTATCAACAAGGGGATCTGAAATTTCCAACAGATGTTACAGCTCTTTCTGTTTTCCTTGATATTTTCCATATCCCTAGCACAACCAGCAAGGCATAAATAGGGTGTTTGTTTTACTTTTGATTTGTAAGGAAAATCTGTCTTTTGATTAGAATGCCAAACACCTTTAACAGGCATGTACTTTATTGCTGTATAATAGAAGCAGTGTAGAATTCTTCCTTAATAGGCTATTCTTCCCCATACAGCTCAGTATCAGCATTAATTGTACATGATCAAACTTAAACAGAAGCCTCTGTGCCCTGGTAGCTTGTGGGCACTGATCATCTGCCTCTTCTCTAATTGCCTTGCCCTGCTTCTGATTGCATCCCCTTGCCCGTGTCTGGCTTTTTTCTTTTTTTTCACTCTCTTTTTTAAAAATGATGTGAAGATTTATCTCTGACCTTAACACTTCTGTAAGTTAGGGGATGTTTCAGGTGTGGTAAGAAGCATATGTTGTATGGTTATACTGCCTGGTGGTGAACAGTGGCAAAATGAACTTCTGTTCTTATTAGCGTGATGCAGAAATTCAAAGCAAATTCAGACATTTGCTTGGCAATATTTGAGTAACTGCTATTATAATAAATCTCCCTTCTTTGAGGAAGCACAGCTCTGCTGATCTTAGTATGTTCAGTCTTGAAGGCACATAGGATTGAAATGGAGACAAAATGGGTTGAGGAATGAATGTCCCTTTTCTAAAGAGGAGAAATGTACTCATTCTTCAGCAGAAAGGACAAAAGTTTACAAAACCAAGTGTGATTCAGAAAAAGAGAGCATGTTTTGGTGAAGACGCTAAAGGGAGGGAATGCTCAGCAGTAAGAAGCCACAATTGAAGGAAGGAAGATTTATATTAAATAGTTAGAATTAACAAACAGATGTCTCTGCAATAATAGGTTGTGTAGGAGTGTAAGATCTTGTGTACATGTCTTGCATACCTGCTAAGCTCTGGTAGGTAGTTCGAACAGGGAATAACAGAAACCAGAGTACACATACAACTTTGTGTGTGCTGTTCTGTGAATGTACTTCATTACAAAATAAACTTTGTTCTCTCTGCTAAGTAGAAGGGAAATGTGCTACTTTTAATTGTCAGGAAAGGGGTCTGTTTGTTTCCTCTCTGTATCTTTGAATACAATTTTTAGATAAACATGATATTCTTATAATGAGAGAATGCCTAATGTACTAGAGTAGCAACAACACAAATAGCTGAATGTAAGAGAAATAATGGTTATTTGTTTAATGAAACATTTCCGGTCAGACATGTTAGAAATTACAAACCACTGAGAATGGAATAAAGCATAAGGAAATTACATAAGTTGCACATAGTACTTCAGCACAATTTGACATGAAATGCAAGCCAAATCTAGTATCCTATTCAGATTTTTATTTTACAGAGCTTTTGAACATTTGTTAGGCTGAATAATAACCAACATAAACTAAGATGCTGTTATGGTGTGAGTGGTCCTAAACCCCATGGAGATATCATCTGTTCTCTTGCAACAGAAATTTCGGGTCTGGTTTAACCAGTGTTGTAGGATGATCTGTAAATAGTCAATTAGGTCACTTTTGTATTAATGTTCAACACCTTTAACATTTGGGTTTCTTTCTTTTGCTTATATTTTAATGTTACTAATAGAATTGAGGCCACATTTTAGTCTTGCATCTGAAAGTGATACTGCAGATCAAGACGACATAGAGGTTGAAGATCAAGATGAACAGCCCCAGACTCAAACTATCCAACAGCCTTGCATTGTCATGGAGGATGCAGTAGCTACCTCAGGTGTAAGCACACTCAGCTCTACGGTGTCCCATGATTCCCAGGCTGCTCACAGGTCACTGAGCGTCCAGCTGGGCAGGCTAAAATTAGAGACAAACAGGTAAGTCTGGACACCAGGAGACACTAGCCTACTTGTGACAGTGTGTATTGGTTTGCTTTTAATATATATGTGCTAGAATACTAGAGGCAGTATAAAAATGCCATAGTACTGCAAGTTATTAATTTAAATTATGGTCATTGTTCAGCTGTGATCGACCACTTACATTAGTTTTATTCATTTCAGAACAAGAGTGATGCAAGTTAAGGTCAGCCTTGATTTCAGGTGCCCTTTCAAGGAAGGTCTGGAAAAAAATGAGCTTGCTGCCAAGCTTCTGTTTTTTCTCTCCTTCGTATGCTGTGTGTGGCTGATGAATGGTGTTATGTTTTGTTTCCATTGAGGCAGAACTTGCTGTTCTTTTCTATAGTTATTCTTGGGGAATGAACTCAAGCTAGTCAACAGCCACACGTGAACTCCACAAGGAAACTGCTTCAGACTTGTTTTGTGCACAGAATTCACTGCAGCAGGTTCTGTGCTTACCAGCAAGTGATAGCTTTTTATTAAATAAATTTTTTTCATCAGAGAAAGATGGGGGAAAATTGATGTTTTCTTTAAAAGAAGAAATAACCCAGAAATTTGCATATTGGACTTTTTCATAAATATATATATTCTACTTTAAACCTGAGAAGCAATTCTTTTGGTTTTTTTTTTTTTAAGAAATGTCAGAGATGAATTTGTTTCCATTATTTTATCCAAATAATTTTCTACAAAATTTTGTTTTCATTAAAATATACTAGATAGTGTGGTTAAAGTAGGTACTTTAGCTTTGACTGCATCTGATTTGACACTGAATTTCCTGCTGACCTCAGTATATTTTGCATATGACCTTGATAGAAAGACAGTATTTCTTCAATAAGGCTGCTAGAACATTCGTTGTAGTTATTGTTCCAATTTAAATTAGAATGTTATATTGCACTTTACTTTTAAATGTGTCTGAGAATTTTGCCATGGTTAGACTGTACTGTTCTTAATAAAGTATCAATATTTTTGAGTTCTTATATTACAATTTGGGTTTTTTGCTTGTGATGACCACTGAGAAATATGTTGATGGCCTTATTGATATACTTAAATACATAAATAATTTAGATTGTTTCACTTTATTTCCCGAATTTATGATGGGGAGTAGCATCAGAAATTATAAACTTGTAGAAATACTCTTTTCTAGCACTTTGCTTTTTGTAAATTTCTCAAATGAGAAGCCTTTTGCCAAATAATTACATCCTGTCATTCATGCAAAAAAATTGAGGTAAATAATATGGGTGGTTGTTAAAGTATTAATTAAAGCTTTATTGGCTTAAGCAGCAAGGAGTTATCAAGAGAAAATAGTTGATTTTGTTGTTGTTGGCCTGAAGGCCTTTTTCAACCAGAATGGATAGAGGAGGAATAAATGAACTGAAAGGTGACAGCACACCTGTCTGGACAGAATGTGGATCTGCAGAGAGATGAAGCTGTGGGAACAATCATACTACAAAGGAACAGTTAGCACACGGATGGTTCTTAGGCTGACAAAGGCTTCAAGGAAGGGATGAAGGTGCTGCAATTCTTTAAAGGCTGAACTTTCTAAGTCAGTGATAGGTTTATGCGTGTGTTCTCTGTGTCCAGTTTCTCTGACCAAGTTCCTGAATGCATATTGTTCATGAGTCCTCATCTTTACTGAAGCTCTTTTTTGAAATAACAAATTGCAGCAGTTTCACATACTGATTTTCCATTGTATTCTGATTGTTTTCCTTTGATCAGTTTGAAAGGTGCTGACACTGAATCCCTCTGGGTTTCTGTCTGGGTTTGTGTTAGGAATGAAGGTCAAATATAGGTTCCAATTTGTTTCTGCTTGACATTCTCAAAAATAATTGCTTAGGAGAAGACACAAGGTATTTTGCCTCCTCTTTTCTAACTCTTTATATAACACAGAAGGATAAGCACAAAGTGTGCCTAGTATGTGAGGAAGGGGCAGCCCTTGTGTGGATGAGAACATATTTTCCCTATTTAAGAAATGCAACCGTAAGTTTTCACCACGTTTTCATTACAGCTTCACCCTTGTCATACCTTTGAAAATGTCTGCTGGGGAGCTATGAACTGGCATTTTTCCTTAAAAAGGATTGTGTCATAAAGTCTAGACCTTGGTTTATGAAACACTTCAATACTTACTCTTCTTAGTTACAGTTTTGTTTAAAACAGAATGCTGGCTGTAGAAATTTCACTGAAATTTTGTACCATACCACCTGTTTAGTGGGTGGATGTGTATATGGAGGCTGGTATGTTTGGGGCTTGTTTTTTTCAGAGCTTTAGGAACCAGCGAATGTTTGTCTTGATATTGGTCATAATAAATCTATAGTGAGAGGATTTTCCTATCAAAGCTGAAGAACTCTGTCCTTGCCTCTGTCAAGGTTTCCAGTTTAAGTGTAGCAAGATCTTTGCTTTCTTGTAAATTTGAAATGACTTAAGGAAATGTGTGCTTCCTTCCTGATACTTCACAGGTTATTGGAGGAGTTGGTTCAAAAAGAGAGAGAATTTCAAGTCCTCTTACATCAAGCTATAGAAGAAAAAGATCAAGAAATCAGAAGCCTACGGCTTAGGTCACAGCCAATAGGTAAGTGAGAAGAGTTTTCAAAAAAGTTTCACACTGGCTACAGATTAAGACAGTGGCAGCTAAACTTCTTTTTATTGAGCCAGTCTCAGTGAAGATACTTTACTAAGCTGTTCCTGTTAGGGTTTGCCTTGAAGTAAGAATGTATGTTGTGGAAACAAATTTTTGAATTTGTTAATCACAGTACGAGGAATGGTATGATTTGAATATTTTGGCTTGTGTTTATATGGAAGAGTATGAGGCTTATATCCTACAGAATAAATATTATTTCTAAAGAGGATAATCTAGTATGTTTAGGTATGTGTTCTTTGAATTACAGACTGTTCCAATTGTTACAGTGAAAGTTCAAGAGGATCTAATCAGTGAGATGTAAATACAACTTCAAGTTTACCAAGGGAAACTGAGTTTGATATGCATCTGCCCTGAAGAAGGTGGAAATGCTAATGCAGCTTGTTTCTATGTAAAGTGCTTCAAAGAAGCGTTGCTTTCCAAAGCAGCTGATCCTCAGTCTAAGGCATTGCCTGCATGCCAGTTGTATGAGTTACTCTGAACAGTTTAGTTAAATTGACGCAACGTCAGTGTAGAAGCAGTTACATCTCACATTGATGTGCATCGTACTAAAGTCATTTTCCAAAGAAGACAGAAAGTGTATCTGTATCAATGTTCACACTACTGTATTCCTAACCTACTAGTGTAATTGGTGTATTAACTGTCTATAAACTGTAATTAAGTCTGTGCTTTGGGATTCTCATTTATCTCTATTTATGGGGACACTGGTGTGCTAAGCTTAAAGGGAAAGCTCACTGAAGAAAGTGCTCCAGCAGTCTAAAAGGACAAGAGGTTGCTCTGGGAACACAAAACCTTTTCTCAAAATTCTTGTTCTAGATATTCCTGGATTGTCTGTCTGTCATCGTCATTCCACTGGTACAGGGACTGGAGACCCTGATCTCATAAACTGGCTGAGTGTTCAAGGAGCTGATGAGGCCACAATAAACAAGGTAGCAAAGATTCTGTTCACACTGTGACGCAGCTGCAGTGCTGGTTTGTGACTCAATGCAAAAAGTTACCAAACCTTTTAAATTACTTCAGCACATTTTCAGAGACTAATTTGTTTTCAGAGTATAGGAAAGAGCCGTGAATATGAAGGCATTAATAAAAATGCAGTCTTACTAATAATTCCTATATCTGCTGAGGAATAAGTGAAAAAGATGTCCTGGTAAAGAGACAGCATTGCTTTGGTTCATAATTTTTCAGTATCATTACACATTGTGGCAGTTCCTGCTGATCATGGCCTGGATACAGGGTACATATTCACCCTTGGCTAACTGTGTTGAAGTGAGATCTCCTGCAGCAGATGGGTCTGCTCTGCAGCAAATTATATAATCTTAGAGGTGTTGTGCATCTCAGAATTTCAGCTGACTTGGGAAAACCTGCATGTACTTATCACTCCTACAGATCAGATCAAAGGTCAAGTACATCAAATTTAGATACCATTTTTTAAAATGTATCTCATCACTTGTTTTTAATTTCCCTGTGGGTGAAATGTGGCATTAATTATGCTCTAATTTGTGTTCATTAAAGTCTGTAACTGTGAGGTATCAGTGATAACAATAGAAATGCCAGTTGACAGAAGTTTTGAGTAGCTGTAAAAGCATTACGCCTTTCAAGTTGTGCCTTGTATGCCAATGTGGAATATACACTATAAAAAATAAGTAGTTTCAATGTATTTCAAGAAATAATGTGGATTAATTTGTTACACCTACCACATTTTGGCCCAATTTTAGGTTTATTCTAAACTTAAACTTCTATTTTTAAGAGCAGATGTTACATAAAACTTGGAAAGTAAGATTATATTTCTAACAAAATGTTCATTTAAACTTCTTTTTGTAGTTCTTGGCTGAAGACTATACATTAATGGATGTTCTCTGCTATGTTACACGAGATGATCTGAAATGTTTGAGGCTGAGGTAACGCTTCACAGCTAAATTAACAGTGCTGAACCAGGAGTGTGTTTTATTACAAGAGCAAATAACTGATATTAAGTCTCTGTTTATTGGATTGTGCTATATTAATTTAAAATAAGTAACACTGTCCAGTATGTTTTCGTATATGGATGCATTCCTGATAAACAGCTCATACTGTTTAAATTTTAAAATAAGCTTTTCTATTCAAGGAAAGCAAAGAGAAAATGTTAAAGTAAAACTTTTACTTTACAGTTGGAGACACTGGATATTCCATTAGAGCCTTGCTTTTATTTGAAAAGGTAGAGATAGGATACAGAAAATTTTGCTATCGTCATTATCAAACTTCAGAAATACTACTCATAGACTGCAACTAACACTAGATTTCACTTAATAATGTTATGTGTGTGGGTCACAGCTGAACCAAGCTTAACTAAAAACAGTAGAAGTTACCAAACACTCTATGTGTGTCTAGTCAGTTTAAATACCTAAATAAGAATTCTAAAGTATGATAGGTGGTAAGATTTTTTTCCATAATTGGCATTTTTCATAATGTTGGAAGTCTGCTGTGGGTTATGCAGGTCCTTTGGACCAGAGGTCTGAATTCCAGAAAGCAGGCATCCGAGAAGTGGAAAGATTGCCCTGTACTGTAATCAGAAAAGGACTCTGTTCTCTATTTGAGTATTGCATGTTGAATTTCACCTTTGATCAGCCTTCCCACTGAATTTCATTGGTCAAAAACAGAGCAATAAAATCAGAAGACAGCTAAATTGCAATGCTTTTAGGCTAGAGACTATCGTTGTACCTGAGCATCTTTCTGATTTTTTTCTTTACAGAGGAGGAATGCTCTGCACGCTCTGGAAGGCCATCACTGATTTTAGAGAGAAACACACCTGACGCTGAAATTTTTCTTCACTTCTCTGCAGAGGGAAAAAGATTTCCTTTCAGTGCAGAGCAGGTGTGCTGTCAAAAGGACTGTTGCACTTTAATCCAGTATTTGTTTACCGATGTTAAAAACACTGCAGCTTCCTGACTGCTTTTACTCCTATAATCCATAAGAAATCTGTAAACAACCTGCAACATTATTTTACTCTTAAATATTTTTACATGCAAGTTTTTCAAAAATAAAAAAAAAACACAACACCAGAACCCATTAAACTCATAAAATATTGTAGTTAAAATAACCAGATGTTAATTCCATAAAAAACTGATGTAAGATTTCATGTGACTGTATATCACTGGAACAAAACCAAAATGTGACGACAACAACTTCTGAAGTTTCTTTCTGTTTGTAATGTAACTCAATAATCTGTAGTAGACCTTCATAATTTCAATCATAACTAGATATTTTTCTTTTAGTGTGCAAGACCTAAAGGTAATTGCTTTTACCTACTACCCTACATAGTTTAATATTGTTTATTTTTTGGTAATTTAAGTTCTATGGTGCATTTGTTTTAGAGTTGTTTATGTACTACTGAACTGTACCAGTTGCATACACCTGAACCACAGTAATGTTAGCTTGTTCTAAAGCTATCTCTGAAATACACAGTTGAAAAGAACCTGAGACTTACTTTTTCCTATATTTTTTGGACTTGTAAAATAATAAAGGTGTACAACTTGAAAATATTGGAATAAAAAAAAAAGAGAAAAAAATAATCCTGAGTATCAAGGGAACCTTTCTGACATATGTTACTGTGATTTGAGTTTGGTAATAGCATTGAATATTTTCTTGGTGTTCCTGTTCAGTCTAATTCCTGAACTGACAATCCAGGGCTAAACAAAATTCTTCTCTGGGTGCTCAACTTGAGAAATGAGTGTGCTGCCTCCACACACTGAACTGTTGTTTTCTTCTGCTTTTGTTTATGCAATATGTCTTTTCTCACATATAATGAAAAAGGATGGTGGATATTCCACTGTCACTGCCACTCCAGCATTCTAGCACTGGGTATCATCAGATTCTTATGGGCTAGCTGTAAAAAATTCCATTGTGAGTAAGACTTGCCTGGACAAGAAGCTGCTTCTTTCTTCATAAACTGTGGTAATCCGTGAACAGCTTATGCCCTGAATTTTTAAGGTCTAGCAAGTATTTTCAAAGAAAATTAAGTATTTTTTCTAAACATAAACATGTTGTCCTAACATGTATGTAGTAATTTTTGCTGATTAAAACCAAACAATTTGGTATATTAAAAAAAAAGGCTAAACAAAGAACAGTAGATAAAATAATTTTTTTAAAAAAATAATAATTATTATTATTATTACTCTGAAGATGGTTCCACTGATGTTTGAGCCAGAGGGAGGTTCAACTCCTTCCAAAGACACAACTACATTTCAGGAGAAACATAGCAGCAGAAATTGTTGAACAGTAGCTATTACAGCACAAACCAGTACAATTTTAAGGTAGTTTTAAGCACTGGAAAAAACAGTAGTGGAGTTTGACTTGTGAAACCTGAAGCAACTAAAAATCTCTACCCCTGAAAAAATGACCCTAGGATAATGATTTTTGTGTGAAACATGATCCTGTATCAGTCCATGACTACAGTTTGAAAACCTCAGATTTCATGCAGCGTGAATAGACCAGAATGTAATTGCGTTGCTTTCTTTGTGTGTTGATGCTTTGAAAGCATGCAGTGTGTTCTCTATTAGCTGTGACTCAGGGTGCTCAGCAATTCCAGCTATGTGTAACAGAAGGGAGTGTGACTGAGGAATCATTTTAATGTCTCCATGAGACTGAACCTGGAACCAGCTGGGAATTAATTCCTGTAGTTCATGGCTAGCCTCACCAGAACCAAGGTGGCTTCTGCAGGGCTGCTCGGCAATCAGTTCTGTGTTCCCTGCTGTAAGACGAGATATAGTCTGATGTGTGCCCACGCTGGGCCGTGTACACTTGTGCTACTTTGGAGAGCATGAACTGGTCCGAATGTGGCCTCGACAGCACAGCTTATCCATCTGTGCACAAAAAGCTTATGTAATATCCCTACTTCAAACTACTTTGTATAGATGGTGCCAAACGCATTACTTTTTATATCCTTGGACAGAATGTGAAGAAACATTTTGAGACAGTGAATCCTACAGGTCAGCCTTGGATTCAGCCTGGCTCCCTGAATATGCTGCACCCCAAGTGAAGGATTTGAGATTATGTTGTAAGGACATGTTATGTTTTAGTGTAGGATTTTACCAAGGGCAACCTTTTGGCTATAGAAGGTTCCATTTCCTTCGAATTTGGGTAGTTTCTTGGTCCTTGACTAGTGCTGTTGTAATCCAGAGCTCAGCCTGACCGAGAGACACCTTTCCACCTCTGTTAAGCCAGGCAGAACACAGAGTGAAAGCTTGACCAGCGCAGTGCTGCTTTTGGAGTGTCTTGCACCTTTCAGCATAGAGCCTAGGCTGTTCTTGTAGTGTGCACACACTCTCCTACCCACAAAACAGAGGGCATGTTTATCACCCAAGGCCCAGCTCCTTCTGTTTTAGAGCATAGATGGCTCCTGGTGCAACAAAGCATTTGTCCCCCCCTTACCCTGGAAAAAGGTCTCGTGCCCTGAATGTAACTGTTTGCGAAAGGAGGATGTTCTGCATAGGAGTGGAAGTTTGCTTTGTCCAATACACCAGCCCAAGGGAGCTGCACCTCTCCATCTGCTTGCCTACAGGCGTGACACAGGTGCGTACGACAAGTTACCAATTCATTCACCCTGTTTTAGCTGTAGTTTTGATGACTGGTACTATCTGCAAGCAGATGCAAAATGAAATTATGTTTTAATCTAGATCTAGAACACTTTTAAGAGAGAAATACTCCTATGGTCTCCAGAAAGTAGCTTAGGGTAAGTTTAGGCAAATTCATGGGAAAGGTAGCGAGACCATGCATCTTTACAGAAAGGAGTGATACTTTGACAGAGCCATTTTTTGGAAGCAAGGCTTTGCAGGCAGCTGGCCGTTTCAAAACATATGCCCTAAAAACGACGTGCTACCGTTCTTTCCCAAAGGATGCAGCACAGCTGCCAGAGCTTATTAGGTGGCCGCCGCACCTCCCACCTGCTGTTGGAACACTGGCGGGGAATTTAATCATCCCCAAAAACTGTTGTTTCTCTCCCTGCCGGTACCTAATGAGCTGTGCAGATGCGGCGGGAGCAACTCTGAGGGTCGAAAAAACCCACCAAAAACACCTGGGGCCATGGCTTGCCGAGGGAGCCAGCTGTGCAAGCAGGTTACCCACCGCCCGCTCCCTCCCTGCGGCTTTAAAACCGCCGCGGGGGCGGTGGGGGCTCCCTCCTGTGGGGGGCGGCTCCTACCACGCCCACGGGCGATGTGAGCGCTGGTCCCGCCCTCACCTGCTCCCAGGCAGATCCCGCTGCTGCCGGCGGGGGAGGAGGGGGAGGGGGGGACGTGGCGCTCTCACCTGCCCGGAGCCGCGGATCCGCGGGGCGGAGCAGCCGCTCGGCTCAGAGGAGACATGGCGGAGGCCGCGGGCAGGAGCGGCGGGTGCCGGCGCCCCGCAGGTGAGTTGGTGCCGGCGCTTGGGCTGCGGCGGGAGAGCGGTGCGGTTCGGTGGCTGCAGGTCGCCCTGCGCATCCGGCCGGCTGTGGGCGGCCGTGAGGGGAGGGAGCGCAGCGGGGCCCGGCGGCGGCCTCTTCCCGCAACAGGTGCGGGGCCGCCCCGCGGCTGCCCGTGCCTGCCGTGCGCCGGGCTGTGATGTTTTCCTTCCTCCCCACGGGGGTCTCCCATCGCGAACCGCCGCCTGCAGACCTGGCCCGGAGCCGGCTGCAGGGACGCTGCGGCCCGGCCCGGGCGGCGGGCAGAGCCGTGCCGTGTCCGTGGGGGCGGCGCGTCCGGCCCGCGCCCCGCAATCACGGCGAGACTCCTCGGCCCCGCGGAGGGGCGTCGGCGAGTGTGCGCTGTCCTGCTCGGGGCACCGTTTGTTGTTCTGATCTCCGCAGCGTTCGGGGCTCGGTGCGCTGCGCGGCGCCTTCACCGCGACGGAGATAACGCGGGGGTGCGGAGCCCCGCGGGGGAGGCCCGGGCTGGCTGGCAGCGAAGGGGCCAGCGGAGGCGGCCGCCGGGCCGCGGTGCGGGAGCCCGAGGCGTGGGGGGCAGCGGGACTTAAGGTCGCAGAGAGTTGCAGTCGGGGCGAGTGCCTGCAGCATCCAGCTAACGGGGCCGACGTGAGCCCCGGCCAGGGAGAAGGGATGTCTCGGTGGGGTTCAGGTACCTGGTGACGGAGGCGGCTCTCGAAGCGAGGCCCGGGCCTGCGCCCCGCAGGAGGGCAGTGTGCGGGAGCCCGGGGTTTTGGCTTTGCCTTAGAAGCGTGTAAGCGATGGGCTTCTCTAAGCCCATCACTATGGGAAAGGCAGGGAGGTGACTTTATATCTCCTCTAGGGAGGGATGTACACTGCAAGTGCATTTTGAAACCCTTTTATTTTGTCCTAAGGGCGAGGAGGGTGTAGGGAGGAGATTTTTGGCTTACGCAAGCAGATCGACCGCTGTATCACTGTTGTAGGCACAGATGCCGTTTGCTTTTGCAGGCGGTGGAGGGGTTGCCTTTCTGGTATGTTCACTGGGAGTGCTGCTTTCTGGACTATGAGGTCTGACTAGTTTTTGATCTTCTCTTTTTCCCCTTTTTTTTTTTTTTTTTCTTCTTTCTACAGTACAATTCCACTTACCCTTTGCCAGTCCTTCATTTCTCTAACAGGCATCCAAGTTTATCTCTAAACCACAGAGTGAGGTTTTTCATCAAAACAACATATGAATAGGCCATATGGCTGTTGGGTGATTAACTGTGTTTCCACAGTATAATATTTTTAATACATATTTTATATAATGTGGGCATGCAGTCACAAGCAACAACTGTGGGCAGACCAATCCAAATGTTGTCCTTTTTATTAAAGTTAGAAGCATAGTATTTTTGCTCAGAAATCATTTTTACAAATCACTCCCAGCCATCACTCTGAATTTCAGCTGCAGAAAGGATGTGTGTTTGTTATCCTACATGTTTTAGAGTTTGCAGCCGCGTTGACTTCACTGTCCACAGGAATAACTGGTTGTCACATTTCACAAACTCTTGTCAAGTTCTCTCTCTTACCTTGTTGATGTGCCATTTTTTTTATTATTTTTTTTTGCATAAACTACATTATTGGTATTTTTAATCACTGAGAAACTGGAGATGAGCTGCAAGATGACATGTATTTTACATACGTAGTAGTTTTAAAAGGACTTACTTGCCAAAGATGTATTCTGAGTTTGCCTTGTTTCATTTCATCTGATTGTGTTGAACTTTTACTCATTAGGACATATTTGTAGACAGGAGGTAGATCTCCTGACATGAATTGTTGAGTATTTTGAGTTTAAAACGGTTTGTGCTGTCAAAGTTCATTCGAAACTTCCTCATGTGTGAAATGCCCCAGTTAAACAACTTCTGCAAAGCTGTTTGTTTTCTGTTGAGGTTCTTTCAGGTCTCTGAGTTATCACAGGGGCTGCTTTCCAGGCTGTTCACAAACAGGAACACCCTCGTAGCATGTCAGGGAGCTGCTCTGCAGCTGTCTGATCTGTCCGTGAGTGAGCAGATGCATGTGCCCAGCAAGGGCCGTGTGGATGGCTTTGGCTGCAGGCTGCTCTGCAAGCCCAACGAATGTGTCTGGATCCGGCTCCTCAGGAAAGTCAACCTCCCATCCTGGTTTGGTGAAATTACCTACTGGTTGACTTATTGCTGCTGTTTAAAAAAACAAAACAGATAGCTAAATAGCTCTGTTGGTGTTGTGGTGTGTGTTTGGTATCTTTTTTTCCCTCCTGTGGCTAGATATATGGACTTTGAGAGCTGATGCTGGGTAAAGCTTTAACAGCACTGTGAGATCCTTGTACAGGTGTTTATTGTTAGGCAGGTGGGCTGCTGCACTTAAATAGCTCTCTTCAGGTAAATGCCTTTAATTACCCGGGTGAGGGGGTTTTTTTACTCTACCATTCATAAATGCACAGATGGCAAACTGAGTACAGTGCTAAGGGGGTACTCTAACTTATGCCAGTTAATATTTTAAATCATAACTATCTGATCATCTCACAGTGCTCAAAAGCTTTTCAGTGATTCCCGAGATGAGGCGCCCTCTTGTGGGGAATACCAAGCAGAGAAGCTTCTAAGGCACCTTGTTTGATGGCTACCCACCCACAAACACGGGCATGCGTCTGCCCGGGAGCCTCCTCGGTGTGCGCTCTGAGCCACCTCGGCCCGCTCTGTGTACGGGTAACAACTTGCTCGGGTGCTGGGAGACCAGAGAGAGCAACGTGCTGGGGTCGGTGCAAGAAAACTATAAAGTAATGATTTTTTTGTTTCCATACTCTTCTAAATAGCTTTTTCTTTTAAGTGAGTTTAGTATTATTCTGGTTCTTTTTGCAGCAAAGCAAGCCTGAACTTTGATGTCAGTGCTAGTTGGCCTGTTGAACACTGAGATGTTCTCCCTGTAGCAGCTAGTGAGACTTTTCAGCTATCACTTTGTTTATCCTGGTATTTTCTCCATCTGAGAATAAATCAAGTTTTAGCCTATTGCGTTATCGATTTTTTGTTTTTTTGTTTTTTTGTTTTTTTTTTTAGCAAATAGATGCGCTTTAGGGAAAAACACGGGGTACGGAAGGAACACCGCAGGCGGCAGCTGGAAGCGCTGCCCGGTTCGCCACGGCTCCTTCCCGGCGGTGCTGAGGTGGTTTTGATGGGGAGGACGGGAGCGGGACGGGGGAGGTGCCGCGCACTCGGTTCACCAGCGGGCGCCGCCGTCGCCGCGCGGCCTGAGCGCGGCCACCGGTGCCGGGAACGGGCCGGGAGGTACCGGCGCCCCGGCAGCTGCTCCGCGCTGCTACTTCAACCTTGGCTGTCGGGGAGCGGGGCGTCATGAGGTAACGGTGGCGGGAAGCGGCGGGTTCCGCTGCCGTGAATGGTGTGTGCTCACAAACGGCTGAAAGTGTTGGAAGTCTGTATGTTGTTAGGGTATTGTCGTTTCCATCCGTAATTATTCAAACGTTAGCCCTATTGAGAGTATTTCCTATCTTTTAATATATAAATTAAATTGAGGGTCTGTAATTCTTCTATTGCCACCCCTCTCTCATTAAAACCTGTTAAAACTTCGAACCTTCCTACCAAACCTTACAGATACCTAATTGCTTCTACATTGTCAATTTCCTGAGTTGGTACTTTAGCTCTGAAGGCAGAGACACTGATTTATCAGTAGCTTGTAGAATGAAAATGCTACAACTAAATTTAAATTTAAAAGTGTGAATGAGAGTGTTGAAACCCTTACAGAAGCCATCCCCCAGCTTTAGGAAGCTGCTAAATTGCTGTCTCTTGGTGTCTTTCATTGGTCAAGTAATGTTTTTACAAGGATTACACATTGTAAAAATTGGAACAAGCCATTTTATATGCATATTGTGTAATGTGAGTCAGGCTGTTTTTCTCTACCCACCTACTTCCAGCACTGGTAGTGTTTAAAAGAAGAAAAAAAAAAAGGTGGGAAGGAAAAAAAATCCAGCAAAAACAAAACTAACAACAATTAAATCCCATAAAAATAAATACAAACAGAAAACCCCAAACCAAACACTGCAACAAAAACACTTCCTGAGTTCATGAAAAATCAGGCCTGTTAAATGCTGCTGGTTCATGTGCTGCTTCCTCTGCAGGAAAAGAGCTTCTATTAATCTAGCTGAAATAGTATGTATTGTCTTTTTACTTGGGCTCAATATTGAAAATGTATGTTCTTTCGTATGTGCTATTTCAGACTGTAAAAATTGTACATTTACAATAACCTGAGATGGTTACCATTTTATTTGTATTATGGCTGGTTTGTTACTATCATAGATAAACAAGTTTAATACAGCTGAAAATTATTTGTGGTATTAAATATGATCACTGCAATAATTGCCTCAATTATGTAAACAGTGTGCAGTTTTGCAACAATGTATCTTCTTTTCCACTTGAAAAAATGTACCTAAGTCTGGACCCACGGTACAAGCCACAGGGTGATGCTAATGTTGTGGTAACTGCCTTTGTACAATCACCTTTCCCCCTGGAAGGATACCCCCTGTATGTGACTTTGGTTAGATACAGTGGCCTGCTAGGAACTGTGGCAGGATAGGCTACAGGTATATATATATATGTTTAAGGTGAAAAATACTAGGAGAAGATGGTGCATTTGTTAAACTGCTTCAGATTTAATTCTGTGACTGTTCCTCAGTATTCATTCTGGAGTCATGGCATATTTGCTTTCATTAAAATCAGTCTTCACTTTAATTAAAATAAGTAGAAGTGGTCTTGAAAGTATGTATCCTAGGAGATTTGTCAGAGTTCAAGGAAAATGACCCTAAATTGTCTGTGAAGATGACATATGGGGGATAGGTTGCCACACTATTCAGATAGATGGCATTAACAACCCTGACTGCTGTTGACTTTGAGATTCTTCAGAGATGTAAGTGATGGCATGATTTAGGTTCCAGAATGATAGTGACTGTGAGACTTGTCCTGGGATAGAGTTAATTTTCTTCCTAGAAACTGGTATAGTGCTGTGGTTTGGATTTAGTGTTAAAAGAAAGTTGATAATAAACTGATTTTTTTGGTTGTTGCCAAGCAATGTTTATACCAGGTCAAGAACTCTTCAACAAGATGGCTGGGGACACACAAGAAGCTGGGAGAGGGCACAGCAAGGACAGCTGGCCCAAACTGGCCAAAGGGATATTCCATATCCTATGTCATGCTCAGCATATATTTGGGGGGAAGGAAAAGGAATGGGTGATGTTTGGAGTGATGGTGTTTGTCTTCCCAAGTAACTGTTACATGTGAGGGAGCCCAGCTTGCCCAGAGATGGCTGAACACCTGCCTGCCCATGGGAAGTAGTGAATGAATCCCTTGTTTTGCTTGCTTGTGTGCATGGATTTTGCTTTACCTATCAAACTGCCCATGAGTTTTCTCACTTTTACTTTTCTGATTCTCTCCCCCACCCCACTGGGGGAAGAGCGAGTGACTGGTTGTGTGGTGCTTAGTTGCTGGGTGGAGTTAAACCACGACAGACTAGTATATGGAGGGAAGAAATCAAGCACTGATGTCTCAAAGTATTTCTTACGTGTGTGTTTGATACTATAAAGTGTTCTTCCTCAAAGTTAATGGGATCCAAAAGTCCAGACTTCTTGGTCACCTTCTAAGAAATGCATTGGGAAGTAAGATGTCAGGAGAGCACTGATAATGAACACAGCACAAAGTATTTCACAGGGTTACATTCGTTGGATACTGTCAGTACAACAGAGGAAATTTTAATTTGGTCTTGGCATATTGCCTTTTCTTTGGAGTATGTTCATGTTTCTATGAAAAGCTTAGTGCCTTTCCTCTGAAGTACAGTCAAATCTACCAAAAAGCTTAGTATGTATGTAAGTGCTCTTAATTTTGAGAGCATTACAAGTGCTTCGTTCTCTCAACATGTATACAAACTAGGTATTTCAAAAATAAGCTCTTTTTACAGGCAGAAACAGTGACAAGACTGCCTAGGCTGTTAATTAGTAGGGTAATTAGCACCCTTCAGCTGAATTCCTCTGTTTCCTTCTGCCCTGTGAAGTACCCATTTCTCACTACCTTTCCTTTTTTAACTGGGCATTGGATGAAGTGCATGGCATGTTCTAGAGGACCTGATCAAATATCATTGTTATATATAAATAAAAAAAGTTGGCTAAGAATGATCTAATGTTTTTATTCATCACGGTACATATTATGCAATTTTTATTAGTCATAGTATGCAAATCTATTTAATTTAAAACAAGTAACAAGACTTGTTAACGTACATCTTGTATTTGATTGTTTGATTGGTGTGTATGTGTTCAAAGTGTTTGTAGATGATGAGACTCTTACCTCCATGTTCACGTGGCTTTTACTCTGATGAGTGAGTCTGAGTCAGAACAGGGCAGGGCTTCCAGCCTTCTCCTTGATTTTCCTGTGTGTGGGAATGCAAACAAGTTCGGTTTTAATTGACAGAAGGCAAAATAGTTAAAGCTTACCTTCTGTCTAATCGCTTCTGAGGAGCTCTTAACATCTGTTGGACCAGCGTGTGATACTGCGCATGTCAGGGACAGCTGAAACTCAGAAGAGGTCAAAGTGTTGTCTAGAATATGCACTCTTTACAGCACATATATGATGGGACCCAAAAGCAGATGGGCAAACTAAAGGCCCCAGTGTAGTCAGGATGGCTGATAGGAAAATGAAGACCTGAGGTCTGTGTTTTGTTTCCACACCTAGCTTATTTGAAATTCATTGTCTCTTAGGGAGATAGGGATAATAATTCTGAATTCAATATATTGGAAAGGGAGATACTGAGATATGAAACCAGAATAAAGATGTTTGTTCAGATTTCAGGAGAGAAAAGAGCTGAACCTACCTTTTGAAGTTGGCTTTCTGAAGAACCTTAATAATCCACTGTTGCTCCCCTGTTTCCCCAGCACATATTTAAGTGGATGTTTGCTTAGAAAGACTGCACAGTTCTGTTCTTTCTTGAATTGAAACACTCAATTTGATGGATGAATGAAGAATAAGTTCAAGAAACTACCATGGTTTTATGGCCTTGACTTTTAGAAGTGAGCTGACTAATTGCTTATTTAAAGCTATTCAGAATGCATCTATACTCTTGACAGCAAGATTCTCATAAGTCAAAAAGATGAAAGTTTCCCTTCCTATTCTCTAGCATTTTATATTCAATCTTACTGATTAATTCAAGGGGCCTTTTTTCCTTTCGAGAAGGTGGAAAGAAGAAATGATTCTTATATCATGTGTTTATAAACTGAATACTGAAGTTGCTTAAAAAAATTAATGTACTGCTGTAAAAATAACCTGCCAGTCCTTTATTATCATGTATATAAAAGTGAGGCTGTAGGGGTGTCTTTGAAGACTTAGAAACCTCTGTAAAGGTGAGGTTATTTTGTCCTTTTTTGTTAATAAGAGGTGGAAGCAGGAGAGAATATAAGACCAGCAGTGGAAAAAAATCAGGTGTGCGTGAGTTTTCAGATCATGGTTGGCTTTATGGAAGCAAGTATTTTTTGTGGGTGTAAGTGGCTATTTCCAACTTCACGCCTTTTTTTTTTTTTTTTTTTTCTTCTAGGGAGGAAGAAAAGTCCTGCCTGCCTTTTAAAGGCTATTTTGCTCTGTCCTAGATTCCAGTCCTTTGATGCTGAGTAAATAGCTTTTCTCTCTCATGAAGGAAAAAAAGGCCCTGCCTGCTTTCTTGGTTCTTTTGGCCTGATTGAAAGCCTAGGGAAATGGAAAGTAAATGCAAAGAGATGAGTCTCCTGAAGGGAATTACTAAGAGATTTGGCTTCGAGTTCAGTTAGTATCCATATATTCCAGTATTATTCTGTGAGGAGTAGGGAGCTGGACTTGATGCTTATTGGTCCCTTGCAACTTGAGATATTCTATGGTGTAGTGCTGTCTATATTATGCATTTTTAAATGAGTTCTTAAAAGAAAAAAGCTCTTGACATAGATGATTAATGTTGAAAATTCTGTACAAACTATGATTGTGTGCTTTGATGGGTAGCTACACTGAAATTTTTTGGTGTACTGTTTTCACAGAACAGGATGGGAGCTTTTAACTATACCTTGATTTTCCTGATCTTTCTTCCCAAGAAACATATGGAACCCAGTTCCCAATGGAATGTTATTGTTTCATGCTGGGAAAATGTCTCTAAATGCAAAATGTCATATCCTTTCTTAATGCTGCAATATAAGAAAGATACCTACCTTGACCTGAACCTCTCAGTACTAAGAAAATCAGAAATAACTTAATGAAATATTGGCAATCTGGAAAGGATCATATGTTAAAATAATATATTGACTTAATCTAATTCTTGATATAAAACACACTTAAGTTGAGAGGAAGCTTTCCTTTTATGTTAAAAGGCCTTAGAACAGCATCCAGAAGACGTATAACAGTGTTTATTTTGCTTTACGAATACTGTGACCCATTGTTGCAGATGAGTGGAATACACCTCACTCGAAAGAGAGAAGCGGCGATACGTTTTATTGTGGTAAAATAATAATTTGACACAGTTCAATGAACTTGATGGAATTTAACAAAGTTAACAGTGGTTTGACAAGGTTCAACAAGTTTGATGGTGAGGTTCACTGTATTAATTACTGCATGGAGGAAATATACAGAGGAAAATTGAGTTAGCTTTGAGTCAGAATGTTTCACGTGGAGACCTGAGATGCAAAGGGCAGGGAAAACTCACCCCTTGAGTTATGTTTCATTAGTATCAGTTCAGCATGCAATCAAGAGTTACCAAGGCAAACTCAAAGACACTGTGCTATGGGGTTATACACAATACCAGTCACTTGCTAAAGATCTGCTGTTGGTAAAAGGAGAGAGTCTCTCTGTCCGGAGGAGCAACCTTGAGAGGTGTCCTAGCTCAAGGGGAGATCATGGCCATGCAGCCGCACTGCTGAGCAGGGAGAGCTCCAAGACTCACTTAGGCTGTCATATTTATGGAATGAAGTCATAGTCAAATCATATGTGGCAGGAAAGGTGTGCGTGAGACTCTCTGTACCCTACCCACAATTTTCTTTGTTCCCTGATAAGCGAGTCTTGGAAAAGTCACCCACTATTCATACATCTCTTGTGTGATTGGTGTTCCAAGCTCATAGGTGTTGGTGCCCACTGTACCACTCTGCACCTTTGTGGGTGAGTAGGAAGAGTTCGTGGCCTGACTACTGCTCAGGCCTTTGCCTCCTCTGGAGCCTGTACCAAACCACTGCTGATCTGGTAAAGGGGTTGAGTGCACTTGTCACACCCAGGTATGTCTCAAGTTTGTGACTTTTTTTGGTGGTTGGGGTGTTCGGTCGTTGGGTTTTTGTGGGTGGTTTTTTTTGTGGTTTGTGTGTTGTGGTGTTTTTTTGGGGGTTGTTTTTTTGGGTGGGTAGTCCACAAGGAAATTATCTTCTGCTGTTAGCAGTTTTGCATAAAACTGAAGAACTGATGAGGAAAGGATTGTGGCTAATGCTTTTAAAGTGCTAGAGCATGTGTGTGACTTCTGTGTTCGGCTTGCGGTTTTCACAATCCAAACTTCTCTTTGTTTCAATAGTTGAATAGTTGCTGGGTAGCTCTCATAACAGTAATGTCATATAAAGTATTTTAAAAGAGAAAAGTATTTTATAGGAATCCATGATTTCTTTCAGAAGATTTTTTTTTTTCTGAACATTTTATTTCATCTTATAACTGGGGAAACTGAGGCTCAAGGTTGTAACTTACATCAGGCTTCAGAGAGCTTAAGTGTCAGAAGGAAAGCAGCAGTGAGCAGGCTGCCCTGGCTTTTGAAACTGGCTTGATGCATCAGTTCCTGGAACTTTTTTTTAATCCCTCTATCTGGCAGTGGAAAGGAAGAGGAGCTTGAAGGCAGGAGATTAACTGGTTGTCTAATCAATGGATGATCATACCTGGATTTCACAATAATGGCAGACAGTACATGTTTGTGTGTGTTAAGGCTGAGGGCTTATTAGACCTGGAAGTGTTGAAGGGTTGGGTGCCTCTTTTTTCTTTTTGGTGTGTTTTTTTAGGGGAGAGGTCAGAGGGAAGGCTCCCCCATCAAACCCTGACTTCTTGGTTGCTTGCTCCTTAGGTATAGCACTTTTAAACCAGTATTCTAACTGCTCTTATTCTAAGCAAATAGCAGGAGAAAGACATGGAATTCCTATAAAATGTAGCTTGATGAACATACAATGGGTGTCTTACACAGTGGGAGGAAAAAATCTCCATATTGTGATTCAGTAATGTCTTACAAGTGTTTCTGTTTGCAGGGCTTTTCATAGGCATTTTGTCTGTTAATTTCTTTTGCCCCTTCTGCAATAGTATATGACCATGCATTCAGTTGACTTGATTTTCTGTAATGTCATCAGACGTGCCAAATGATACAAGATGGTTTGCAGTTAGTGATATATCAAGTGCTTTCTTTCTTGAAAACATACCCAGTCCCAGTTATCACAGCCTGCCAGCTCTTGTGAAAGATACAAATTGTCTTGTCTTCACAAGGTTTTTCGTTTCTGTTAGTTAGCTAACTTGTGTTGCATGCTGTCTTTTGTCTTCCCTCCCCCCTGTGAAAGAGCAAAAAGATTCACTTTAGTAAGTTCAGCCTGGCAGTGTGTTTCACAAGGCAGTGGCTGCAGAACATGAACTTATCATGAGCAACTCATTATACTCTAAATCACAGTAATGAGCTTCCTGTAGTGTTTGGATAGTTTACAGGGACTGAAACAGCCCTTTGAATGAAAGAAGATAGCAAATCCAGAGTTCAGCCATTGAAAATTATCAGGTTACCCATAGCAGACTGCACGTACCTATCATGGTGACTGGCTTCAGCCTGCTTTTCATTTCATAGGTAGATATATCAAACTTTAATACCTGATGTTAAAGCAGAAACATCAATTAGCACATTGTTATAAATATTTACATTTCCCAGATCACAATATAATTATCCTAAGAGCCTTTGTTCTAGCTGTTGCTTAAGACTGTTGCGTATCAGGTAATGTATTGCGCAGGTAATTATACCTGTAGCATACAGTGGGTGGAAGTGGCTGTGTTTAAGTGTAGTGGTTTAACTGATGAGTTTGAAAGTGTTGTAGAAAGGAAAACCCCAAAATTATCCAGTGCCCTCAAGATACACAGTTGCACTCATTCCATCTCTTGAGAGAGTCTCACTGCATCAGTTAGAGCTCAACTGTGATTTTATTGGTACACCGTATGACTAATGGTTAGAGGGGGAAAAAGACTAATAGAGGCTGTGTAAGCAAATGGTGATCTTTTTAAAATAATTTAACAGCCTTGCTACTAAAATTATCCACTACTTCATTCCCTCAAGGGAATGTTGCTTTCATCCCAGTTTTTATATAGAAGCTCCCACATAGCTGAGACAAGGCTGAAATAGCAAAGCTTTCCTGCTAGGAATACCTCAGGAATTTCTTTTTCTTCCCTCTGCATTAGCAAGTCATCAGGAAGAAATGCACCAACGCCTCAGTTGCCTATGTGTTATAGCCCAAATCCATCTTCACAAGTCCCTGAAGTATCGAACTTAGTCATTGCTATGTTTTGTATTCAGAGCAAGTCACTCTTATGGGTGCAGGGGATCCTGCAGGGACCAAGGAAGGCATTTTCAATCCTGTGGTTGTTCTCCATGCCTCCTCATATAATAGGAAAATGGACATGCTGAAACAGTTATCATACGTGTAAGCTTGAAAGCATCTCCAGTCTGGTGGTTTTTTTGTGTATTAAATAGTTCTTATATGTGTAAAAATGCCTATTTAAGTAGTTTAGCAATTAAAGGGGATTGATTGAACAGAATGTTTAAAAGGGACAGGAATCCTTAGTGACTTAAAACAGTGAAAGGGAGTGGACTGATAGTTAACTAAGTTAACATATGAGTGTTGTTTTCTGTTACTTTTGTTCTGTTGGCAAGTCTTAGGCATATGTGAAAAGTACTCATGGTACTAACTACTGTCCTCTTTTTGTTGCTATGTACTGTCATGTAGTATTTGTGGTAGGTACTAAGTGTATGGGATTTGAGGAATGGAGCTGTTTTTCTTACAGGACAAAGTAGTAGCTTGTATAAACCACAGAAGGCAAATTGCTGAGCTAAAGAATGGTTTCTGTTACAGGTTTTGGGGTTTTTTGTGTTGTGGGTTTTTTTGCGTGTTTTTTTTGTTGTTTGTTTGTTTTTGTTGTTTTTTTTTTTTTTTGTCCACACCCTTTAGTACAAAGTGTCTTTAACTGTAGACAGATGTCATCATGTGTAGCTTCCGTGTACACCCAGGGAGTCCAAGGTGTAGCCAAGCAGCAGGATGTAGCCAGGAGGAATCACCTTGTGAATGCGGGCTGTGGGCTTTGTTCAGAACTGCTGCTCTCCTGCTGAATACTTCTGTTTTGGTTGAGTGCTTTCTGCCCGTGCTGGAGAAGGAAGAACGGTCCAGCTGGGCCTTCAGGTGGTGCTGTGTTCTTCTCCATCCACTGGGTTCCTGGCTGATGAGCCTGAGGTGTGTGAGAATAGGGTTGTCCTGACAGCTGAGCGTGATCCAGGATTCCTCTGTAAAGAGCATCCCAGGCCATTGTGACCCATATAATGTGTTGACTGTCATAAACTCTGGCCCTTCTTCTTGAGTATTGTTACCCATGCTGTTGAAGTGATCATATATGTCTGTATAATTTTGCATTTTCAATATGAAGCACCTGCAGACTTGTCAACTAACGTATGTGCCATCTTGTGGCAGCCGATCACATTACATCGAGTTTCTCTTAAATCTGATGTGGGGAAAATCCTGTAGTTTTAACATCACAGAGATGTTCTAGCTTGCAGTTTTTCTTCAGCAGCATTTTGAAATGGTGATCGCACATTGATTTAGAGAGCTAGAAGTGGATAAAGATTAAGGTTTCGCGGGTAAAACATCCAGCATATTGCATAGTGTTATTTTGAGCTGTGAAGGATGGAACATGCAGATTGCAAAACCTATAAGCAAATGCTCTGTCACAAACAGCTAACGAAAATCCAGAAAGCCAGCATATGAAGGAAATCCAACTAATTAAAGCCACCTAGGTTATTTGTATTTTGTTCATTTTGCAAAGCGAATGTTAATGGTTGGTGCTGTAAAACTGATGGTGCAGTACAGAATATTCACTCTGAAAGTCCTTTTGTTGTCTTGTGTCTGTACAAGCTAGAAATCCTGATTTTTGAGTTTTCACACGCAGAAAAGAATGTCCCAATACCTGCCTGTAATTGTGGGTGTATGCATTCCTAATGCAAAAGGTATGCACTGCATAGGAAGGTTAAGGGGTGGGGGGGTGAGGGACACCCAACACATGCATATATGGAAGAAGACTCATCCTCATTGTCTTGGTTTAGATTAAGCTAAAATTTCTAACCACAAATAAACAGAGCAGCTGGCAAAACGCAGGTTTGTGCCTGGAGCCTTCCAGGCTTCTTTTCACTCAGTGCTCATCTGCTTGTGCAAGCAGAGCCCCATCCTCCCGCCGCCCTGCCAGGAGGAAGGCGCAGCCCTGGCTGCCGAGGTGCTCCCAGCTCCCCGCAAGCGTGCGGGAGTGCTGCGTTCCCAAGCCTGGCCTGCTGCAGCTGAGGAGACAACGCTCATAAGACCCTCTTTGATTAGGATGTGTCAGTGTTGTCAGGGTAACTGTTAACGGCGGCGTATCATATTTTCCTCCTCTTGTGTTACGTGCTGAATATTTTAGTGTGCTGTAGCTGGAAGAGAGCTGCGGGGGAAAAGGTGCTGCGGCAAGGAACCCGGAGCTGTGGGCTAGGATCTGATTGAACAGGTTAAGACAACAACGAGCAGCATCCAAACCAATGTGCCTTTAATTAGGGCTTTTCTTGGAGGTGGGGAAAGACTGCAAACCTTTTGCTGCCGACTGGATATTAGTATTTGTCAGCTGTTTGCATACTGATTATCCATAGAGGATCTATTACAAGTGCTCAAATGAACAGCCAGTGTTGCAGCTAGCAGCTAAGCAAGGGCTGCAGTTTCTTACTTTTTCTTTTTTCATAAGCAACAGACAACTGCAACATGCCTGGTGCAGTTACTGCCCTCCGACAAGAGAGACTGAAGAAAAGTGCCAGGCCAAATCCTCTGGGTTTATTCACCATTAACGAAGAGGATGAGCAGCAAAAGAATGGGAGTTCCAAAATACTGAAAGGTATGTTGTGGTTCTGCAGGGCGATCAGGGCTGTGTGTGGAATACACTGCACAGGAGGTACATTTTATTAGCTCTTCTGTGTGCCTTAGAGAGTGTGTAAGTGACTGGTGCAGTTTGGCAGTGCATATTGGCACCCACAAATGCGCTGTGCATGGATTGTTATGCAATAATCTGTTCTGGAGATGAAGAAAAAAATACTTTTCAGTTATTAACCAGATTTTTTTTCTGGTAGGGATAAGGGTCCTGCATCAGAAATACGTATCAGTGAATTTGTGTGTTATCTTTGATTTCTGTGCACTGTCTGGATTAATACCTACAAAAAAAAGGTGATTCTGGGCTTGGAGAATACAGAATGCAATACCAGCCTGTTACAGAAGACAGCTTTGCCAAAGACAGTGTAAAATTAGTGATACTTCCATTTGTGTGCATAAAGGGCAGCATGCCTTTGGGAGAGTGTAGAAAAATAGTGTTCAAATATGTTGACTTTGAGCAGTCTGACAGAAAACCCCAACCAACCAACAAACCTAACAAATTGTAACTGCTAAAGAAAATTATTTAAGGTGTTTAAAGTAGGTGAGTGCTGGTGGTGGAGGGATGCTGATGGCCATTGATTTATAAGAGGTCTGTCAAACATGTGTAACCACTGTCTGACTTATATAATGTAATTAATGTTTTCCACATGGATCCTAGTGTTTAAATCCTGTTGGTGTGGCAGGGATCTTGCACCTTACAATTGAGACTAGAATTTTAAGTTTTATCATTATATTTTTTTTATTCTTGTGTTTTTTTGTGATCAAGTGATTCAATTTATATGAGCACTCCTTTTTCTGGTCTTCTTCAGGGGGAGGGAGGGTGGGGGGTTTGTTTGTTTGTTTACAACACAAATGGTAGTTTGTAGCCTCAAGACAGTGTTTCAAATTTCAGAGGTTACCATTCTACCATGTAACAGGAGCGGTTAGCAAGCATTTAAATAGCAAATTTATAGTATGTATATTTATTAGAGCTGAATAATTTACAGCTAACTAGTTATTTTCTTTTTCTTGAAGGAAAGAAGCTGGTAGCTGTTACAAACAAACTCAGAACTTAAGTTTTTTTTGAGTTTGCAGCTTGTACTTTTAAACTCAGAGTAGTAAAGAACCCGACAGATTTGAGTGTTGTGATAAAATATATATATTGCCAGTCATTGCGAATGTGCCTAATGTATTAGGGTATTGTGTATATAGTTACCTGCTGTTCTGTGTATTTGAAACTGCCCATATAAAATTGAGATAGAAACTCTAGTGTGAGGTTGAGTTTTTAATGTTTTAAGAAGCATGTTACTTTATCACCCACTGGTTAACTTCCAGAGTCAACAGTCCACAGAGCTAAGAACCAATAATTTTCCTGGTTTTGTTCAGTGGCACCGATAGTTTCCCAGGGTAAAAGTTCTTGTTGACTTAGCTAGTGTTTCCTACTTGCAGCAATTATACAGATGTGCTTATCCTTTGCTTCTGTTGTTATAACTGAGATTCCATTTTTGATTATTCGTTTTTCCTCTTCTTGCTGTGAAATGTAGGTAGACAAATATGCCCAGGAGCACAGACAGCAAACTAACAAGTGCATATGGTTTTAATAAGATAAAACTTCGGTGGCTTACCTTGAGTGCTTTGAGTGACAAATAATACAGGAGGCTGTACAAAATATTTTGGAAGCATACTGATTTTCTTTTACTAGATACTTGAAATGGCTCATACTGTCTCTAGAACACCAATTATACACTAATACATGTAGTTATTTACCCTTCTGTACATTTGAATGCGTTATCAGGGGTTGGATGGGCTAGAACTGGAATGTCTGGTCATGGAGAATGCATGTACTCAGGGCGGTGGTCTCCCTTCCCTACATGGTACCAACTGAGGTCAGTTCAGTCCAGCTCTGAGCAGAAACGTAAGATGTGTGATGGACCCATGTGCAGCTTCCTTGAGTTGTTAAAGTCTGTTGCTACTTTACAGTGTTTGCTTCGTCTTAGTTCTTTACCTGTCCTGTTCACTCAGCAAGCTCCTGCAGATGCTGAGATGTTTCTTTTTCCCACTCTAGCACATACTGATTCAGTGTCATCTTCATGAGAAGTGGGCTACACATCTTCATCTGCATATCCTATAATCATGCTGGACCTGTCCTTGGTACAGCTGTACCAAGAGGCCTTTGATGGGTCTGATACTCCAAAGTAATAAAGGAGCTTGTTCTTCCATTAAGGATATTTGAATATCATCACAAGTTGTAAAATAATAATTTTGGTAGTTCAGGTTGTCTTGGCCCACTAAGACTTGATTAGAGTTTGTATGAGAGTGTTTTTTGTCATCCGGGAAACAAATAGTTGTGTGGATCATAAAGTGATTAATATATGTGAGATTTTTCTGTGAACTGATTTTGATCTCAGCATTTCTTGTTTGTGTCTGTATTTTAATCTGAGAAGTCTGGTAGACAATGAGTTTGTTCCTCCAGTGTAAACAAATAATGAAATTAAAATATCTGTAAACTGCTCCCAGGCAGTTAGCAATAGGACAAGGGGGCATGGGCTTAAACTCTGCCAGGGGAAATTTAGGCTGGATATTAGCAAGAAATTCTTTACAGAGAGAGTGATCAGGCATTGGAATGGCCTGCCCAGGGAGGTGGTGGACTCGCCGTCCCTGGAGGTTTTTAAACTGAGATTGGACATGGCACTTAGTGCCATGATCTAATAAACGGACTAGAGTTGGACCAAGGGTTGGACTTGATGATCTCTGAGGTCTTTTCCAACCCAGTCGATTCTGTGATTCTGTGATTTTTTTTTTTAATCTGGAGATGGTTAAAAGCCCTCAATGATGTTTGTAGCCATGTGCTCCTGATACTTCATTTTTTTTGATAGGAATTGTACTCACTGCTTTTTCACCAAGTATTTTAACTTCCTTCCTCCTCTTGTCTTTGAGATAAGGCCTGCATTTTTGTTACATGTCTGTATAGCAGCCACTATTGCAGGGTATTGAGGTCCAGCTGTTGCGTGGTAGAACAGTGCCAATAAAAATTACTTTTAATTGCTTCTTGCTTTTGTTAGCAGCCTCTGTTCTCCTCTCTTGTTATACAATAATTTCAATACATACTGCACTCTTCAATTACAATACGTATGAGTTTGCAGAACCTTATTTTGCACTGGAATTGTTTTCACTTTCAGTCACAAGCAGTTCTGCAACTATATCCACAAAGAAACCAGACAAAACAGGCACAAAACCACACACTCAACAGCTTCAGTGTTCCCATAAAGCTTCTGTTGTAAAACAAATACTGTTTCTGTGACTGAAGATAGTGTGTGAATGTAATTCTTTATGTAAATTGCAAAGATGTGTCCAGGTAGATTAGTGTTTAATTAAAGGTATCCATCCTGTGTGTGTGAACTTTGGCCTCATCCATTTTTTACATTCAGGCACAAGCAATTCAATTCACCTTAGTATTTTCCTGCTCTGATACGCTGATTTTTGTGCACCTTGGATGTGGTCTTAACTCTCAGTCAATTTTATGAAATTTGTAAGTGATGTCTCCTCTCCTTCCTCTTGGGGGAGAGGGGGATACCTTCTCAGACTGTTAATTTTAGAGACACAACATTATCATCATTTGAAGAGCATAGAAAAGTTATGCTAATATTTCTGGATTATAAATTTGGATAATTAATAACTGAAATAGCTGCCACATGAGACTTATGGCAAACAAATGAAAACAAGCCTCAACTAACCTAACAAAAGAATCCTTCACCTGCCTGCTTCGTTAAAACTTATCAAGGGACTATAACTCTAATCTGCTGAGTGATTATTGCTGCTAATACCAAGTTAGACATATGTGCTTTACGTCTCTGAACAGTAGCACTGATATTTTGTCATCTTGAAAACAAAAGGGATTTTTCAGTCCTTTGGTGCATGGCAGCGATGTTTGTGATTACCAGATTTTGCTGCTGTTGTGTGGAGGTAATGTTTTTGTGTAACGCTCATTTCAGATGTAAGGTTTGTTCATCCAGAGAGATGAGAGAGATTTTTCTAATATGACTGTTTGTGTACTTAGTCTCAGTGTTCTGAATGTATTGGGGAAAATCAGATTGGCTAACTTTTAATTCGGTTGTTATTTTGTTCCTGTGTGTCTGTACCCAAACACAGACTTAAGATACTGGAAAGAAAAGGGAATTTGTCATCTTCAAGGGCATTAAACTGATAGTCCTGGAAACTGAAACTGTATACCTACAAAACAGGTACTGCATGGGGTGTGGAAGAGTAATCTTATCCCACACTGCAGAGTCTGTGCCTCAGGCTGAATCCAGAATGACAGCTTGGTCTCTTGCCTCCACCACACTGCAAACCAACAAAACTGCCTGGGATGGTGGCTTTCCCACTGGGTCAGTAGAATGACCGCCAGTTTGTTTTGGGCAGAACACTGAGCAGCTGTTAAAGGCTGGTGAACTGGCTTATCAAAATCAAGTATTGGAGGTTTTCTTGGCAGTTGCTAGCATTATCTTGCCCATCTGCATTTGAGGCAAAGTTAGGGGAAAGAGTGGGTGGAAGGAAGGAAGGGTACCAAGTCTCATTACAATGCTTGTTGAGTAAAGGGGCAGGGCTGAGAACCTGGACAGTGTGGTTTCTTATCCTGCACCTTCCAGTGAGTGCTGCTATGTTTCTTTACACTTCCTCTGTCTTTCTGCTAGCCAAGGCCAGAAGAAGAAGGGTCCAAAAGTATCTGTGATTTTTCTGGATGTTTATTTTAAAATGGCTCTCCAAGTATCTGGGATGTGCATTCTTAAAAAAACAAACAACAACAAAACAAAACAACACAACAACAACAACAAAACCCTGTATTAATTACCTAATTTATAGCTGTTGGAGGTGCAGAAGGAAGTTGTGGCTTTTTTTTCAGGAAGCTACTACAAAGCTGTCTCCTTTGTAGAATTTCACAGTTCATAGCTGTAGGTGCTGGGTAGCACAAAACAACTTATTTGTAACAAAGACAAAGAGATCCTAACATGAAGTAATTTATTTACAGTGAAGCAAAGAGACTGTGCTGGAAGTCTCAAGGATAGCAGGGAATATGTCTGCAGACCAGTGGAGCAAATCTGATTTGCTCAGTCCCTCTGGCTTTCAGAGTGAAAGTCCCAGGTCTGAGGAGTTGGCTTGTATTGTAACACAGTCTGTTCATCAAAGTGTGTGCTGGGATTACTGAGAGCTTATCTATGCTGGCTAAGAATCATCTTACACTTCTAGCTCAGCTCCATAAGAAGAGGCTTCCACTGCTGATTCTAGAGGATTGTGTTCGTGTATTTTGTTAGCTGTTTTTGTGGGAGGAAACAGCTTGTGATCTATTCATGTGCTCAGGGAGCATACTTGAATTGAGTGCGTGGATGGCAAAAGCCCAAAAAAATACAACTGAGTCTTTAAGATATTTGTTAAAAGGAATTCAGGTTAACTTGGCATGTGAACTGAGGATAATCCTAATTAGGGAAAAGATTGAATTTTGCAAAGTAACTTTTGTAAGTAAACAGGGTCATTTCAACCAAGATATAAACGATAACAGAGTATTCATCAGAGCTGTCCATGTGAGAACAGGGTGCGGTATTTGGTTACTGTACTTGCAAGAGAGAATGCTTGTTGATGTTGCAAAAAAAGCAGAGCTTAATTTAGACAGTTCTCAAGAAAGCTCCAGATAATAAGAAACGGCACTCATGACAGGTTGATAGCAAGCAGTGGAGTTTCTTCCTTATTCACTGTTACCACTGTGAGAGTAGTGGCTTTAAAAACCTTGAATTGGCTATGTGATTCCAACTGTGTGGAAAATACATACAAAAGCAATGTAGGTTTATGGTAGCTTCTTATGGGAAAGAGAGAAATGTGTAGCACAGTAGGTCTGTCTAAGGATCTTGACATTCTCCGAGGTCTTGTGGTTTTTTCCCTGAAAATATAAAAAGAATACTCTTTTAAGGGGTTTATACAGTAATATGCCATTGGAATAAGATGACAGCAAGAAGAAATGGAGTTCCGTGCCCTATCTGTACCATACTATGCATGCCTGGGTAGTATTTGCAGCGGATAAATGAGGCTGGAGCTAAGCACGTATTTTTTAAATAAATATGTTGCAGTTAGATCCTCTGATGTTTTTGTGATTGTGATGTTGTCAAGAGTCTTGGCACTCCTGCTGCTGTTTGCAAGCTTGCTCAGAAACTGCTGCATCCATTTGCTCCTTCCGAGTTACCTTTGTTTCCAGGTACCTAGAAGTCTGGCTTTATTTTGAAGATAAAACCTTTTGCTTGTCAAATCAAACTCCAGAGAAATTAATGAGCACTGGCCTAGTGTGTTGCTTCTGGCCATGAGCAAGCAATGATGGAACTCTGCTCCTTACTGGGCTTGATGAATCAGTGGGAGTACATAATTTTTCTTCCTGCACAAACTCACATGTGTACATTCTTTGCTTACTCAGCTGCCCACAGAGTCCTTTATATATATATGTGGGGTTTTTTTTTCTTTCTTGCTTATTTAAATTCAATCTGTACAACTGGAGAACTTGTTTTCTGGTATTGGAGAATTAAAAGTTCTAAATGGAAGCATCTCAAGAGAGTGTTGTATTATTGTCAGAAGCCTCTTCAGAAGTGATTTGTGTTTTTTAAGCCATGTTAAGGAATTATTTAGCCTAGTCTACTCAACCTCAGGCCACAACAGTAATGTGGCAGGAGAAAAAAATGCCACAATGATTGATGCAATTTGCAGTATTTTAATGAGCTGCCTTCACTCACTGAAGGTGCATCTCATGGTGTGCTATTTTTGCAGTGAGCACTACTTGAAACTTATGAGTTTCACCTGTGTTGAGTTGAAGCATGGTATGAGTAGATACTAATGTCTGTAGGTCAGATCTCGTGTAAGGAAGATAAGGGAGGCTATGGGTGATCTTTAACAAGCAAATAGAAATGCAGATGAAACATCAGAAACTAAATTAGGGAGTACACTAAAACTCAGGCTTTCACATCTTGTTGCTTGAGACAATGTATTTTTCTCTTTCAGAGGAGAGGAATCACTTTTACCAAATTCTACACAAAAGTCCCATCTCATTGATTTATAGGTTTGGCTATGACAACCATTGAATATCCAGATTGTCCCCAAACCCATCTTAGTGACCTGAGTGCATAGATACAGCATAACTGCTTAGTCAAGGTAGGAATGACTAGGGATAGCATGCAGATTGTTCAATTTTTCTTCTTAGACTAGCAGTTTCAGAGGAGACGCACCAGAATGCGAGCTTCACTTTCTCCTCTCAGTGATTGACTTGCTGATAATGGCTACAATAAACAAAGTTCCAGTAGGCAGGTCCTGGCAGCTTAACCTGAATGCAGGGTTCTCCAGAAAGTAGAATTTGTGTCCCTGTACTAAAAGGAGACAAGGGGTTTGGGGAAGGCTACGCTGGTGGAAAGCTGAACTGCTGTGTCAGTACTGACACAGGTGTAGCTGCCGTTTGTGTGTGTGCTGGGGAACTGTTCAGTTGTTTTGAACCAGAATAAAACCTTCTGTAGCTTCAATGGGATGATAGTACAAGATTCTCTCTCTCTGATTGTCTGTCAGATTAAAAGTATATTGAAGTTTTTGTTCGCTTTTATTAGTGCTGGGCAAATAGATTACCTTCTAGTTGTTTCAGATCTGTTGAAGCCCAGTTTTGCCCTTTAGCTCTGTAGGGGCAACACAGTTTTTCTCAGGGATTAGCTATGCTTCTGTAGATTTGAGTTCATGTCTAATTTCTAGAGTTTAACTGTGCAGGTGTCAACAAGTGGAAACTGGGTTTGGAATCAAGATTTTGAGCAAATCAAGCACAGGTATAATATCTGCTGAGACTGGTGGGAAGTAGTAGAGAATCCAAACCATAGAAATCTTTCAGTTGATGTCCTTCACTTAAGAATAAAAATTTAATTAGCTGAAGCACTTTTCCTTTTCTGGTAATAGTGTCTGTACAGCTGCCTTCAGGGAAAGCAGGAGTTTCCCGTTAGAAGTTATATTAATAGTTGTGGATTTACAATTGGTCCTTAATCTCAGTAAGTGGTTTTCAATACTGTGTGTTGGAGGCCAGATTTACAATCAGCTTGCAAGAGGAGGTGACAAGTCAGTTTTCTTAGGAGTTGAGAGTTACCCCAAAACCTCAACAACCCAGGGGAAATACTCAAGGTACTGGAAGTCCCAGAAGGACTCGATGTACTGAATTTGTAGTTTGGTTGCTGGCTGTCTGGTCTTCAGTCTTTATTTCTCTTGTTTAATACCACTGCACTCTTAATCTCCAGTCATGCCTGCTAATTGGCCTAGTCCTTCACATGGATGTTGTGTTGTTTTGTTTTGTTTTTTTCTTTTCACAGTCAACTTTCTTGTGGGTCTTCCTTTCACATCTGAAGCAGATATGGGAACAACTGTTCTTCCACAATCTGGCATGCCAGGTAAAGCTGCTCACACATCTCTTCAGTGATCTGCAGCTGATTTTTTTGTTTAGTGTTGGGAGGTTGTGGAACAAAGCTGGTGCCGTTGCACACCTCTGTAGCCAGGAAATATTTGGCTGGTGGAGTTTTGTCTCAGAAGAACCTTGCTGCAGCCTAGTGCCATAGCCACCTCCTATTGCATGGTATGCTGTGCTGGAAGTGTGCTCTCTTTCCTTACCAGGAACTGTGATGTCTGCTGAAGTATCTGAGGATAGTGGATGACACATAAAATATGAAGGAGAATTTTTGTCTGTGTGCTGGGAGACAATGAGGAAGAGGAGTGAGGAAGTAACATGTACTTCCAAAAATAACATTTCTGCAGACTGCCTGAATTCTAATTTAATTGATGGGAATGTGATTGTAGTGCTAGTGTCTTGGGCAGAGACAGTCTGACTAGTTGAAAGTGCAGTGAAAGATCCTGGACCTAAAAATCTCAGAACCACGCTGTTAAGTGTGCTGAAGAGGCTTGTTTTTTCCATTCTTGAGTTGCAGATCTTTTTCAGCACAGGCAAGTTTTATTATAGAAGTGCTGACAGAACTTATTTCACACTGTTGTATTTTAGTGTACAAAGCTATCTTGTTTCTCAATTCTGCTTCAGAGGGCTTTTCGGAAAGCTGTTTTGGAAATGCAGGTTTATCCGGTTACCCGCCCTTGACATGAGAACTCATCCTTTCACACAGCCAATTCTAGGTTTTTTTTTTTTTTCCCTTTTTCAAAGTTGGTTTCTCCATTGGCTGAGTGCTGACTAATGCACTGATGAAAATGACAACACTAAGTTTTGGCTTGTATGCTGAGACGCCATGAATGACATCAGCTGTGTCTGAGCTGGTTTTGAAGACAGAGGTGTGATGTCGGTGGAGTTCTCACTTGTTTATATTTCTGAGTGCGGTGGTGGCAGTATAGTGGAAAACAAACTGCTGAACCTTCTTGCCTGTTATTCCTTCATAATTGTAACAGCTATTTCAATAAGGAATGTGCATCCCCATCTTGGACATGGAGTCCACACAAACTCTAGACAATGCTACTTTCACATTTTGTATGCATTCCCTTTCAATAGAGAAACCAAAACATGTCTATCTCAGTCTCTTATTCCCTGCAGCGAAGGAAGAAAAAGTAGTTTGTGTTTTAAAAAGCAAACAAACAAAACCCCAACTCCAAAACAAACCTCCATCTACCTATGTTAAACTTCCGTGTTTAGTTGCAGAATGAACTGCAAAGTGAGAGGGTAAAGGGGTAAAGAAAAAGCAGATGGCAGTTGCCATATGTAAACCAGAAAAGGACAGCAACAACCAGCTGCTGAGTGAGGCATTGGCAATAAAACTAGGCTGCAGACCAGGCAGCTTGTACTTGTCATTGTGCCTGGAATATCAGCATTTTGGTATGTTCTTACACTTCCAATCTGCCTTTTCTGAAATATTCCATAATGTATTTATTTACTTTTGTGCCAGAGTTTTTCATCACCAGGTTATTCTTGAGTTTAATAAACACAACTGTCAGCTACTTTGTGTTCAGTGTTAGCCTCACTGTGAGTTACCTGGATTGCTGCTGTAAACCACATCTCAGATGCTCAGTGTCACTGAAGATCATACACAGAGTAGCTTGGCTTTTCACTGCAATATGTTTAACATAAGTCTTTCTAGCCAATAACTGATGCAGAGCATAGGAAAGCAGGATAGTGAAGATTGTGACGCTCACACCCTTGTGTTGCTTATGGATGCCTTCTTTTTCTGTTGCATTTTTGTTTAATCACCATCCTTACAGATTTCACTTGTTTGTGGCATCTGTGTGATGAGTAACATTTCAAGGTTGAAATATTTAGGGTGACAGTAAGAAAGGTTTATCTTCCTCTCTTGAGAAATGAAGACAGCATCTCCATGATTATAATGTGTTGGAGTTCTGAATAGACTCTTGACCTCAAGGTTTTCTGAGGTGATTTATGCTTATCTTAGCTCAGCAAACAGGCCCTGCTATTGCCTGGCTGTGAAGGAGCTCAGTGTATCTTGCTGCTACTAGAAGTTCCCTTTAACACTTGGTGAAGATTTAGCTTACATTTTGAGGAAGTCCTGTTCTTTGGTCTTTCTCTTTATACTCCAGGCTTTGATTATGGAGTTTTCTTAAACTTGTTCTAGGATTTCTTTTCAAAAAGATGCAGATAATTGCCAGTAGCAAGTTCTTATCGCTAATTTAGTCCCAGATGGTGAGACTGTAGCTTTTTTGCCATAAATCAAGGCAAGAAAGTTATGTTGATGAAATGTGGAAGTCCACAGGCCAGTTTTTAGTGGAGTTGTTGGAGGTATTTTCAGATGTTTTTGACCTCTTTTGTTTGTGGTTAGTGTGTGGGTTTTTTGTTGTTTGTTTGTGGTTTTTTGTTTGTTTGTTTTTGTGTGTGTGTTTATTTTGTGGGGTTTGTTTATTTGTGGTGTGGTTTTTTGTTTGTTTGTATTTTAAAGCAGGGGGAGCAACTATATGGCCTTGTAAGCTTGACCCTGGTAAGCTACCAAAAGCTTCAAGAAGGGGATCTGTGTTAGTGGGAGAGGTTCACCTCATCTTTTTGTTGCTGTTTATTCTTGCTTGCCCTTGTTGTGGCTCCCAGGAGTCTGATCTGACACATTCCAACCAGTGAGGCACATAAGCAGGCACCTGTTCTCAAAACCATGTAAGCTAACATAGCTTTAGAAAGAAACAAGCTAGGGAGCAACTTGATCAGAAGGTTTACTTTTGTATTTGATGTTGATGACATCTGCTTTATCAGTCCTTAAAGAGAGACAAGATATTTCTTACAGTGATGCTGTCGAATAGTTAAAGTGGGTTGGCAGAGTTACTGCATACTAATAAATGGGGTGTTTTGTGGAGTAAGCAGGATATGACAGCTGCAATTCAAAGTCAAATTTTCAATTTTTCTCTTTTGTAATGTCTGCCTGTGTGGGGGTCCATTTACTTATTTTTTTAAACCCTTTGTCCTTCCCCATTCTCAACCAATTCTCTGCCACAGAATATCCAGCCTCACCTGCTCACTTTCATGGACTGAAGCAGTGCAAAAATGCAATGAGACAGGAGGCCAGGAGTAAGTGCCATGAAAGTCAAGAGACAACGTAACAATGTAAACACAGAGGCATGTTCTTCACTGGAGGAAGGCTTGATTTTTATTTTTAAAGCAACTGTCTTAACTGTTTTTACAATCACCAGTCTATTGATTAACAGTCCTTCTGAGACCTGTGTTGCAAAGACTGCCCTTTTACATGAAAATTCTAGTGACTTACAGAATAACTGGTGATAAATATCATGTCTAGTAACGTTTACAGGAACAGTCTCTGCTTCTTTCTCTGGGGAGGGGAAACTTGTTTTTGCAGGACATCCTGACAATAGTGATTATAATGAGAGCTATCTTGTCTGACTCAAATATTGCAGGGTGTGTAGAGATTATTGAATATAGTCTGTAGAAAAATAGCCAGCCAATGATGCTGTGATTACTTGTGACTGAGCAACAGTGCACCTAGTTCCCACTCTCTGCACAGCATTTTCTCCCTTTCTGTTGTCCCAGCTTCCTTCATTGACCTTTTGCTTGAATGTTCTTTAAATTAAAACTGCATTAATTATATACGCCAAAAGGGTTTCATATGTAATATAATATATAGATGTTTGTGATATATGTGTATATTTATCAGAAAATTATTTTTTACAAAATGAGAACAAAATGTTTTCCCTGTAAGCCTTTTGAGAAGACTATGCTAGCTGCAGGTGTTAAAAGATGTGAAATCACTGTCTGAATACGCTTAAACTTTCACTCTGTTGTGCTCTTGGATCTTTAAATGGGAAAATCCAATGAGATCTGGCTTTCCCATTATATAACACACTGCTGTGCAATTCTAAGTGCAGAAGCCACCTTCCAAATACCCTTATTTTGTGCTGCTGTAAAATTGTGCAATGCTGGATTATGTTTTATGCTTTGCTTTTTAAAGGGGGAAAAATAACATGAGCAGAATAAGAAGGGTGTTGGTGTCCAGAATGCCCTCAAAATTAATTGGGACTTTCTACTGAAAGAAAAGTTAATTTGTGTTGGATACAACTCATGGCTGAGGAAGTGGAGCATTGGGGTTTATGTTAATTGGCAGTGGGGCCTTTTCTGCTGTTTCCCCTGTGCTGTACTCTCCAGGGCCTGGCAGGGAAGGGCCAGCAGGAGCTGTAGGTGGTCAGAGCTAAGCTGGTCAAAGTTGGGCTGCTTTGATGGGCCGCTTGCATGGCGTGTTGGTTGTGGTCCACTGAGCTCTGCCTTTCACGTGCCAGTAGAACCAAAGATTGTGTGTGCTGAGGTGCTGCTGGCCAAGCAGATGGCGGAGGAGGTTGCTGCCAGGTTGATTTGCTGAGCAGGTCTGCTGCCACTGCTCTGGATTGCCTATTGATGGATTTGATGAGACATAGATACGTTGGTTGTTAGTCTTTTAAACAGATTGAATTTCTTTTGGTAAACATTGCAGATGCAGTCCTGCCACGTCGGCCTAGGAAATCACAAATAACTGATCAAAAATTTGAAAGTATTTCCATGCCCTGTCCCACCCAGGTAAGGCATCATAACATTATAGTGTGGTTTGTGATTTTGGTGAAGTATACAGGCTAAAGTCTTTTTATCAGTGGTGTTTGTGTAAACGTTCCCACTGTCTGTGGGTACCCTTGGGGAGAAATCTTAATATCAGCTGATCCCCAAAGCTTTCTGCATGCAAGGATTGCTACTGTACCAGTGTTCCTAATTCTAAGCCTCTGTAGCAAAGTAGTAAGCAGTGCTGTGGTTAACTGCTTAGCCTGAAAGCAGGGTGAAAGTTGACTTTTTTGACATGGAGAAGCCTTTCTTCCAGCATCTGTCCTTATGCAAGCAGGGTAGTATGCCTCACCCATGTACTATAATAGAGGTGTATTGCAAGGCATCATTGAAAAATATTCCAGTACTTGAAGTCTGATTATGTGAGAAAGAAAATAGATAAGTATTGTGAAGGCATTCCCCGACTCCCAGGTAAACAAAGTAGGAACACTTATTGATGATGTCTCTCTTCTTTTTAAAGGGCTATTGTTTCTAAACAACTGGTGTGGGAAGAGGTTACACTATAGATTTCATCACAAGCTTTGGAAGAATGAAACACAAAGATTGCAGACATTGATTCTGTATCCTGTTCTTGCTCTGTTAAGTCAAATACTTTCCTGCTAAGAGAGTGGGAAAACCCTAATAGACTGTTGCCTGCAGTAGTTAATGCTACAAATTAGTCTGCTGTCACAGCTGGAAAGATGTCCTGTGGTATCAGCTGAAGCCCACCAATTACAGAACTGAGGTACTTCAGGTTTTGAGCACTGAAAAGCTAGACTTCATGTGTGTTCCCTTCCCATAGTCTTTAAAACCTCTTCCAAAGTCTTTTAATGAAGCCTTCTCTGAATAGGAGTTGAAACTAAGAATTAAAAAAGTGTATGAGGAAAAACTAGGCTTACTGACCTTGAAGTAGTTAAAATATTTCATGAGGTAGTTGTAACTGGGTAGTTTGATCTTTTCATAGCTGCAAATGTTTTGCACGACTGTAATCCTGTCTTATGTAGTTGTAACTCACGAGTAGCGCAGATCTCCTAAGAAGAGGTGCTGTGTGTGGGGAATGTTAAAGTATATTGGGCAAGAAGATGCAAGATAAGACTTGTGCAAAACCATTAAAAAGGCTGGGCCAACTTTGTCCCTGTTGTAATTCCTCTGAAGTGAATTAAATTGAAAAAGTAATGAATCTGACTACCTGTTTTCAGGCTTAGAGCACTTATCTTTTTCTCTTGGTAATGGACTGAAAGCACTTACCATCCTGTTCTGGATCTCTCTGGCTTTACTGAACTGCGTTTTGCAGGAGAACAATGAGTGGTCTAATTCTTGCTTGAAAGAAAGAACCATACAGTATCCATTTCAAAGAAAGAGACAACTCCCAAGGATGGGTATAGTTGTATAGTACCTGAAACTGCTTTGAAGGAATTGGTGCAAATTTCTCATTGGTCTTTAAATCCTAGATCTGTTTATCTTCTGAAGTAATGATGGGTCTATACATCCTGCTATCACATTTAGTTAAATCTCAAAATAGTAGAACTATAAGAAGCTTTATAGTTTTGCACTGGAATAATTACTTTATCAAAAAAATCTTTTATTGGAAAGTGGGTCATTATTGTGTTCTTACAGAAAGGGAGTCTGGAGCAGGGTGCTTGTTGAATGGTATGAATCATCCTTCCCCTCAGCCAGGAATGAGCAACATGGGCAGGACTGTGGGCAGTGCTGCTCCTGCACAGCCTGGTATTGCTTGTGTGGAAAAACAAAGGGCTTCAGTCCTGAAGCACACAGCCTGCTACTTGTCATAGGATTTAATGGAGAAATAACTTGAGTGTCAGACACAGGGAAGACAGGCGTTATGAAGGAGTTATTTCTACTTCATTTGTATTTTTTAATTTCTGATATCTTGCTTTTTCACACTTTTTGTTTCTTTGCTGAAATCAATACTTACCCAGGCTTCCTAGAAGATTGCAGAGTCTGTTTACTTGGTATGGTATCTATTTGTGTGCTACTAGCTCTTCTGACTGATGCTTTGATTTTGCCTAAGATCAAAGCTGCATTTATGAGAACTGGAGAGACACCATGCTGGACTAGGTACAGATTCCTTGGGTTTGTTCTTATGCTATTGGCAGTAAATGGCTAGATAGTTTTGCAGCCACACTATCAATTTGCTGCACTACTTAAGCTGTGGAGACCTGGGACTGGATTTGACTCTACTGCATTTATTGTATTGCAAACAATGCATCATGAGTCAGAGAGAGAGAGATAGAAGTGTTAAAATGGTGGATTGGGAATGTCATCTGGTGTGTACAAAGTCAGCACTTCCTAACGCAAAAGTTAGAAGTGACTGTACTGATGCAGTTAGCCTGTGCCTTAGAGACAGCATCACAAAAAAGTGGTACACTCAGTTCTTTCATGTGTAGTCTCTGAAGTCTGAGTTACTTAATAGTGAACCAGATCCAAAAGTTATTGGCTAGTTTTGGAAACTTGGGAGGCTTTTTGGTTTGTGTTTTTTTTTTTTTTTTTTTGTGTGGTGGTTTTTTGTTTTGTTTTGTTTGTGGCAAGTATTATACTTGTGCAAATCAGGCTGCTGCTTTAAGACTAAGCTTTGACTGCAGCTTACTGACTGCCTGAAATAACACTTTGGGGAGCAATGAGGCTACCTACTCTAGCTACTAAATCAAATACTAAACTGCTGCATGTCTGTTCAGGCTCTATTCACTGTTCCAGTAATTGCTTTGTTCAATAGTGTGGCTCTGTGTTCTAAATCTTCACAAATTCCTCATTTAAGAGCTGTTTCCTCAAAGAGTTGCCAAATGTACAGTTTAGCTAAATGCAGAATAGGTTGTTCCTTCCACAGCATTTTGTTCGGTAGGAGGAAGGGGAATAGCTTGGAGGAAATGTGCACCAGCACGCAAGTTGCAGTTCCTAACAGTTCTCACAGAAAGGATGTGTAGGTGTGTAGTTACATTTAGAAACAGATGTGCTTACAACAAAAGTGAATGGATAGTGTTTCAAAAGGGTGTGTGTACACCATGGGTAGAGTAGCTACATGTATAGCATCTTGTGACACTACGCTAAAGTGTTATTTTGCAAAATGTGTGTATTTCCTGAGGAAAACGGTGTAGCCCCTGAACTGTTAGCTGAAGTTTCCATGTCTTTGCAGTAATAACATCCTAGTAAAACCAACTTTAGCTGCTGTAGCCTGCATTTGTGGGAGCTCCAAAATGATGGTAGTAAATATTTTTCCTAACACGACTTAACTGCAAATTATGGCACTTCAAACTTCTGGATTCTGCTTCTGATTTCATTCTTATTAATGAAGCCTATATACACTGTTTGCTTAATGCTAACTTCTTGTAACTGAAACTTGCCTAGTTTTGCTCAACAGTGGAAGCCATGACTTTCCTGACAACCTCCTACTGAAGAGTTTATCTGACATTGCTTAGGTATATAAATGTGTGGAATAACTCTTAAGTTCTCTCCTCCTCTAGCACACTGGGTAGGAGAGAAACAAATCTCAGACTTGAGTGAATTCCCTCCTATCCATATTATTAATCAAAAGAGTGTTGTGGTTTGTTGTTTTTTGGTTTGTTTTTTTTTTTTTTTTTTTTTTTTTTTTAAATATGAATTCTGTGGATATAGAATTGCATAACACTTTACAGTAGAAATGCTTAAAACCAAACTTACACCTTAAGGCTCATAACCGTATGGGTGAAGGAAGTTACTTTGCTAAAGCTGTGTAATCAAATGTGTAATTCTGGTTTAATAACAATGATTGTGCTGTATGTTTGGATCACATTTTTGGGCACAGAGGGCTTTCTTCAGCACCTAATGAAATTTCTCACACTACCTGAGTCATGTCCAGGCCTTGTTCCTGGCAAATGGTCCATGAGGACTCAAAGATGTGTTGTTCCTGTTCCTGGAATGGGAACTGCAGAGCACTTCTGGTATCCATCAGCTGCCAGCTAATTCCCTGGCTGTTCTCTTCTTTTGGCTACACTTCTGCCTTACACAAGTTGTTCCAGGACAGCCACTTTCACCAAGGGCAGAAGGGATCTTTACATTGTTCTTCTTGGTCTTAAGCCATCGCACTCAGCTGTTTTTAGCAAATGCTATTTGGAGTTTGGGGAGTGTTTATAACATGAGAGATCTGCTCTCAGAGTATCAATGCTATTATTTAATTGTTCTCTTTGGTGTTTATATACTAACTTGCTCTCACCCCATGTATGCAGTTGAGGGCCTGTGTAATACAGGGAAAGGCAACTTTTATCAAAGCATTAAAACAAAAGAAAATAAGCTATTAAGATTCACAAAGCCTTTTTTTTTTTTTTTTTTTTTTTTTTTTTCTTTTCTTTTTAAGAAATGAAGAAGACTTTTTTTTTAGGGAATTGGATAAAGGAAGGACAGAACTCACAGAGGGCCAGGAGAAAAACCAACAGTACAGTCAAGGAGCCCTGTCCACTTATTCTCATGCCACAGTGAATTTTGACTTCTACAGAAAAAAAAAATAGGTAGTGTTATAGTGTTATTACTTCTATGGGTGGGTGAGAGGAAAGGAAATTACTACTTTCTCAGATTTTAAGGAGCTTTTTCTGTTAATATACTAAAATAATTTAATGATGACATTGTATCTACAGTGTGGAAGCATACGTCTTATCAGGAGAGTTTTCAGTCCCATGTGGTTGCCTCCTGGTTACTAAAACAGAAGCAATGAAAAATATAAATATATTTTGATATATAAGAAATGCAAAAAAGAAAAAACCAACAAAAAAAAACCACAAACAAACAAAAAAACCCCAACAAATCTGTACATGTATGAGAAGTAACTGGTGGACTAATTTATTATGGAGACATTTATAGACACAAAGGAAAGATTGACACTTCTATTTGCAGTTAATTCCACAGGATTATACAGTTCACACAAATGTGAGCATTATAGATTTAGAGGGTGGGGGACCAAGTTCCTAAATACTAAGCTAGATATAGTAGCTATATATATGTATATATCAGTGTCTTCTGATTTAGTACTTGTAGACTGAAATATGAAAATTTCACTTGAACAGTTTCCTCCATGTACAATGTTTTTAAGAAACCGTAGATCCTTTTACACACCTTGCAAAGGAGACAGAGTGAAGGTCTCTGTTAAGACTTGGAAAAACTGTTGTAGTGGATTTTTCTTTATTATTTAAATGTAGGGTTTAATTCTTTGGTCAGTGTAATGAAAGACACAATGAAGCAGAAGTAGACTAGGGAATGTAACTGATGATTAAATCTCCCCCAAAACTGTTTTTCTGCTGCTGTTTGACAGCACTAACTGAATTACACTCTTTTCGGGCAATTCTAAGATTATTACATACCAACCTACTGAAGTTTTCTTCCTCAGGATAGGCTGCGGAGTATATCCTTGAATTTTCAGGGATTCTTTTGGTTTTCTGGCACTTGCGTTTTCCCCCAAGCTTTCTCCCTCTTTGTGAAGACAGGTTAGAGCAGAAACAGCTTGCTTTTTTTTACATGTGATCCCCTAGGCGTACAATAGCCTTGTCAGAAATGCAGAATGACAGGAGCGTCAAGTCTTGCCTGCCACTTGAATGATTTCTTTCTTTTCTGTTCAATGCTTTCTGTGCTGAACCTTCATAGAAATAGGCCTAGGAAGTTAAGCATCAAGCTATAACAGCAGCTTGCTCACTAAATACTGTACTGTTGTTGTGTTATTAATTTTATAAAGACTTTGACGTAAGCTAATATTTACACTTTAAAGGCTGATGACTGAACCTCAACATGTGGGTCTCCAAGACTGTCTTAGTTAACATGAAGTCTCCAACCCTCTGCTTTCTATTGCATTGATCTCAGGGTAAAAACAAAAACAAAACAAAACACAAAAAACCAAAACAAACAAAAAACATGTAATCTTCAGTGAGAAGAACAAGCTGGTAGTATGTGTGTTTTTTTGAAACGCTGGGTGGTTCACAGGCAATGTAGCAAGGCCCACCTGCAGAGCTGGGCTAGTGAGGGGTGCAAGGCATGGGTGGATATTGCTCTTGTGTTTTTCTACTGCTCATCTGGCTCAAGGTGAAGCCTTGCCTGCCAGTGTAGGGCAATCCTCTGCTAATCTGGAGAAATCCATTTTGTCTCAGTCAGTTGATATAGGCAACGATCTCTTCACTCAGACTGAGCTTTCTTCCTCAGAGGTGACTTGGAGGGTAGCATTAGAAAGACAAGGCGCTGTCCTCTCCGCTGCAGAGCTTAAAGTGTGTTAGCTCTGGCCACACTCAGTATTTTACTGAGAAAAACATACACTTGTTGTCATTAGAGTGGATCAAAAATCTGTTGAAAGTAAATGCCTGAAGTTTATGACTCTCGGATGTCACTAGCTTGTTAGTTCATTAAACACCTTACATTACTGCCACTTTATCATGGCTGTGTTGTCTGTTTGTTATTGCAGTGCTGTAACGCTCAACTCCTATAGTTCAAGATGCTGCCTTCTGACATGCAGGATGGAGTGTTGGAATAGTGGGGAAAGATAAATTGTGAATGAACCTGAAATTTGATGAGGGATTTGAGGGGCTCTGTCTGGCATGCTGAGCCACAATCAATCTTTGATCCCTCTGAATACTTAGCACACTGATCTTTACTTGTTTAACTCTTCCAGCTTATAGTATTTTACCTGATGTAGAGAAAACATCAACTGGTAGCTTTTACTAATCTCTGCAGAAAGAGTAGGAAGAAACCACTTTTAAAATATACTTGAGAAATCAAATAGGGGAAACATCTATCAAAGTTTGGGACCGTACTCTTGTAAAGTCAACTCTGTACAATGTTTCATGGTTAAAAAAACCAAACAAAAGACACACACAAAAATTCACAACTTTTTCTTTGCATGACCTTTTCATTGAAAACCTGTACCAAATATTTTAATGCACCCTTTTCCTGTTACGTTTTGTGCATATACACATGTATATTCCAGCTTTGCATGGAAACAGCTTTCAGATTACTCTCACTTTTAAACTCAGCTAAATCATGTTTATTAAAAATTAACTTCAAGACTGGAAATTCATCATCCTGTCTTCAGCCCTGGCCTATTGTGACGTTTAGTGCCAAACCCTTCCTTGCAGCAGGGCTGCTCAATCTTCATGGCCTAAATGTATCTAGGGCATTCTGCAGCAGCTCTAGTACACTGGCTATTTTTGGCAATGTAGCTTTTGTCTGGCAGTAACAGAGAAGGATGGCATATGCTCAGTGTATACATGCTGTGCTTGTGACTGATTTAAGGGTGAATGGTGTGGTTTGTTTTTTTTAAAAAAAGTGTATCTATATATATATATATTTTCTTTTTTTTGTTGTTAAAAAAAAGCTCCGTATAATGTTACAGGCCATAAAAATTTAAAATGCTTGACTGTGCATGAGTTTTCATTTTCCTTTTTTATGTAATTGTATGCTCAGTGGACTGTGCATCAGAAAGTGAATTAGCAAGTTAATTTACCCTACATGTCAGTGACAGAATAGCTTTTACCTCCCGAGGCTGTGTGATCTGAACTTGAATGTGAATGCATCAGAATACACAAACACTGCTTTTTATTTTTAGAACCATTGTAGCAGGGGGGTGGTTTAACCTGTTCTCTCCTTAGGTTATTAATTCTGTTTTACAGTCAGTGTCAATGGGGGTTTTTTGGAACATGTTCTGAATGAGCTTGGCTTTGTTTTTGTTTGTGTGTTTTCTACACTCCATGTGCTGTACCTCAAGGGGGCTACTTGCAGAGCAAGTTACCTGCTCATCATCTGAACAAGGATGATATAATTAATTAATGCTAATTAATCTTTAGTATTCATAATCAAAGATAATTAATGCTTACACTCTGTTTTGAGTTTGCAACTCAAACTACACAGTGTTTAGCAATCTACCTCCCTAATATTCCATAAAACCTACTTGCTTCAGGCTCACAGCTTCACAGGAAGAGCTCTAGAGCTGTAGTTACTGTTTTCACCATGGAGTAGCCAGGTCCCCAGCAAAAATTTGGGCCCAGTTGTACCAATTTTGTGGCTGGAGGAGAATGTTTGGATCAGAACCAATAATTTGAATAAATGAGATACTAAAAAGCTGAAAATGTAAAAGTTTCCATCTAAAGATACAGATCTAAGTTGTGAGAGGCAAGTGGGGTTATTGTTCCTGGGGTTACCATTGCTACGGTTGTCTGGGAAGGCTCTGGCAGGACCAGATGCTCAGTCCCAGGCTCCCTAAACATATCACAAGGCTGTTTGTGTGTCAGCCCAGGTCTGACAATGGTGACAGGACAGAGCTTTGACTTCTGTGGGCCTTTTTAAGGTCATGTGGATTGACCAGCATGCAAAGTGGGTGAGAGATGCCCTTGTGCCACATGAGTAGGGTAGTAATTATGGCTTAACAAATGACAATTGCAGAACCAGAGTGTTTACAAGCTGTTGGTATTGAAATGGGAGGTCTAACAATGACAAGATCCTGTTGGTGTGACAAATCCAATTTTAATTCTTTTGTAACAAAATTTGTAATGAGGTAGTTTCAGAGGAGAACTGTGTTTGGTCATATTACATAGTTGTGTATTATATCTTATGATGCCAAGTAAAATGTGATATAGAAGACATGACACTGTAGCACAGGTATATCTTGAAGTCTGGATTGAATGCACTATTAGCATTTTTTTGAGGATGATGCAATTGCTGTTAAGCTGCTAGGAACTGATTTGCTATAGTATTGGACAAAGTGTTGACATTAGTGACTGTGCTTCTTGAAAAGGCTCATTTGTCATCAAGCCAATAGAAACACATCAAGAATTGCCTGATGTCCAAGAAATGATAAAATGCTGCATAGTATACCTAATATGAAAATCTTGGAAATAGCGAAGAAAACAACCTGCTTATGTACACGTGCAAAAAATCCTTCACCAAAACCAAGGTTCCATCTCAATTTAGTGTTGTCTTGAAATGGATATTGTTTTTTTTCAGTAGTGCTGTAACTGATCTTTGCACTAAGCTGTTTGAAAGGAGGGGGAAGAGTATTTTAAACTATTGAAGGGCTGTCCAAGACAAACATGGAAACCCTACTGTCCTACTTCTCTGTTTTATTTGGAGGCAGGTTGGAGCTGCCTGCCCAAGGCCTCCCTCCTGGGCAGAGTGTTTTGCAATAGGAAGTGGGGCAGTGTGGTACAACAGCTGCCAGCACCAATAACCGGTGCCTTGAGCTGCTTAACAGTGGCTAAGCCCAAATCTATTGACGCAGAGCACGGGGAAGTGCTCGGCAGACTTCTCCCCCCTCCCTATCCTTGCATATAATCTCATGAATGCTGGGGATGTGACGAACTCCATTTTGATCAGATGTTGGGCCAGAAATGGTGAGAGCAGTGTCAGATTTCACCTCAGAAGGATACTTCAATGGCATGAGTTTTTGACACTGTCTGAAGCTGCATCTTTTGCTCCCATGACGCCTCCTCCTTCCTGCTCCTGGTTTGCATAATTGCTGGCCTGCATTTTTTAAATGTAGGATGGGAGACTGAAGTCATGCATATGGGGTGATGTGGATCATGCTATGGATTCACAGTAGACCTTTGCAGTGCAAATGAATGTACAGCACTGAATATAATGGACGAAATAGGTAAGCACCTCGCTCCTCATATTTCTGGAAATAATCCTCTTAAATGGCTTCCTGATTAAAATTTGTAAATGGAAAACACTATCTCTAGTCATGTACTTTTTTTCCTTTGTAATTTCATTTTCTAATTAATTGTAAGGAGTCTAACATGATACAAGGTCTTGCAGAAGAATAATCAGTGAGAACACTGATAATGTGATTTTAAGATACATTATCAAATTGAAGGGTTTATCTTTTTTCAATATCTGCTGTTAATAACTAACTACTGATTGTTTTCCAAAACACCAGACTTCTTATTTAAGTTGACTTTTTGGTTGTAAGTACCCATACTCTTGATATGTACTGTAGTTACGTACTTGCTCACAACATCATTTAGTCTAATTATTTTTAACTACAAATTTGCAAGACTGACGGAAACTAAGGATGGTAATACACAGAACAGGAATGGGCCTGTTTGTCTGTAATTAAATCTTTTGCATAAACTAAGGACTACAGTTGTTAAAACAGCTACTGCTTTTGGGATTGGGATGTCATGTTGTAGCAACTTTGGCATCAGAATGCTTCCTTTTCTTCATCTGCCCTTGACCAGACACACCTGGAGGAGTGTTCTATGGTGTGGTAGTTCTGTGTGAGGAGTTACTCCTTGAATGGAGAATTAGTAAAGCTTTTTGTAACTCTTAATCTCTTTAGTTATTTGAGTTTGTACATGCAGAGCACGAAAACAAGAATATTATTTTATGTTTCCCTTTCACCCCATTTAGTTTATTTTCTGGTGACTAAACTAAGAAAAAAAAAAATTATTTCCAATTAAGATTTTTTTCACTGCCTTATTTTGTCATTCATTTTCTGTTTTCCTCTTTAGTGGTTGCATGCTGTGTTTGCTCTGTAAACTTTGGGTTATGCTGTGTGGGTGTCCTTTTTGTTTGCTATGAACTATCTCTGAAGTAATAAATGAATTGCTTTTTTCCTTTGCTATAAATGCTAGTTAACATGCCTGGAACTAGCCTGATTTTGAATAGCAGCTTGGTGCTATTTTGCTTTCTGTGTGCAACCTGACCCTCATTTCCCTTTATGGTGTTGGCAGCTCACAGTCCCTGTACAGAGATTTGACTTTTCTTCATATTCTGTATCTCAGGTACAAGCTGCAGAATTTTTTTCTTTGGCAATTACCATCTGGCATGTCAGGCTCTAGAGCTAATGTGGAGGGGTGGAAGCCAGCATATACCCTTCAAACTGAGGGGTCAACGTCTCCAGATGTTGCCTGATGTTATGGTGCCTGCCCTGGCACATGGCAGTGATTGACAGGTGTTTGTCCATCATACAGCCCAATTCCAGGGGGTGCAGCCCCAGCACATGTTGCGTGTGCATTTCACTCATTGCACAGAGGTCCTAGTACATGTTGCCTGATTTGAGGTCTGCAACTTTTATTTGCTTAAATCGTGGCTGTCATACTGGAATCGTTCTGAAAGTGAATTGAGCTAGAACTTCTTTAGTCTTCAAATCATGTTGTGAAGTCATGACAATGAATTATCTGGGGCTTTTTCAATGTGTTAGTTAAGTGGGGCAAGTGAAGCTTAGTGTTCCTGGAAATAAAGGATTGCTGGCACTATCAAACGACTTACTAGCGTACAAGCACACATAACTGTTTTCCCTGATGGTTATAAGAATTTTTTAAAAAACTTTTTAAAAATTATTATTACTGAGCTTAGATTGCAGGCTTTTCCTCTTGGGAGTGGAAGACTTAAGGAGTGGGGAAGGAAGGTGATGCTGAGCTTGGAAGTAATTGTGGAGAAAACAAGCAGTGGAAGTAAACTGGGACCACATACCTCACTTTAATTTCAAACATAATTGGGAACTTCAGATGTGAAAGGCTGTTGCTTTAATCTGTTGTATCATTGCCAAAATCTTTGGAAATTGAATTCATCTGAATTATTAATATTGGTTGCAAAAGCAGTGGAATTCTGCAGCTATCAGGTAATGTTGTGAAGTAGAAATGGAAGTGCTGTAATAAGAACAACATTATTGGAGGATGTGAACACAGAGCACTTTGTTGTAAAGCCTTGATTGAATGAATTGACAGAAAATTAGGGAAACTTTTAGGCTGTTATAATTTATGTTGATATTTCTTTAACAGTTTTTAATAAACATAATGCTAGAATTCCCAAATTAAACAGGGAGTTCCTATATTTTTGGACTAATTTAGTATAAAAAAATATACAGCTTGTATCAAAATCTTTAGCATTTATGAGGAAAATACTACAAAGTGAGGTTTTTAGGCTTCTCTTGTTTTATTCAGTGCGGTCATGTACTTGTAATCAGTGTTACAAAATCAAAGCTGCTACAGTTTTTAAAACATGTGCGGTGACCAACATTTGTTAGTGAGAAACAAAAGCAGAGGCCACGGCTGTGTAAAATGATGCAAGGGGAGGGGCTGGAGGCTTGGAGTAGCTTTTGCATATAGGAATGTGCCTGTGAATGTATCTCACAAGTACTTGTCTCCCTGCTCCCCTGTCCTAGTTGCAAAGCAGATCTGTACTAACAGAAAGATGCCAACTGGAGGTGCCATTCCTGTGAAACAGAAGGTTTGGTTCTTTGTCATGGCTTTTGGAAACTTGGTGTCATATAATGTAGTATAACTTTGCTTGTGTCCTTACTTCTTGTGGTTAGGGAGGTGTGGGATTACTGGGATAAGAAACCCATTGTACATTCCCATTTGATCAAATAGGTTGTTGAGCTATTTGGAAAGAAAATGCTTCTTTTGGGCTCTTCATTTTGCCTACAAAAAAGAGTACAGATTTCTTGGTCAAAAAGAAAAAAATAATCCATAGATCAGAATATAAACAGAGTAGTCACTGAATTGCTGCTTGTTCTGCCTATGGCAATAGGATGGAAGCAATTTTTTTCATGTACGCAGTGCAAGTCCCAGCTCTGACAGAAACTGAATCTGTTTCAGGTACCTGAAGCAAAAGAACCAAAATTACTGTGTAGGTTTTTTTCCTAAGCAGTAGAAGATTTGAAATAGTCATGTTGTCCAGCAACAAAACATCTTAGAAAAAGACATTTATTCACCTACATGAAAGGACTGTGCAGCTTGTTGTTTGAAACGGTGCCATAAAAGAAGTAAATGAAGCAAAATGAGACTTGCAGAGTTGGTAACAGATGTTCTTTGGAAAACTTCAGCATTAAGTTGTCAAAAAAAACCCAAACAGACATAGTATTTTAAATTGTACCATTTTGGGGATTAAAATTGTGCTATCAAATGAAAGCCTGAGTGTAGCTGAGAGTGACTATATGTGCTTCCTTCAGTAATGAAAAGCAAATGTGGAGATGTTAATAAATAGTTGCTACTTGTACTTCTTCTTTCACAACGTTGTTTTGGTTTTTGCTTTTTGGGTTTTTTTGTTTTTTTAACATGTCAGAGGACATCAATAGGCACAGCAGATTTAAAGGGTCATGCTGCTTCAACTTTCAAGCCTAGGTGATATTTTTAACACGAGGTAGCTGAAAAAGTATTTGAAACAACTCTCTGCTATTTTTAATGTGCCTAGCACTTTAAAAAAAATCCATATAATCCTCTTGAAACAGATGGTTACAGTGAGTTAAAATCCCATGCTAGGATTTGGGCTTTTACCTGGTGCTGAAACCAATGTCATGACACAGGGATACATCACTGAAATAGGAGGTGAAAACCTGTTTCAGAGCTGTGGCTGGCGCTTGGGTTGTTTGTTTTTGTTTGTTTGTTTTTTTGTTTTTTTTTTTGGAGGGGGTGGACAGGGTTGTGTTTTGTTTGTTTGTTTTTTTAAAAAAAAAAGCTGCAGAGAATTGTGGAGTCCATCCAGATGTTGAGTTGTCTGTTAGCTTTATTTCTTTTGATTTATGCATTGTATCATATATTTTTCCAGACTTTACTAGAAGTTGGTGATGGCTAACTGTTCCCAAACTTTTCTTCTGTGAAGAAGGAAAGACAGGAAGTTAAATTCTTTAACTTCAAATCCTGTAAATATTTGAGCTGCCTAGCAGAATTCAAACTGAAGCTTTTCTTCTAACTGGGGACTGAGATGAGGAGACCAATGTTGGTATTAGTCTTAACAAGCACTAAAGCACGTTTGGTGTGTTTGGTTTGTTTGTTTTTTTGTTTTGTTGTGGGTTGTTTTTTGTGTGTGTGTGTGGGGGGGTGGTTTTTTGTTGTTGTTTTTGTTTTTTTTCTGTTTAGCAGGACAGCTGGCTTTTTAATGTATATAACTACAATATTGTGTCTAGAGATGATGACAAAGCATTGGTGTTCTTGTTCAGATAACTGGAAATAATTTAATATAGCTAGTGATTAATGGAAGAAAGGCATACTATTTCAGTGTGATTGTTTCCTGCACTTCTTTTTTTAAGGTAAAAGAACTAGAGAGGGTGCAGAGGAGGGTGATGAAGCTGGTGAGGGGCCTGGAGCACAAGTCTGATGAGGAGCGGCTGAGGGAACTGGGGCTATTTAACCTGGAGAAAACGAGGCTGAGGGGAGACCTTATTGCTGTCTACAGCTACCTGAAAGAAGGTTGTAGCATGGAGGGTGTTGGTCTCTTCTCCCAAGTAGCAAGTGATAGGACAAGAGGAAATGGCCTCAAGTTGCACCAGGGGAGGCTTAGATTGGATATTAGGAAAAAGTTCCTCATGGAAAGCATTGTCGGGCATTGGAACAGGCTGCCCAGGGAAGTCACCATCTCTGGAGGGGTTTAAATGGGCATTTAGACGAGGTTTTTAGGGACATGGTTTAGTGCTAGAGTTAGGTTATGGTTGGACGTGATGATCCTGAGGGTCTCTTCCAGCTGAAATGATTCTGTGATTCTTTGAAGTGAGTGAAAGGTGTTGATTCATGTTTTAAGTTTTACAGTTAAGTTATTCAGCAGCTAAAATTTATCCCTGGTCAATTCCAGCAGTTAACCAGAGATTAATTTGAGCCAGCTAGAGGCAGAAAGAAGTCAGAGTCTTTCTTCAGGTTAACATGTCATTTGCATGAAAATGTATTTAAACTTAGCAAACACGAAAACCTGTTCTGACTGTTCTATCTGTTTACAAGATGTCCTTTTCAAGGGAATATATTCTGTTCAGCAGTGACAGGAAGAGTGCAGCCCAAGTGTAGCCTCAGTGGGTGCTGCCCAGCTATGCCGAGGATACACATTCGCCACTGTTGTCCTCTGCTGTCAGTTCTCTGCAGGAGTACTCAAGCACTTGTGCCTGCCCTCTCACTCAGTTTTGTTATCGACTTCAGCACTCAAAGGGCTGAAATTATGTAAGTATTGACAGATACAAAAATCTCAAGTAGTTTGGCAGGAGGCAAAGAAAGGACAAAATTTTAACATGGTCTCTTGAGATGCATTCTAAACTTCCTTATGCTCCTCTAGTTATTATAACTGAGTGTAAGTCCTTCCTAGCAAGTTGAAGGACAAAAATGTGTACTAGAATATGGAAGATTTTCAAGAGATGTCAGAGAGATTCTTTGCTGAAAGCTGAAGGAGTCCTTGAGGCTGGTAGCTCACTGTACCTGGTGTTTCTAAGGCTCTTATTGCAAAGCCTACTTTAGTGTTCTTAGTTTACTGCTTTAATACCTGCAAATAGCATGTGGAAAAGACAGCAAGCATATAAATAACTATTTTATTGATGATACATAAAAATCTAGCATCTTTTCAGTGAGACCATATGCATGTGAAAATATGTCTTAGTATTCTGAGAGTGTTTCTGCTTCCCGATAAAACTTAGGATAACTCTGGGAAATTCTTGAGAGGGCATGTAGGAGGTGAGAGCTCATCTTGAAGATGCAGTCACTCAAAAAGCTGAGTTTCTCTGGACTTCAGTGACAGGTTGTTGTTAGGCTTGTTGGCACATGCTAGATTTAATCTTCAAAGGGCTGGTGATGTGACAGTCAGATTTTTTCACTGCACTCTACTCACTTTACTGAGAGAGCTTTTCAGCTTGGTGACATGCTCCTGTTCTCAATTTCTTAATGCTTCATCTAGACTACTGCACCGAACTGCAGAGCAATCAAAGAGCGCATTAAGCAGGATATTGGGACAGGGGTAGGAGGTTTGAATGTCCTGAACAAGAAGTATTGCTGCTGGGTTTGCCAGATGAGTAGTTCAGAAACTATGTTATTGTGAAATAACTTAGTACTCTCGCAGCCACAGATTATCTGTATGCTTTTAGCTGAGAAAAGTGCTGTGTATTTGTGCTGAAGTGTGCTATTGTTTTGTGCCATGATAAATAGAACATTTCTGCTGCTTTAATCTATACTTACACACAGACAGAGAAGGGCCACTGGTAGTCTTATGAGGACAGACTTGGAGGGGGCAACTTTGTCTAATTAAATCATAAGGAAGTGTTTTCATCAGCTGTACAAAATGCAAATGTAATTCTTAATCCTGAATGCATACATGGAAGCAAAGATGATATCCCATAGGACTGCAGCAGACCAAAAGTGATATACATAAACATGACCTGTAAACAAGGCTGTGAATCTCCCAAGTTGTTAATGAGTCTTAGACCCTTTCTGTATTTTCTTTTGCTTTCACATAGCGGCCAAGTGATACCTGGTCCCAAAGCCTTGCAGACAATGTTAGCAAGCTCATGTTGCTTAACCAAGCTGTGCACTCAGACTCCCAGGGGTTGCAACCTTGTGCATGATGTAGAGCCCTCCATGTGCTAATGTGACCTTGATGAGTTTGTCAGCCTCAAGTGAGTGGTACACCCATCATTTATGACACCTGTTCACCTGTCCTGGAAGAAAACCCAACACATTTTACCCATTCTGTCTAGTCATGGTGAAATATGTGTATTTGCAATAAAGTAAACATCTGTAAAATAAAAACAAGATGGGGAAGTAGAGGTTGTGCTTATCAGGATCTTTCCTTGATGCTTCAACCTTGCAGCTGGCTGATACAACAGACACAGACCCTCTCAAGGCTGGTGTGAAATGGTGTGTGTTGGCATCAATGTCTGCTCTTTTTTTGTGAAAGACTGCCACTCCTCTTCTGGGCATGGAGAAGGATGTGGAAAGGCTGAGGACAGGAAACAGCACAAAGAAATTTGACCCTCTCTTTTCCCTTTCCTGAGTCTGACCTCTGCTTTCTACTTGTTTTTCTCTTAGACTTTCCCTCACCATGCAGTGACTGGGCCCAGGGTTCCACATGCTAATGCACAGGGATTGCATGATTTCCTTTCCCTTCTCCACCTCTCTTAATTAACATTTACGTTGCTGTACCTGCCTACATGCCTTCTCTTGTTACAGCCTCTGAAATAAATGATAATTTGATAATTATATAGCTTGAAAAACTCATTTGTATAATCAGCTTGCTAGATTCAAAGCTCTCTTACTTGCTCTCTAGTTAGTTTGTGGAAAGACAGAATATGATATTCTGATGGCAAAACTGGGAATGGATTCAGTGCTAGCTTTTGGGACTTTGGGAACTGTCAGAGATTGGAGTTGAAACCTCTTCACAGTAAATTTTCGTATACCTTGTGGAAACAAGGAAGATCGCTTTTGAGTAGGAGAATGAAATATTTATTTTTTGTTGGTCGAAATTTTAAAATTTTCTGATTTACCTCTGTGATGCCTTACTCTGTTCTGACTGGTTTAGTCTTCAGCTAGTCCATAATCAGCATAACATGAAGTGCTTCTGGAAAGCATACGCTGCAGGTTTGCCCACACAAATACTAAACAAAAACAGCAGTAATGTACAAAATCATGTCATAGAAAGTACTGAAATAATATTTCTAAAATATAATCTTAGATTAAGCCACTTTGAGGTGGTGGCTGCTGTTTGTTACAACTCTGGCCTCATACCCAGCAGTGTATTAACATCTGTGGCAGTTAATAAAAGAAGACACAGTTGGAGATCTCTTCCTCAGAAACAAAATTTTAAAGGCAAGTACACTATTGCAGATGGTTTTATGAAGACCAGGAAAAAACTAACTACAAACAGACAAACCTCAAAAACCACAAAACAACCCTAAACCAAAACAAACAACAACAAAACACAAAAAACAACCACCAAAATGAGCAAACAACCCCAACCACAGATGAAAGAGCTGCTAACTATTATGTAAATGTTGAGAAATCCTTGGAAATCTGCACTAAGATGTCTACATTTTTAATATGCCATTAAGTGCTTAGCCTTGCAGAGGGAGGCCCACATGAGGCTTTTTTTCCATCTTTGGAGTTCAGCGACTGTTTCTCAGCTGGTCCATTTAAGCCTCAGCGCATGTAGTGAAAAGAATTCTTTCTTGGTTTGTGTGTGGTTCATTGAACAAGGTGGCTGCTTAAAAACAGACGTGTTTAGTATGATACGTCATGTCACCCTTTGCTTTTACCCTAACTGACCTTTCAGCTCTGCAGAAGAGAACACATACAGTGATTAATCAGCCCACACTTATTACTTCAGGTCACTTGTGTGGCTTAGACAAAAGGAGGGAGAGGAATATAAATGCAAATATTTTCAACCATTTGCTTTTAAGAGTAGGATGGAGCATGACAACCTGGGCTGCCTGCTGTATTACAGTGAGTTTTGGTGGTGTGCTACCTTTTGGTGGTGTTGAATTAAAATGCAGTTGGCTGCTTGGCCACCTCCTAGCAGGAACAGCCAGAGCCACTTCTGTAGGGGAAGGGGCTGTCATATGCTCGTGCTAGAACTAGGGGCATCCTGAAGTAGGAGGTAGGATAGAATATCTTGGGCACTTCTTTCTATCCAGAAATTTTGTGGTAAGAATTGTTAATAGTAAATGATCTGTAGAATGCAGTGAGCTTCAGGTCTCATCAGGCATGGAAAGTATCTGTTAAAAACAGTACACAATACTTTTGAAAGTAGTTTTATGAGTAAATGTGAGCAATGTACATGTTGCATTATAGGTGACTATTTCTCCAGCGTTTCAAATGTTTAGAAAACTGAGATCTCGTAATACTTGTTTTAAAAGGTTTTTTTTGGGGTAAAATGGTAACTGGTCCTGTAGTAGCACTTAGACACTAGTGAATTTGGGACATATTCAAGACTTTCTGGATGACGTTATTGAAATCAAAGAGGCATTTTGTTCCTATTCAACTACTATCGTTGCTTCTGATTTGTAACTAGCTCAGAGGAGGCTATAGCTGTTATCTGTTCTGTCTGTCCCTGTGACTTATCTTACTTTCCAGTTTTGTTAAACAGAATAAGAGTCTGCTCTGGAGCAGTTATGGATTTGCCAGTCAGTTCAGATCCAGTTCTGAAGAGTCTGAATGTGCTTGAGTTTATGCACAATGGTCTCTTGGCCAAGAAGGGACACAGGTCTAAGCTTATATTCAGGAGGAAGTTCTTGCAGGGTAGAAACTTTGATTTCTGCTACTATGCAGAGAAATTTTTAACATCTGCAAATATATGAACTATTTAGCTTCCTACTGAATATGTCCTACAGGCTGACTCACAGCACTCTGTGATGTGTGGTCTACTTGAAGTACAGTGTCCTTCTCCCGGGTTGCTTACAGTCTCTTAATTATTACAATATCTAATCCCAGATGAAATGTTGAGGAAGAACAACAGTTTCCAAAGCCTGTCATAGTGTTCATTAGCACATGATCTCTTAAAGACACTAGCATGTCTTTAAGAGATTTGCTTGGAACATCCATGGAAGATTATGTTCTAGCTCAGATCTGAGAGCATCACAGACAAGTTCACATAATCTAAATATAACATTAATTCTTCCAAGAGGAAGATCATGTAAATGCCTAGAATGTTTTTTATTTTTGCAATTTTACTGGAGTTATCTTCTCAAATAATCATATTCACTGGTATGTGTAACTCCACATACTACCTGAATTTCTTCCAAACAGGTAATTGACAAGTTCTCTGCCCTCTTCACTAGAACTTCGGTTCTTATGAGGTGGTATGACATTGTTTTGCCCTTAAAAATGTATTACTATATTCCAGTACACACAGAGGACAACTATGGGGAGAAGAATGAAGTGATGCATATCCTGCAAGTGGAAACAAATTACATAAGTTTAGCAAAGTCTAATTACATAGGTCTAGTCTTCTCCTAAAATTAAAATAATCTTATTAATTAACCTGATAAGCCAGGCAAAAAGTTGGACTGCCCTAATTCCTATTATTTCACATTATTTGTCAACAGAAACCAGGGAGACCTTTTTTCCTCAAAATTAACTCCCAACTCAGGATCAAATCTCACTGCTTTGTGAGACTGTTCACGTGGTCAAAATAAATTCAAATACAGAGAAAATAAATTTTTTATATACTGAGAAAATTAATCTGTTTTCTCCCTAAAATCTCAAATTAATTAAATATTATTTATAGCCATTTCCTTATCTAGATATAGCAATAGCAGAAGGTTTAACTGGTATAGCTAAATTTAGACTGCTTTTAATTTGCAGAAGGTTAGGAGGAGATGACAGCTAGGATGACCTACTGCTAATTATGTAGATGTATCTGTTCACTGTGATTTTAATTACTGTTAATTACACGTAGTTTGAAAATGCATGGGTTTGTTTTTTTTGTTTTTTTTTTAATTGCTAGTGACTTTTGGAACTTTAAAAATGCATGGCCTGGCAATAAGTGGTGAGGCTTGTCAGCTGAAGAGCCCCGAGGGGTGTTTCAGGCCTAAATTCACTGGGTGAAAAGAGGAAAAATAGGGTGGACAGGTAAAGAAAAGGGGGGTTGTGCTCTAGGTGAAGGAATGGCCTGAATGATTGGAGCTTTGCCCTGGGCAGATGACAAGCCAGTAGAAGTCTTGTGGGTAAGGGGCACAGGCGATGCTCTAGTCTGTGTCTGCTGCAGACCTCCTGATTAACAAGGCGGACCTGATGCGGCTGCCTGTAGGTGGCTGGAGAGAACCTCACAGTCCCAGGCTGCAGTACTCATGGATGTCTCTTAGCCACTTCTCTGGCTGGGCAACGCAACCAGGTGTTGAAAACCAGGAGATGAGTTGAATGCATTCCAGAACAATTCTTGATGCAGGCGATCGGTGAACTGACATGTGGACATGCTCTGCTGAATCTGCTTCTCACACACAAGAGCTTGTGAATGGTGTAAAGATTGAGGGCACCTTTAAACTACTGTCTTACAAACTTTGGTTTTGCAGAGTGTTTGTCTCTAGTTGCATCAGCTTCTGGCACTGATGTTCTATTAAAAGCAAGATAAATGCTTGTTGGAAGTAAAAAGTGCTGACAAGTTTGTTTTGGTGTTTGATTTTTTGAATTGCAAAGCTGGCAGTAGGTAAGCACTAATGAAAGTAAGTTAGCTGGCACTCCTGTTTCTGGAACTAATGTTTTAAAGTGTCTCAGACAGAAACAGAGTGCCTCTTGTTATTGTGTCCTCTATTGTATAGCTGTGATATGAATCCTAATTGTTCAGATCATGGACAGTTGTGTTCTGGAGTTGCCTGTCTGTGCTGATCAAGGGGCTGTGGAACAAGGTGATCTCTATTACACAGCAGGATGCTGTGTGACTGTTTTAAAGTGATTGACTTTGAAACATCCATTGTGTGAATGAAGACAAACCAGTAAGGTGGATGTGTATTATGTTATTTTAGTCACATTCTGTAGAACTTTACTCTTTTTGTAGCCTGGACCCTCACTGCCCAGTCAGCTAATTCACTGCCCAGACCCGTGGAAAACATTGTGTTCTTACAGATGAAATGGATGAGATGTGAGCTTACTAAGAAGGGCTGTCCTGAGATAAAGCGGCAATATATGATGTCTGCTCTGAAATTTTTATTTATTTATTTGTTTATTTTACTCACAGTGTAAGTGTCTAAGTCTGCTTGGATAGTGCAGTGGTATGCATATAGGAATAGCAATTTGATTGAAAGATAAGCAGGTACAGGATATGAGCAACTACAACCCCATTGCCATCTGGATCAACAGGAAGACAACAACTGTGTAAAAAGATTTATGGAGCATGGTTGTGAAGAACTAATGCTCTGTTCTCAAGTGAAACTCTGCATAGCAAATTATTCTAGACTTGGTTCACTGTGCAAGACTGGCAGAATGATGGAAAGTACTAAAACACTGGTCTGGAGCTGTTTGCAACTGGTGAAACTCCATTAATTACAAAAGCTAATTAGAAGTCTGCTAGTGTTTAATCTCAGTGAGTCATTTTGAGTCTGTATTATAGTCCTTTGTGTTGAAAAATACTTCTATGAAGGACTGAAGCAGGCTTGATGAGTCTCTGTCTCCCTGTGGAATGGCAATTAAAAGGGCGAGGTTCAAGAATAAGCTTGTACGTAAGACCATTTGCCTCCTTAAAAATAATTTCCACCAGTGTAATGCAGAGAGCCCAGGAAGCAGTTAGTATCTGACCTGATGTCAGCAGTAGTTGGTCTACATGGTCTCAAGTTTTGTGCAAGCAAACCTGGTGTCTGTCTCCCAGATAAGCAAAACCTTTATAGCATTTAGTCAAGCCAGGAAACTGTCCATTTGGGAATACAGAAGGTGGTTTGTCAGAACCATTGCATTGTTGGTATGGAGCCAGTTCCGTTCAGTGGCTGCACACAAGAAAACTTAATGGCTCTGGCAACTGGCTTCTCAACTGCTGTCTCCATGAGCAAAGGGAAGGGCTAGAGGACAGTGCTTTGCTTGAGGGATTTGCCTGAAGGTGAAGCAGTCTTGAGCGTTTTCTATCCCCACCTCCCCTCTTAAGGGCAAAAAGGGGAAGCCCAGTCACTCTGTCTGAAGTTACTGGACCGTTGGCTACCAAGCACTTGCTGCCTGGGCTTCCAAGAAATATGACTTAAGCATGGTGAGTGATGTATTGCTGTGTGGAGTCAGATACTATGACTTAAGCATTGTGTTGCTTATCATTCCCCCCCGCCCCCCCCCAATGTTTATGCAATGTATATATTTTTTATGTGATGACATTTTTTTTTTCTGTGCTGAAGTGGAATATTTAATGCACATTATAGAGCAATAGATTGGTTTTGAACTATTGCAGTGACATAGTTAAGTCACTTGCAACAAACACTCTTATTTGACAGTCCAAGTTTTCTCTGTTTTTGTTGACCAGACGAAAGTATTGACACCAAAAACATGTTCGATAAAAAGCTCTGGAGCTATACATGGTAAACTATAGTTTAATCTAGCAATCCTTGTAAAAGTTCTAATCTTTTAAGACAGGGACCCAACTAATGTGTAAAATATTGCCAACATGTTCTCATTGTTTCTGGGGGCAAACTCAAACAACCTTCATGAAATTAAATGTTTAGTTCTGCTATCACAGAGAGTGGTATTATTTCATTTTTGTTGGTACCAGTCTGTCATGAATAAGCTGCTGCAATGAAGTATGTGGCTTAGAGGTCTGAATTATTTGTTTTTCTTCATCTACAATAAAGAGGAAGCCACTATGAATTAAAGAAGTGTAATTCCATGAAGCATTTCAGTGATGTTGTTGTAAACCCAGGATGTTTTGCATAATGAAATAACCCTAAGTGAGAATTTTATACTTCTCATGCTTGATTTGAATTTTACAAGGCAGATGACAAATAATTAAGATTGCATAACGTTTCCCATTAGAAGAGCCTTGTTTCAGTCTCTTTATAACTTTGCTAGATTTAAATGGTTTGCTCTCTGTTTCTCTTTTGCCAGGTTCTCTCCCTCCCTTTTATTTTATTCATCTTCAGCAAATGGACTAATTGCTGAACAATGAGACATGGGAAAGTAATGGGGACTTTTGCTTCTTGAAAAAATTTTAATAGCAACCTCATAGGGATGGCTTAAGGCCACCATGCTTTAGAGGAAAAATCTGAAACTGGGAACAGTATGAATTTGGTTTTAGAGCTACACCTTCTCCTGTCCCTGTGAAAAGCCATCCAACCTGGCCACATAAAAAGTCACAGTTCATGCCTGATAGGGATGCATTCAGCATTTCAGTGCTATATTTCTGTTCAGCTTTTTTGGCTGAACTAAGGCAGCAGCTTTTCCTTTCAGATGCTTCTGGCTCATCAGTGTTTGCGTGATTCACCATCCCCATGGAATGAGTGACCATGTTCATCCCTGGAGCTCCTGGGGCTGAGTGGGACTTTCTTTCCCCAGCTGCTTCCAGTCTCTGCCAGCTGTTTTGGCACCAGGCACACCCAGTACCTGCTGCCCTGGTACCTGCTGCCCTGGTACCTGCTGCCCTGGTACCTGCTGCCCTGGTACCTGCTGCCCGTATGCAGGAGAAGTGATCTGATGCCAACAAGGAAATGTGGGAAGGAGGAGGTGTTTGGGTTGGAACAAGGCTAGCCAGAAAGCTACAAGGGTGAAAATTAGAACAGCAGGAGAAGAGACCTCCAGAGTGGCAGGTTCAGGAACAAGAAAAGGAGGTTGAGACAGTGCCTGAGGAGGTGTGGAGGGGGTATGTAAGATCAGTAAAGGAGCAAAGGATGCTGTTCGATAGGGAAAGGGGAGCAGGAATGCGCTAGTGGAAAGTATTGGCAAAAACACTGTTTTCTCTATCTAATGGCAGGGTGGGAAGTTTGCCAAATCAATTTCTGCTACCTCAAAGAACATAGCAGGATTTCCTGAACTTGCTTGATAATTGGGGGGGTGGGGTGGGTGGAAGTGGTGGTAGTATGTAAAACTAGCTTTTAAAATGTTATGTTTTTAATTTTAGATGACTGATATATGTCAGTACTTAATCAACCTGGACAGGTTGGAGAGTTGGGGGGAGGGCAGAAATTTAATGCAATATAACAAGGGCAAGTGTAGAATCTTGCATCTGGGCAGGAACAGCCCCAGGTTTCAGTATAAGTTGGGGAATGACCTATCAGAGAGCAGTGTAGGGGAAAGGGACCTGGGGGTCCTGGTGGACAGCAGGATGACCATGAGCCAGCACTGTGCCCTTGTGGCCAGGAAGGCCAATGGCATCCTGGGGTGCATTAGGAGGAGGGTTGTTAGTAGGTAGAGAGAGGTTCTCCTTCCCCTCTACTCCGCCCTGGTGAGACCACACCTGGAATATTTTGTCCAGTTCTGGGCCCCTCAGTTCAAGAAGGACAGGGAACTGCTGGAGAGAGTCCAGCGCAGGGCAACGAAGATGATTAAGGGAGTGGAGCACCTCCCTTATGAAGAAAGGCTGAGGGAGCTGGGTCTCTTTAGCTTGGAGGAGACTGAGGAGTGACCTCATTAATGTTTATAAATATGTAAAGAGTGAGTGTCACGAGCATGGAGCCAGGCTCTTCTCGGTGACAACCAACGATAGGACAAGGGGCAATGGGTACAAACTGGAACACAAGAGGTTCCACATAAAATTTGAGAAGAAATTTCTTCTCAGTGAGGGTGACAGAGCACTGGAACAGGCTGCCCAGGGAGGTTGTGGAGTCTCCTACTCTGGAGACATTCAAAACCCACCTGGATGCCTTCCTGTGTAACCTTATCTAGGTGTTCCTGTTCCAGCAGGGGGATTGGACTAGATGATCTTTCGAGGTCCCTTCCAATCCCTAACATTCTGTGATTCTGTGATATACCTGCAGGCTTCTTGTTAACTTTTAAAGTTCCAAGTTCAAGCACTGAAAAGTTAGGAAACCTCAGAGGGAAACTTGCTTCTGCAACTTAATATAACATATGCATGTATTAATACATACTGTTGAATACTTAAGCATGTGATTGTGCTCTTGGAAGTTAATAGCCCACTCATCAGTAAGGCTAAACAACTGTGAATGGAGTCAGGCTTTGATCTGTCTCAGCAGTACTGCATACCTAAAGTTGTGGAGATACAGATTAGTAGAAAATTCATTTCAACTTTTTTCTAGGTCAGTGTCTAAAAACCTTGTGGGATTTGAAAGAGTTTGTGGGTTTAGTTACTAGAAACACTAGTCCCAATACAAAGATTTGTGCAAGTCTTAGTACCAAGACTGAGAGGCATTTGTTGCAAAATACTGAAGAGTTGAGGGTTTTGGTTTGAAATAACTTCTGGGTTTGCTTTTCTTGAATACCTACAACTTGGTGTTTAAATAGATTTCTTTTGATGCAGTGCTTAGTCAGATGTTTTACATTATGTATTCTGTCATGTCATCTTTATAGAACAACAGAAAATTAGATCTGAAGAACAATAAGTTTAACACTTATCCTATTTTTTTTTTCTGTCTGTTAGGCACAATCCAACCAGAACCATGGTGGATTTCCCCCATGTAACTAAGTCACCAAATACAATGACAATAATACTTTTTTAAACACCCTTTTTGATTTGGTGGATAGACAGATTATGTAGGTATATTGGACTAAAAACAATGGGATGAGGTAAGGTAAGGTTTTGGTTGCTTTTGTTAAGAAAGTAGACTGAGAAATGCTGGTTTGATTTATTTTCTCTAGCAACCCATTCTCACATATGTTATTTCTCTAGGAGACTTAATTTTCAGGGGTTGTTAAAACCTGAACATGGCTGTATCCTCTTACATTGGTTTTGAAATCATGGAACATGCTTAAAATAAAGCTAGCTAGTCAGAAACAAGAGGGTTCCCTGAAGACTGGAGGAGGAAAAAAGGGAAATTTATGTCTCTGAAGGCCAAGAGCTGCAAATTCTGGTGGTCACCAAGACAGTTAACAAGCATGTGTTTGGAAAGCCTATGACACCAAATGCTTAAGGAACTAAAAGAAAACCTGCACAGACTTGAAGTGACTTATGCTTTTATGATGTTTAAAGAGCTGTCAGAGTTTTGGATGTAAGGCAAATATTTGAGCTGCCAATAGAGTAGTCCATGTCTTAGAGAAATCAGATGCCCATAGAGATTCTTCAGAGACACAAGATTTGCCTTTCTAAAAAGCTTTTGCACGTGGAAGGGAGGGGGCAACATATAAAGATAAGCTGCTCTTTTTAGTGGTGTTACGCTCAGCCTCATCTCTCTAAAAGAACCTGAGGAAAAAATATACTTTGGTTTTGCTAGCATACCTGAAGTGATGAATTATTCTTATAACATAAAGGCCAAAGAGCTTTAGTAACCATTTGATGTGTTCCTGGTAAAGACACTTTAAAAGTAAATGTTAGTGTTATTTAAAGATTGTATGCGAGTACCTTCCTGTTCAAATATATAACTGCCTTTCTAAACACATATTCATTTATGTAGTTTTTCCAAAGACTTGGAGCTCAGAAATAATTAAGGTTGTTTATGCAGCCTAGGTTCTGCATAGGCAGTATTGTAATTATCTATTAGTCTGCTGCCCTTATGCCAAGCAATACCTTACTCTTCAGGAAATCCTATTTCCTGGCAGCTGGATAACAGTAAAGATCGCAATAAAGATTACAGTAAAGAACTGGTCTCTGGATTGAAAACAGAATTTTCCAGTTTACTATGATGTTCACTTTGAAAGACAAGTTTTTTCCAGTAAGTGATGTCATGAGAATTTAGTTGAGCTTTTGGCTGATAGTAGTTATATTTGTCTTGTGCTTTCTTAAACAAGACAGTGTAGTCCTGGCGCAGTTTTTATTTTTGACGGTGATTGAAGTGATTAAGAGTAAGTCATGCAACAGAAATATATTATCTTAAGTCAGTGTTTCAGCTTTGTTCCTTGCCCAGCAACAGTAGGAAAAATTCCTTTTTGCTTTGCTGTTTTTGAATGTATGCATTTTGCATCATATTAAATGCTTGTTTTATTTCGCTTACAGTAGTAGGGTATATCTTTATATAAAAGAAAAGGAGAAGAATTAGAAAATGGAGTGTTGCACTTGCTTTAAGGAGTTACAGAATCCCTTCCAGCAAGGTAGAGGCAGGCTAGCAGAAAACTGCATGTTTACCTCAGGCAAGTGTACTCATGATTAGAGTAATGGCTTGGATGTGGGCATCCAGGAACTTAACTGCTAAATAATAGCATGCAGACTTTGTAGCTTTAACTGATTCAGAAATAATTGTCTGCACAGGGTAGGTTACATAAAGAAAGTGCGGCTTCTGTGAATATTCCTGCTGGCTTTAGTTGAGAGGTGGTGGTTGCTATAGCGACTGGCAGGCATTATTCATGTGTTATTTTCCTAAGGCTGGAAGGAAAACGCTGAACATCTCTGCAAAAATCTGTAGAGCTTTGCCCAGGAAACACTGCAGCGGTCAAACAGTTATCTACATTGCTTGTATCGGTCCCATGATTTGTAGGTGGTCTGTAATTTATCTCTCTTGGGAAGAGCAATTCCAGCAGATGTCCCAGGCACAAATCTAAGTGGGGTAATGTGGTGTTGTGTGAAGATAATTAGGTACCAGGAGCAGTGTAGCTACCTCAGTGCACTGCTGAAGTTGATTTTTCAGCCAATATAAGCTCCTGTATTGAAGTCCAGTGTTGACAATACTCTCTTATTTCAGTACCTGAGTTAGCTTGGGGTGCTGAGTCAGGAGATAAAACGCGCATGGCAATGAACTTTAGCAAACAAGGTCATGGTAATTCGTTATTTAAAAAGCTGTATTTTGCAGATATCTCTGCAGCTTCTATAGGCAATTATAGTCAATTTTACCCCATGCTCCTTTGCATGCAGCACTAAATGCCTTAGGCTGTTAGCATTAAATACTACCACTACTTCATTTTTTCCCCACATACTTCCTTCTTGCATTTTGAACATCCTTATTTTTACTGATTCCTGGGTAAAAGATTTGATAAGATCTCACCAAATGCAGTTGTTAGAGCCTGTGCAGAGTAGTTTATTTGGGAGTAAAACTTTCAATCTCAAGTCACTTGTCAGTTTTTGCAAATGTGTTTCTGTTGTTGCTGATTGCAAAATGAAAACAGCCACTAAATTCATAGGCTAGGTGGAAATTATACTGTTTCTCTTGTGATGGACTTCATTCTCACACAAATGATGTAATTCAACAGTTTCTGTTGCAACACAATTTTCTTCATAGAAGTGAAAGTATGAGACTGAAGATGATTTAAAGACATTATGGGATGAAGGCCAGGAATCCACTTAGTTCAGTGGATACAGTGACTCTGAGTTTCAAGTAACTGAAAGCAGAGGAGGGGAAATCTTGGGTAACGGAAATATCTGAAGCTTTACAGTAGGTGTCTTTTAATGGGGTGGCAAGTGAGGGAATTGTCCTTCACGTGGAAGGCTAGTAACTTGGAATCCAGTGAGAGCTGTTGTACTGCTAGTAGAAGATCTGTGGAAAGACAAGTGGTTGGAGGTACCCAGAAGGTCAGGGAGCTGGTGAATGTGTTCTAAAAGTAATACAGTGGGAGAGCTGTGGTGTTGTACATCTCCCTTGTGTGATTAACCTGACTAGACAGAAGGTTTCAAAAGGAATAGTCCTATTTTTGAAGTAACTTTTTTCTGCTTGTCGAGTTCATATCACTTCATTTTTGCAGTGTTTTATGCCTTTTTAAAACACTTGCAGCCCTTTGTGTGTGTGTGTGAAAATGCTGGAAGCACCCTAGTATTTAGAATATGCCCGCAGTTACACACAGAGCAGAGGGGGATCATTAAAGCAGAAAAATAAACTGTTAAAGTCTGTCTCTACTGTATCATGTCCAGAAAGTAAGTACCTGTCCGAGTTTGCTCCCTATAGAAAAAAGCAGTTCCAAACCCTCACTTTGCTTCCATGGTCTAAACCTCGCCTGTCAAGAGCAAAGCTCAGTAGACTGAGATGCCAGTGAGAAAATACATGTTTGTTCTTACACAGGCCATATTCAACCTGCACCTGTATATGGTATGTGTATGTGGGCATGTCCCCATATGGCAACAGGATCACTTTGTTACTGTAGAAAGGGATTAATTACTGAGAGACAGAAAAAGAGTTGTGCCTTGCTTTTGAATGGTCAGTATGTTGCCATGGCAGAAGTTATCCACCATTACAGGCCTGCTCTGTGAAGTCCCTGGGATGAGCCTTGATGCACGTGGTGTTGAGTCTTGTCAGACTAGTGCAACCTGAACAAATCTGGGGAGAGTCAGAGGCACAGATATGCCTGAGCTAAGTAGGGATGTGATGGCTTTGTATGTCAGTGGGCTGGCAAGAAGAAAGCACTGTGCTGGTCTGGGAGGTTGTGGGAGTCTCCTAGATTAATTAGTAGATATTGTTCATTTTGTGACATTCATGTTAAAAATACATATTGCATCAAAATAATGTTTTATTTTACTTTTGGGGGGAGAAATCATTACTTTCTCTTGTCGCAAATCTGAGACCAAAGAGACTGCATAATTTAAAAAAAAAATGTTTACATCTCAAGATAAAATTGCTTCATAGAGTGATGTATAGCAATATATCCATTTTCCCCTTCTTTCTATCCCTGTATTCACTCTACTGCAGTTGCTATCTGTGTTCTTGTAGAACACAAAGGCTGCAATGTACTTTGATCATCATGCCCTCTGAACAAGGCTATCAAATAATGAATACTCAAGTTGCTCTCCCCAGCTCAAGCAATATGACCTTGGGATCAGTGTGATATTGAAAGCAGCTTGGTCTGTGCCTAATTCTCCAGTTCTCAGCGGTAGGTGTAAGCTTCATTGTGACTTGGAAATACTCACAGGAATTACCTCATAGTTTGGAGCAAGCTTTCTAGTTGAAGTCCAGAAAAGTGTCCAGAGAAATGTACAGGTGCTCCATTTCATAATCTCTGAGGTGACCTTCTGTGTACAATTATTACAACAATACACTGACACAGATCCTGGATGTGAGGATCTGTCGGACACGGTGGTAGCAAATGCTGCCTGCAGCAGTCAGAAATCTGAGGAGGAGAGGCAGCTGGAGCTCTTGTACCTTGGCTGAAAGCGTTTTGCCCTTGAGCAACAGGGTCACAAATAAATCACTGCAGGTTGTATATTGCCCAGTCTTGGTGTTGGAAGAGTACATGGCCAAAGGCAGACTGCACAGCAGAAAAAGTCTGAAACTGAGGTTGTCCTGCTTGCACTCAGGTGGTGACATTTCACCTTTTATTTCGGTGATGCGTAATTAAAAAGCTTCCATTGGTGTGTGTCATCTGTATCTGACTGAGCTTGCCTGCTTGGTCAGCTGCAGAACCAGCTTCACAGCACAGGCTTTTCCAGCAGATAACAGGGACCTTTTCTTCCAGTGGTCCTTTTATGTTAATATTGTTATTTTATGTTGCAGTAAGATGATGCGATATAATTAAGCAGAGGAAATAATGCAAGTGTTAGCTTTTTGTAAATGCTACTACAGTTATTGTGGGGTTTTTATCATCTTTAAGAGACTCTGAGCAGCATAAGGGCTCTCCCTACAAAGGCACTCAGTTTGGTATGTTCTCCTACATTATTTAAGATTTTTAGGATGCAATGCTTTTTAAATCCAATACAGGCAGCTAAAAGTAATCTTTTATAAATGTGCATCTCTCAATAGAATAGTTACACAATTTTAATATTTAAAAATGTGTCACTTTCCCTGTAGTTGCTTGCGTCATCCAGCTTCATGTCTGTGGATTGTTTCCAAAGAAATCTATTTATGCCTCTGGTTTTAGTGTTCTACAGCTTAGTGCTGAATTAGCTGTGACAAATTTAAATAATCTGTTTATCTTCCTAGTCTACAATATGATGAAAACAATGATAACTCTTATACTATTTGATGAGTAGTAAACACTAATGCTGAGTTTTCATTTCTACGTAGCTCAGACTTGACACCAGAGGTTAAGAACATTAGTAACAATGCTTCATATAGCAACTCTGATAGTAGACTTCCATGATAAGTGCCTGAGCAAAAAGAACTGGGATAGGCACTGCAGCTTGTTGTCTTTTAATTTATTTACGGTTGCAAACCAAACCCTGAGTTCTACCATGTTGGAAGTATGTAAAGATGTGCTTCTGCTTTGAGCTTCTAAGAACTGTAAATATTTAAATGCAAAATTAATTCATAAGTTATTTAAATATGGCATGAACCTTGCTTTACTGTTTCAGTGAGTAGAAATGACATACAGCTATTCTGGCACTCTTCTGAGTCAAACCTCTTAACTTGCAAATTTACTCTGGAAGCACTGTTGTTTAGACTTTAAAAGAACAGGCGTTTTCCTTTTGCTAATGATGGAAATTTCAGAAGTTTTTATCTGAAATTGTGAAGAGTTGTATTGCCTGTACTAAAACCAGCAAACTGGTCCATAGTCTGCAAGTACTCTTTGCTTTACCCTAGTTGCCTCAGCAGTTCCTTTGACCTGCTTCCCTTAACAAGAGAATCTAAGTGTTGACATCTAACCAAAATTAGCCATATCTCTATATTCTTTCAAAACAGGAGTCTAGATCACAGAATCACAGAATGGTTGGGGCTGGAAGGGACCTCTGGAGATCACCTAGTCCAACCCACCTGCTAAAGCAAGTACAACTGCTTAGATCTTAGCTTTAAAATCACTGGAGTGCATTAGATCTAAGCCTTTTAGAGAATTCACACATCACAGTTCTTACTGCCTCACTGCTGTAGTAACAGGCAGAACCTTGCAAAATTTTGTTTTAAATAATTTTGTCAGTGTTGCTGATTAGAACATTTTGTTACAAAAGGATTTTGATTGGAGCTCTAATTGTATAACCATAACCACTCTGCTAGCAGTTTTCCGAAGCATTTAACTTAAGAGGATGTTGATTTGGATGTGTTTCTATTTTTCTTCTGAAGTGATAGCTCTGTTAGGGAAATCTTTCTAGTATCTATGAACTATCTGCACCAGGGCTTTTAAGAGGGCTTGGATTTTTTTGGCATTTGACAGTAAGTGTGCAGAGTATAGACTTTGCATCGTGACGCTTTGGTTCTGTTCCTATCTGTATGCTCTTCACCAAATGATTAACCTGAAAGCCAGTACACTATCAGTGTCTTGATTTCCCCCTTTGCTGAAATGCTCATGTCTGCTTCAAAATGCTCATTAATGTTGTGCAGGGTTCCTGTCCTCTAGGAGTCCTCTGATTCTCTCCTTGTACTTTCTGCAACCTATTGCTCAGTCCTACAGTCCTGCCATCCCCAGATATTTCCCTTGCTTTCCCATCCCATTGTGCTAAAAAAAAATCTTGTGTTCTGAGCTCACCCCCAGCACTGCTCTGAGCCTCCCAGCTGAACTCCTCACTGAACTGGTCTCTGAACCTTCCTGGGGACACCACGAGGCTCTTAGTCCATAGCGACTGAGAGTAGGTGCTGTTTTCTCCTGTCCTCAGCAACTGCTCAGGGATCACCTGCTGTCTACCAGGACAGCACGTCCACTGCAGAGGAAGGGCTCTGCAGCAAGATTTTTAAATTCTGAAGTTTGCTTCAGAACAGGGTGTGGATAGGAGCTCACTGCTGGCAGGCTACTTACTCTTTGGAGGCCAGCAGCAACGCACAAGCTACCATTTATTACATCCTGCAGGGAAGGGAAATTCTAAGTTGTTGTAGAGGAGGCGAAGAAAATGAGATGTTTTATATTAATAAAGTGCTTGATGTGTAGTTCCTGAGTTCCTGTGCAGCTCAAGTGTCAGAGTAAATGTCTCAAACATAGCTGTTCTGAGTAGTGTGTACACATGGATTTCAGTAGTAGAAAAGGAGATAGTCTGGGTTTGTGTTCAAGCTTTTGTGTTTGCATCTCTACTTGATCCATCTCCATGTTGTTCAGAAGGACTGTACTGTAGTGTTTGTTAGCTGAAAGTAAGAATTTTCTTGCTATCTTGTTTTGAAGGACTTTACTTTGACAGCTGTTGTGTATGTGTGCGTGACAGCTTACAAAAGCAAAGCTAGCACTGGTTGAAGTGTAAGTTTGGTACACTCAAAGCACTGTTTTATAATAATCTTATGAAAAAGCACATTAGGTCCCGAAGAAGGTTGGGGCTCCAGAGTGTGCTTACACAGTGAGTGAATGAAGGGAAGGAGGAGCCTTGACTCAGTGTTCAGTTCAGACTCAGCTGGTAGAAGCAGCAGCATAAGCCAGTTGTTCTGTCCAAGGTCAGTTCAACTTCCAGTATGGTGCAGCAGTACCAGAAAACACTATCTCCAGCTGTGCTGGAACAGATTGCCAGGCCACTTCTCCCCAACCTCAACTTGAGGTGTAGTTTCACAGTTGTTTTTGACATGTGGATTTTGTGAAAACTATCATCATTAACAAGTGTTCATGTAATGGGTTTTTGTGTGTATTTTTTTAAGAATTATTGCCTCCCACATTTCTGGAGAGGAGATCATAACTTTGTCCTGACTTACTCTGAAGATTTTAATATTAGACATCCAGTTGCTTGGTTTTTACATCTTTATTAGCTGAGCTGCAGCATCTTGATAAATTTTGGCCAGCCACAGGACTTTCAGACCTATTTATCTCTGGAGACATCACTGTCCTTTGTTCCCAAGCTTCCAATTTGAAAACACAAGTAAAAGATAAGTCTGAAGTGCAAGTATGGAGTGAATGTGGTACTTAACTCTAGAGCAATAAATGGCATTAAAGTATTAATATAATACGTTGTTTGTCTAAGTATATATATGGACACTATTGGTAACGCAAAGAATAAGAAATGCTAAATACTTGCAAGATACTGTGTACTGTAAACACGGAGAGTAGATTTTTCCATGTGTACATATTACCAAAGTCTTATTCATAAGCTGTGAATGTAAAAAAAGGCAGAAGTCAAGAGCAGTGGGAAAGATTTTATTTGTGTTAAACTTTGTTTCCCCTGTATCCAGCCCCTGGATCGTGGCTCCTCTGAATTTGTTAGCAGGATAAACTCTCCAGTTTTGCCATCAGAGAAAATTTCGCATCCAAACTTACTCTTTAGTCTTAAAGGTCAGTGCTGTTGCTTTAGAATAGAACAACCAGTTACTGAATACTCAGACTCTTATTCCAAGTCAGGTACTTAGGATTTTGGTCTTAATGTGGTTCTGGATTTAAACTGATACTTTGTCAGCTTTGACCTGGGTCTGCACTTTTAACATACTCCACCCAGCACAGTCATATCTCTGATTTGATTGATATGCTAGCCAGCAGCTGTTCCTAGTGGCTAGATAAAACTCTAGAGTAGCCCCACTTCTTCATTCTTGCTTATACAGACCTGGGAAGCTCTGTTCTCTGCTTAATGTTGACTACTTCAAACTATGTATTTTACATTATGCATATCAGGCGTAAGGTACTGTATAAAATACACATGTGGACTAAAGTTGCTCTGGTTTTGGAGCAATATTTGTAGGGAAGTAATTGGAAGTAGCGGAATTGGATGCTAAGAAGTAAGGCATGTAGCAGTTCTCAGTTAATTCTGTTGTAAATTTCCCAGGTCATACATACTGACAACACTTTTTGACTGAGGCACTAGTTCATTCAAGTTCTCACTTACAATGCCTTCTCTATCTCCCAACAGGCACCTCCTGTCACTCTTTGACAGTTCCATCTAACTGAAGGATTAGCTGACAAGTGGCACAGACAGAATAGCTAGTTGGTTTTTTTCCCCCCCCCGTAGTCCCTTGTCTTCTAGCTATTTTTTTTTGTTCTCCTAGCTTTTAGTACTTCTGTGTCACTTGTGGAATTAGATCAAGAAACTGGAAGATAGTATTTCCTTTTTACTGCTAAGTGCACCCTTTACCTAGAGGCGTATCTGAACTGTCAGGCACATGTAGCTGTTTGCACATGTTCCTTAGGCTTACCTGTGCCTGTGGTCTCATCCACAGCTGTGCAGCCCTTGTACAGTTCCCCTCTTCAGATTTTTGCTTGGGTGCTGTTCTGGGGAGGCTGCTGTGCACATTCGGACCCTGACACAAGTCCAAGCATCATCTTCTGCATCTGTTGAAGATGCCACTTCTGGAAGTGGAGACCTGATAGCACAGCTGCCTGTGTCCTGTGGTTGATGTCCTCCTTCAATGGAACAGAGCTTTATCAGTATCTTTCCAGGTCTCCAGCCTTGCTGTGGGGGCTCTGGTTTGCCATTCACCTCACTGGGGATAGCTGGTTCATGTTGTGCAAACAGGCACTTGATTTGCACCTGTCTGAAAAGCAAACAATTGTAATCTGCACAGCTCTTGGTTTTTTTTAAAAAAACTGTCAAAATGCCAGTGTGATGCTTCCCAGTTCAGTGTTCCCTTGGCACTGGGTGGTTTTTCCAGAGTCTGGGTGAATGTGCTTCCTGCTTCCCAGGGTCTCCACTTCTTAGTCAGGCTTTTCCCTTTAGAGGTGCTGTCTTGCTTCGTGTCTCAGGCCACTCTCTGTTGACCGGAGCTTACCTCGCAGGTAAAGATACCTTAAAAGCTTATGGTTTTCCTCTTTTTTTTCCAGTGTTCGCTGTTGAGACTTTTCCTCAGCTTTGCATCTTTTAAGATAGAATTTCTCTTTGCATGTGTTTTGCTTCCCTCTGCTAGTAATTCCTATTTCTGCTCACACAGACCTTTTCTGGAGAAGCTGATTTCTTCAAGAGGAACACCTTAGAAAAAGTGCCTTTAAAAACCTTGCAGTCTGTCATGGAACAGCTTTTTAAAAATACTTCCTGCTATTATACCACAATAATAGAATGTTGCATTGATGTGTTTAGAAAGAAAACAAGGCTTTGATTCTGCCAGTGCTTCAGTCAGTTGGTGATTTCTGTGCAGTCCCTGAAATCCATGTGCTGGGTAGGTAGGTAAAGTCGCATATTTTTAAGCCCTTGTAGGCACTGCTTAGACAGAACTTTTCATCTGAGTTTCTTACCTGAAAGTGTTATGCAAGAAGACAGATGTTAGATAACATCTCACCTGAGGAGGAAGGCCAAAGAGAAAAGTTTAATAACTGACCAGAACATCCTGGTTTGGAGAGTTCATTTGTGGATGGCTATTGGAAGACCATTCACTGAAACAGGTCCTTGCAAAGTGGTGCAGCTCTGCAGCCTTTCCCATCACTGGAAAGTTGAGGTGGAATGTTTGCCCATATGATTTCCCCCTCGCTTGGGATGGGTGGGTAGTGTGGTTCCTGTGTGACTCTGGGCAAATTGCTTAGTGTGTTGTTTCAACACCAAAACTCTGGAAGGGAAATCTAAAAAAAAAAAAAAAAAACAAAAACATAAAAAAAAAAATAAAGGAAAATCAGAAGAGCAACATATCAGAAAATACCTAATGGGGTGAAATAAAAGACAGAGCCGGACTCCTCTTTGTGACACACAGTGACAAAGCAGTAGGTGATGGGCACAAAACTGAAATACAGGAAATACCACTCAGACATAAGAGAAACATGTCTGCTGTGAAGAGTGGTCAAAGACTGGCAGAGGTTGCTCAGAGTGGTTTTGGAGTTTCTGTGCTTAGAGACATTCAAAACCCAACTGGGTACGGCCTGCTCAAGGCCAACCCCACGTTGAACAGAGGGGATGGACTAGATGATCTCCGAATCCCTTCCAGGCTCAGTAACTTGGATTCTGTGATTGTTTTCCCTAATATAGCTACACTATTAGCCAGGCTGTCCTGAGCTTTTTAAGTTTCCAGAATGCCTCACAGAAAAATATCGTCTTATTTCTAACACTTCTTTGTGCAACTTTTATTCCCTCCATATAAAGATGGTGGTTCATGGTAAGTAGAATACCAAGTATTAGTTGGTTAAATGATGTTTCTCCTGACTTGTGTTAAGATACTGAGTCTTGTTGGAACCAGTGTTGTCAATATTTAGGTTTGGATTTTAGATGTTTAGTTGTCTGCCTGATTAATCCGTTTGTATCTTAGAGCAAGAGGTATTCTATGTGGGAACACACCTACACTAGTTACTAAATACTTGTGCCAAATCTTATTTGATATCCAGCATCGTTAAAATTTATGCTTGTGCCATCTGCTCTTTTCTTTATCACTTGTCACATGAGTGGTCATATGAATGTGTACTCAAACTGTCACAAAATATTCCAAGGAAATGTCAGAGAAGAGGAAAAATGGCAAAAAAAAAAATTATTCTGTGTACCTGGACTCTGTTACAAGTGTATTATCTGCATGGCATTTAAACCATTGTTTTGAAGTTGGAGTATTGCATAATCCCAAGGTGTAATGCTTGAAGGAAATAATGTGCGTGCATTGTATTGAGATGCAAAGAAATTTGTGCTGAAGCTATTAGAACATCAGTGTTCTTGCTAATGCTCCAAAACAATATTTTCACTATTTTATAAGTTTCCTCTTCCATATGATGCCCTAGGCCAGGCTGATGTGAATCATGATGTAGGTTCCCCATTCATTACAGTGGGACTTTGTCTGAAAATGTTCTAAATGGCTCCTTCCTCACCCAAGTTAAGATAGTAAGATATAGAGAGCTTACATATACTTACTCTGGTGAATAAAATACTCTTTTCTAGGCTTAATACTATCCATTTGGAACGCTGAGAGGAAAATATAGATTTTGATAATGATAGATCTTACAAAGCTTGGAGGTGCAAGTAGTCAGCGTTGCTCAGATTATCTTGCCAAAACTCACTCATCTGCCTATAGGTCAAACTAATTCTTTGCATGAGGCCTTTAAAGTGGCAAAATTCTAAAATCTTTTGTTGGGCTGCCTTTAAAGTGTGACAATTCTTTTTGTGATCTGCAATTAATATTTGTTAGGTTCAACAATAACTTCTATTGATCACAAAAGACTTCAGACAGTTGTCAGGGAGAGGAGTGTCTTTTTTTGACTTAAAATGTCACACCTGATTTTTTTTTAACACTGCTCTCAGTAAGACACTGCTCTTGAACACTATTTGATCAATCCTATTTTTGTTTCCCTTACCTGCCTGCCCCCTGCAAAAAGGGTCACATCGGTTCCTCCTGCAACCTTTTATCCTTTATGTTCATCCTGAAACATGCCTGTGGAAGGAGGTAAAGGGGAAAGAGACTCTTATCAGGCCATGAAGGGGAATGAACTCAGAGGCACTACACCAAGGCCTGTGTATATATTGTTGAAGCTGACAAGTATAGGAAATTGCTTGGAGTCTTCTGGGAAAAAAAAAAAAAAAAAAAATTAAATTATGTTTCCTAAAGTTGATCTAATACAGTAATGCCTGTTTAACTCCTGAAGCTTGAGTAATCATTTTTTTCAATTTTGATTTGTGGTCATATTTTAATTTTAATTTAAGTATATATATGTATCCCTCCCAACTTTATTGATATAACTTTCTTCTTATCTTTGCTTGCAAATACTTTCAAGCTTCTTTGTGGAAGAGTTCTTCGAGTTGTTACAATCTGTTGTATTCTGGACTCCAACATATAGTGGAGCTGCTGGACGTGAACATGAGTAGTAAGCTGAGAAAATTACAGGATCTAATTTCCTGACTTGGCTTTTAATTATAAGTAGATTTTGAGCCAAGGGTATGGTTATAATTTGAAGTATAATAATGAATCTTTGGGGTTTACTTTATAAAGGTTTTCAAAAGGGCATTCAGAGCACCAAAACGATCTCTTTTTAGACTGACAGGGCCTCATCAAAAGCCTATTGGAGACAGTGGGAATATCTCCTCTCTTAGATTTCATTCAGGTCATAAATTCAGTTCTGCATAATGGAGTATGTTAGCAATTTGTAAAGAGTTTATGAAGCTTTTACCAGTATCTTGTACCATATCTTTAGAAACATAGGATCTGCAAGTCACCTTTTCTCTGTTACATGCAAACATTGCAACTTTTGAATTTTTGCCTCTTCAAAGTCACTGTGCAGTTTCATTATGTTATTCCCACTAGTTCGCTTTTATCAGTGTGATTAATCCAGCTTCCTCCAAGGGAAATTAAATTTTAAAACTTCGAAGACTGCTGTTCTTTGGAAGTAGTGGTTTCCAAAGTACCATTGAGAATGAAGAGGAAAAATTATCTGCATGTGTAGCATGAGCATAACTTCAGTGTTTTCTGTATAACCTTCAGGGTTTTTCCTGTGCAAATTGATGTAGAATGTTATTAAAGTGGTATTTCAGAACAGTCTGGTTTTAGAGAGAATTTGGTGATGTTTAAGTTGTGTTGTAATAGAGTAGTTCAACTGTTCAGTAATATGGTTAATTAATCTCTTCACTTTTGTTCCTTATTTTAGGAGCTGAAGGTTCTAAAACACAAGACAAGAAAGTCACTTCAGGACAAAGTAGCACCGGAACTAAGCCAGGTACGCCATTCCACATGCGTCGTGTTATTAGGTCATTTGCCTCAATGGTGTATGGAGAACAGCTGTCATCTTAGGAACTTTTCAAATGTTCACTCTTATCCCTGTCTTACTGTTTCAGTCAAAACTGGCATCAGTGACTATATTTAGTTAGGCTGGAATCCCTGATTGTTTGCAAAGAAGCAAAACTGAAAATCTACTTCTATTTTAGTACAGCTTAGGAATGAGGGTTTAGAAGTGAGACAAGGCAACAGAAGCCACTATACTTGTGTCTGTGCTTGCATGAGTATTATCTGCTGTAAGCAAAGATTTACAGCTTTGTATAAATGTGCTTCCGTGCAGACATTTCTTCACTTAGCGCAAAGCATCCTTATTCTGTAATACGCTCTATGCGGTGGGCAGATGTTTGTCATTACTTCACTATACCTGATTGGTACATTGTGGGGATTTAATTTCATGTTCACTTACACAGTCGAAAGCATATGAACTAAAATGCCCAATGTAGTCCTTGATGCCACGAGTCTGTTGCACTTGCGTGCTTAGACCAAGATCCAGAAGAACACTTAAATATCTAAATTCTGCCTGTATAGCAATTCAGGTACACCCAAGTTTAAAATATGCAATTAATAATCTTTATAGATGGCTGAGGAAGCAGAGGTGCTTATGATGCTGAGGACTAGACACACTGTAAGCACGTTGTTTCAGCTCCTTGGCAGCCTGGCAACTCAGTGGCTGTTTTGTACTGACTGACTCTTCTATGTCCCCAAACTGGGTACTTTTGGCCTATGTCCCTAGAGGGAAGTTATCCCAGTGCTGTCTGCATTCAGATCCCACCTCACATGCTCTGCCAGGCAGCGCTGGGTCCAGCACAAAGCACAGCATTCATGGCTGCTTTCAATCAGAAACGCAATAGGAAAAAGAGGAGAGAACTTGGATAAGATTACCTGCTTCTGTGGCAAGACCAGAACTTTTGGTGTTGGACAGTGTTCAATATCCACCTTATCCTACAGTGGTTCAATCCCAGTTCTCATTTCTCAGGAGGGTGTCCTAGCTGCTCCTGTGTTTCATTCATCTATGCTGATGTGGAGAAAGGAATGTAAAATTCCTGGGGCTGGAGAGAGGGAGGGCAGAGGCATGTGTGCAGGGTTTAGCTCTGCACCCAACTGGGGAGAATCCACATTGAAGAGAGAGTTCCTGAGATCTGGTGGTTTGATTTTTTTTTTTTTTTTTTTAAATGGTGTTTTTTGGGGGGTGTGGTGGTGGTTTTTGTGTGTGTGTGGGGGGCTGTGTTTGGTTGTTTTTTGTTGTTTGTGGTTGGTTTGGTTTGTTTTTTTTAGACTGCATATGAATTTGGTGTCAAACAGTATTTTGGTTAAAAAACCAAACAGTTTGCAGCAGGAGTGACAGCTGTCACTATAGACAGTGTCATTATTGGCTGGAAGGTGTCTACAGGCTGAACAAGTATTTGGAGTTCAAGACAACTCTGAATGTATGCGTAGCAATGCAAAGGGAAGAGACTTTGGGATCCAGGCAATGCATTTTTTCAAGTAATGCTGTGGCTTACATTTCTTTTTCGCTGCAGCCACCCCTGTGAACTAACACAGGAGCTAGCTGTTGTGTTCCACTTGATATCTCTTTTAGTTTCTTTAATACAAGAAATTAGCACCCTGGATGTCCAGGGCAGAAAGGAAGGAGTCATTTGTGAGAAGATATGGAGAGAATTATAGATGGAAATAAAGAATAGTAGTAGTCTGACTTTTGAAGTCACATTGAGTGCAGCTGATAGTAACCTAAGCCACAAATATGACCATTACTAAATTAGCAAAATTACAACCTAATTTCTAGAAATGTCAATTGTGCTTCATAGTTCAGTGAGTATTAATTATATAGAAGATTTGAAAAGCTTGTATTTTCCATTTGTTAATGTAATTAGGGATCAAAAATGACTGACCTTTCAGTGCTGAATATCTGCAAAATACCATTCATGGCTTCTAAGCTCTCTTAAATGAGAAGTAAATTCTTAAAATTAATTTCCAACTAACCATAAGTGCTGGAAGTTAATGAAAAATACTGTTTTCATATGTAGTTTAGAGGCTTAATTTCCAGCAAAAGGTACAAAATTAATTTCCTTTTTATATAGAGCTATGGCTTATTCAATCTTATTATGCCCTCTCAGGCATAATATTAAGCTGAGCATGAGTTCATGTGCATTGTGTCATAACCGGACAACTTCTACAGCAGCATGTGGGTCGTCTTGGAGTGTTCTCTGTAAGGCTTTGCATATGCCTAGTTATCAATTATTTCTGTAAGAGCTGAGGAATAATTGCAGGATTTGTTGCAAATTACATGTTTCCCATCTCCTTGTGCAGCAACTCAAAGCTATTGCCTGATGACGAATGCAAACAAAAGAAGAGTACAAAGTACTTTGTGTGTTTGTCCTGGTATTCCTACTGAATAAGAAATGCCAGTCCCGCAGGGACGTGCCTGGCAAGTTGTTAACGAGCAGAGCCATGAGAAGTAAAATGGGGAGCAGGCCCAGTGAACTTTCTTGTTCTGCCACAGTTTGAAGCTAGTGAAGCTGTGTACTGGGGGTGTCAGCAAATCAGCTGGATTCAGAATGCAATTGCTGGAGGTTGGGCTTGTAGCCAAAGTATGAAGGATCATTTTTCAAGGCTTAGAAAAGACATTTAATTAACTGTGTAAGATTTGCACCAGTAATGTATGCTTCCGCTTCTAGCAGAGCAATGGCAATGCTGGCCTGCTACACGGGTGTTATCCCCATCTCTGTGCCAATATTGATTTAGTTCTTTGTGCTCAGGAATGTATGCAAAATAGCTTGTTACTGGAGACATAGTTACACACTCCATAGCTTGCACATTAATGTGAATTCTTTTGGTTTGTTCTAACATCCCTGGGTGTTGGGAGGGAGGCTCTGTGTGTGAATACTATCAGGTGTCTGATATAGAAAAAATAATTGGATATCTTCAAAAAGAATGACAGAGGGCAGCTTTAAATATTTATTTTATTCCTTCTATTGCTTACAATTAGGAATTCTTAAGGGAGACCTATTTGCCTGTCCATGTAACCCTCATGCCTCTTTGAAGAACTGCTGCTTCTCCCTGACAGGAAAATATCTACTCTAAAGTAAAGAGAGGGAAAAAAAAAAAAAAAAAAAAGGAAGGAGAATAGTACATTCTGAAAGAACAGGATTTTGTTATTCCCCAGTATCTCATCATTCTCTGTCAGCTTGATGTTACATTGACTTTGCTGACAGCCCTTGAAGGGAATTCTTGTTTTTGAGGGGAATTCATATTGGGTGTGCATTATTCCACTAGCACTAGTTACGCATGCTACAGAAATTCATGTTTTGTGAATCTCCGTGCCAGCCACAATAGTGAAGGAATATTACTACCCTTTTGATCTGTTTCTGCCTGTTGAAGAGACTGCATGCAATCAGCACATTTCTTAACTTCAGCCAGATGTTTATCTACACCAGACATCAGACAAATCTGTGCAATGCATGGCCAGGTATAGTCTCATACATCGCAACACTGTGTGCTATTCAACCAACATTAAAAGTTTGATCTGTACCTAGGTGATGGGTTGATGATCTTCATCTTTGCTGGTGACTTGTTCACTTGTTGCACCTTTCATTGGGACTATTATGTTTGAACATTCTTCCTATCAGCTATGCAATGAGTTTTCTCCTTGCAGCTGTTACTTGGCGTCACTGTTGATGTTATTAGTTGGGGCTGTAGTCTCTGACTGTTGTTGAGATGATAGTTTTTCACTGATGAGAGTTCAAGAATATTAATAATTAAACTGAAGCTACTTGTCAGTGAACTTTCATCCAAGAAATCTTGTCATCCTGCTACAGAAACTTTTGTTAGAGTGTGAGATGTGCATTACTGATTTTTTTTTTTTTTTTTTTTTTTTGTCTAATGCAAATAACTATTCAAAAATCTGTCTAGCACATCCTCACTTCAGGGATTTATTTTTGCATATGTCTTTAACCTCATTTTTATGACCGATGTTATTATTTTGCTAGTAACTTTTTTCATAGGTATGCAGTCTATGCACCGGGAGGCTGACTTTACGTGTTTTTACAAGTTGTTTACTCTTGTATTTGCACTGAATAGTGAAAAGGATCTGTTGTCTTAGTTTTATGTGCACTTCCATGGTGACAGTATTCTTGGTAGTTCTTTATCTTAAAATACTTAAAACCTGAGTTCCCCTCAATACTAAAATAAATCAGACTATTTCTTTATACCCAAAAATCTTTTTTCTTTTATTTTTCTGTGGGTCTTCTTGTTTACTTGTGTTTTCATTCAAAGCAGACTTTTTCAGTGGTAATGAAAAAGCATAAGATGAACAGCTTTTCAGGTTTAACAGAACAGGCAAAGGATGAATAGGAAATTAGTTTTGGCAGCATGCTGAGATGAATTGGTAACTTGGATTTTGTTCCCTTTTTGTCTGGAACAGGTCCACTGCTGAGGCTGGAAGTAGGGTGCTGCGAGCTGTTGAGCATTTTGCTCACTGAGCAAGTGATGCTTTTCCAACCAAGTCCAATTTTTATAGTCAAGCCTGGGCTCTGACACAAATTTTCATATTATTCTTAGTCTTATTACTGTGATCCAAGTGGCCAGCTGAAGATATTTTTTAAATATATCATGTAGCTAAGTTTCAATTTACAGGGATAGTTGAGGAAATTATCACCTTACTTTACTGGAATTATACCAGTCCATGCCTGTGATAAACTGTCTTAACATGTTCACCAGAGCTTTTAACACACATGCACACACGCATATATATATATATATCTGTGGAGATCAATTTCATATTGTCTTCAGATGCTCAGCCAGAACTGCTACAGTGCTTTGATCCAAACTATTTTTCTTGAGTAGTGAGCTCAGTCAGCCTTGTGAAATAGGGCTTATTGGCTTTTTTTGAGGCAATACTGGTGGGAAGAGGACGCTGCATTATAATAGAAGTTTCTGTGGATGCATTTTGGAGAGATGTTACGGAATAACAAACAGTGTTTTGTCAGAATGTCCTCAAGTGAGTGAGTTGTTATAGGCTTGGAAACAAGAGAACTTCTTCCGGGGTAGGAATTCAGAGTTACAACTTAATCCATTCTTTGGGAATGTTTTACGTCTTTATAATTAGAATTTCTTATCTATTTTTTCGTAAGATAGATTTCCAGAAATGAGAGCTACTTTGAAAGTAGAATAACTGGAGTTTTTTAATGATAATTCTTCTAAAAGCTTGTTTATAGTACTATTTGATTTTATGCTATATGTCTAATATTTTCCCCATCACTTCATTTGCAGACCATCCAACAATACTAAGGGTTGATGACAGGCAACGCCTTGCTAGAGAACGGAGAGAAGAACGAGAAAAACAGCTAGGTAAGGCTTACTCTGGATAGTTTTTTTTTTGCTGGGGGTGGGGAGAGATGTTTGTCTTTTGTTGTTGTTGATGGATTTTTTTTGTTTTCTGGGGGTTTTTTGTTTGTTTTATTTTGGGGTTGGGGATTTTTTTTTTTTTTTTTTGTTTGGGATCTTTTGTGTGTGTTTTTTTGTTGTTTTTGGTTTGCTTGGGTTTTGTTTGTTTTTTAATGAACTATCATCTGCATCCAGTGTTTTTCCCAGTGCATGTCTTGGGATTAATCATTCATATACCTGTCATTTACCTATTACTTTACTTTTGTGAATATAAATGAAAAATGGGTTGATTTCTGAAATCATGCAAGGAAGCTTCACTGATGTAAATAGAATTTCAAGTTTTAGAGTTCTTTCTACCAATTAAGACTAGACTTCTTAATATGCTGAATGCATCCTTTATTGTCATAAAATAGAATTGCAAAATACGTTGCCAATGCATGGTTTGAATTTTTCTACATAAGTTTGTATTTTTTTCAGGTAAAACCTTTAGTAGACATCAAATACATGTACTCAATATCTTATGCATGCTCGTGCACAGGTTACATTTTATAACACTGTTCAAATGAGTTTACTTAACAAGCAGCTGGTGATGGGCAGTATATTGAGCGAGGTGGTAGGAGAATTATAGAATATGTGAAGACAAATTGATGGCTTTCTGAAAACTATTTATATGCCTGACTGCTACAACAATCTATGGCAATTGGGAGGTAGGGGAGCACAAGTATTTCCTATTATTTTTTGCACATTCACCCCGATTTCTTTGGATGCTGCATTGTTCTTATGGCCTGAGAAACAGAAGTTATTTCCATTTTCTATCTTCTGTAAGTTTATAGAACTATATTATAACTCCAGCAGGGTTACACTGCTTTTTCTTACCTGGAGAGCAGTGATTCATTGCCACTTATGTCTTAATGGCATTAATTTCCCTTCTTCTTTACAGCACCTTGTAACATGGTACTAGCCATGCATGAATCACTAGTGTTGTTCTGGAGCGGCAAAAGAAAGCTTTGGTTTTGGGTTGCTGAGGGGGATAACATGACGGGATGTTTGCCAATCCCGAAACAGCTGCTCCTGGAGTTGAGGCTGATGGTATGCATAGGCTTAGTTTCTTCAGGTTCCAGAGCAAATGGAGGATACTAGCAAGTTTTAATTAATTTTTTGTAGATTACACTTCCATGTCTTGAATTTGTTATTTTTTCAGGTTCAGTCCTTGTGTAGTAACAATGCTTTACTCAAGTGTAGAGAGAGATGCTTTTCTTAAGCTTTCCTGAACTCTGATTTTTCTAGCTATTGATAAATGACTATCTCTTACTGGAAGGACATGACGTCTGTTGAGAAATGTCATTTTGTGTGATATATTTTAAAAGCAACATTAAACTGTATGGATTTTTTTAAGTTGACATGGAATCCTTCATTCCTGAATGGAAGAGTTCTGCATGTCTCCATGATGTATGAGTGTATTTTGTGTTGCATCAAGAATTATTTGCAACTAACAAGAAAATTTAAAGTCATGTTGTACTTTCATCTGTATATTTGTGTTCTAACATCATGATTTAGGAGCTGTCTCTTGAGATTTGTGTTCCAGTACAGCAAAGAAATTATTTTTACAATGGCATGCAAGCTTTATATTTTGTTTTTAGTGCAGAGTCTAGATAATCAGTCACTCATGTCATGTGAATCATAGCAAAGTAGTGCCTAAGCTGTCTATCTTAAACATCAAGTTGTGTAATGTCGTTACATAAATGTGTTTTGCTGAAAATTAGAGTTGGATTTTGTTAATACTGGGACATCAGCCATGAGAGTAAAGCAACTAAAGGAAAGATATTTTTTAAATAGAATTAAGTTTGATTTAAACTTAATTACTTTTATTTTGATTCAGAGGATCTGTCAAGTTTAGTGAAGGCTTCTTTTTAAGCAGAAGTTGAGAATTTCTGTCATATCTCAAGGGAAATTATTCTCTGCTGCCAAAAAAGGACAATGTTCAGTCCTGTAAGTGTAGAGCTTGTAGTAATCAGTAACCATTTTGTTTTGTACTTTCAGTAGCTTGAACTGCAGGAGGTCGTGTTGTCTATCTTTTCACAAAGATTAAGTTGTTTGACCCTTTTGAGATTGTGTGGAGTACCAGTCTAATAATGATTATATTTCTTTATTGGGCAATGTTCTGACGTTACAGGAGGATTTGTTTGAGAACTGGTTTTACCCCCTTTTGTTTACTCTCAAGCTTTTGTTTGTTTGTTTGTTTTTGTTTTTTTTCAGGTTCTGCTGTGCTGTGATAGATGTAGCTTTCACTAGTAGAATAGTTCAGTATGTGACTTGCTTTCACCCAGCAATGGTATTTTAGCAGTCTTATTTTACTTACCATACTTGGGTCTCTACCTCTTCTCTTTTTAAGTTAGGGTTTAGAGAGTAGAAAAGATGAGTTCTGTCTTTTTTGGCTGGATACACATAGCATTTGTGTGGCAGGACTGTCGGTATCTCCTGTTTCCTTAGGATCATGTTATGCTACCTAATGAAAAAGAATAAAAAGGCTTCTACAGAAATTCCCCTTTTACCTTAGTATATTCATGCCTAATTTTGGAACTCTTTTAGGAAACGTAGAAGGCACACAGGGACACATATGCTGTTTTGGCTAATCAACCCACAAAAAAAGGAAGGATTGTTTAGTTCCTTCACTGTAGGAAAGGCATTGCTTTTGAAATGCCATCCAAATACCCCTGAAAGATAAATTATTTGGGTTTTTTTTCTTTGCAACGTGTATTTTTCATGACTAATAAGCTGTATGGATTTGGAGGTTTTTAGCTTTATTCTGTTCTTAGACTCACCTTTTCACGTGGGCAGAAATAAGGGAATTGCTTAGCAGCTGTGCTTCAGGACTTTTTATTCCCCTGACCATTTGGTAATTTTGATATGCACATTGAGACCTCTAAAGGATTATTAGGGTAATCTTTACCCTTTGATTCTATAAATAATACTTCCAATGTGTCACTTGCTCTTTAGTAATCACATTTGCGTTTTGTACTGGTTTTGCTAGCACTCTCTCCCACAGTCCCTGTGCACGAAGTTAACATCTGTCCATTTAAAATATAAATATTGGATTTCTCTGTGTGAGACCAACCGTCATGGGTTGTACAAGACCGGAATCCCAAGTGAGGCAGTGGTAGGTGAGGTGACAGCTGTCAAAGGGGGCTGTTCTTCCAGGAGTGAAGGGAGCTGTCACACTTCGCCTGGCTCCAGCCCCGCACTGTGGTTCCTTCTCTGCATGTGTCAGGCTGACTGCCTGCGTTTGGCACCAGAGGCTGTGTGAGACACACATGTCAGAACTGAGTTGTTTGTGAAGGCAAGCATGATAGATGGCCTGGTCAAACTGGTAAAGTTCAATACAAGTTTCTGCTCTTTTAGTAGAGGGGCTTCACCTTTACCTGTGACATATTGGTTGTATGTGTACTGGCAAATTAAACAGTGCTAAAGAGCATTCCCTGGTGCTGAAACTCAATTGTTCTTGCTATTAAACTGTTATGATGGATCCTGGTAGGGTTTTGACTCCAGCCCCTAGTTATCCCCTCACTGATTCCCAGGCGAGGTTTGAGAATTGGCAGGAGAGGCTGATGGGCTTTTACTCATGTTGTTTGAGTACTGTTGCTATTTCTGGAGGCTAGAAGGCTAGGAGTACAGGTGAAAGTTTTTGTATGCCTATTGGTCTCTGGGCACATTCTATTTATTAGCATAGAGCTGGTTTTCTATAACTGGAAAGAAAAATCAAAATATGTTTTTCAACAGGAAATGTTACTGAGATTTAAAAATGGGTTTCATTCTGATGGCCTTAAGTAGTGGCCTAGAAAAGAGGAAGAGTTGGGTTGGGAATTCGTGTTTTTACTTTGCAGTATCTCAGTCCCTGGTTCTTGAGAAAACCATTTTACATCTTCTATCTGTGCATATTTTACCTACATGAATCCTGCATGAAGACTGACCTTGTTGTATCACAGTTATGATCCCGACAAGGACAAAGGGCTCATTCAGTTTCTGGCATTGGGAACCTGCAATACTTACAATGCATAAGCATCGAAATAATATTTTAAAAGAACACATTTGAAAGTGATCATTGGCAAAATATCACATTAATAAAAATTATTTTTCTTTTTCTGTCAGTGAATTCCTTCTGGCTTTTTGTCTTCTCTGACAGCTGGGGACAGAACTTTATCCAACATTTCCACAGTCAGAAGCCCCACAGAAACTGAGAATCAGTGGGCCTAGAATATGAATCATTTTGGGATATCCTTAGAAAACTTAAGTGTCAGAAGGGTTTGTAAGACAAGAAAACTATTTTTAAGGAAGATTAGTTTAAAAATTTCTGGGCTGAATGTCCCTCAGAGCATGGCTACTAGGAAAAGGCTGGCTTAGGCAATCTAATGCTAACTTCAGCTTTAATTACAGCTCTGAAGTTCACCTTTTAATTTATTTAGTCAGCCATTTCTGTGGCCTAATGGAATATTCCCATTTTTAGGTACAGTTAAAGCATCACTGATCCATTTTTCTGCTAATGCAGCAAGGAGGTGATCACAGTCTCAGGCAGCGCGGAGCTGGCACAGTGAGGAAAGGTGAAACAGCGGTCAGAGGAGAAAGCGATTGCTGAGGTTATTGCTGTAAAGTCAGAAAATATAAAGGCTGGAAAGATTGACAAAAGCTATAGGATCTTTACTCAGGTGAGCTGTCTGTCCAAGGTGGATGCAAAAGGCAGATGAAGAAAGTGCAGCGCAAGACTCATCTGCCTTCATATAGGTAGTAAACCAGAAGTGAAAGAACTAATGTGAAGAGACAGCAGAAGGGACTGCAGAAGAGCTGGGGGGACTTTCTTGCTTCATATGGATAAACAGAAAATAGAAGCTTTGACACTTAATGTATGCTCCCCCTTCCCTCACAGCCTAAAGCCCCTGCAAAGAATTGTTCTCTGTGTGTGTGATTAGGCAAAGAAACTATGAAATTATTTCCATAAAGGAATTGTGCGTGGTTTGCAGTTAACATCTATGTTAAATTAGTTAATTCTAGTGTAAAGTGGTTGGTTTAAAGTCTTACATGTCTCTTAATATTGGAATGTTTCTTGATTGACCTTGTTTTCTTTTGATCTGTTATTTACTTCAGAGGTGCCAGAAATACAGCCTTAATTATGTTGCTTTGTAATGTAATCCAGCATCACTAGTTTACAAACAAGTAGAAGGTATTAACAGCATGTCTGGGGCTCAATTTCTAAATCTTGTTTTTATGCTCTAATTTTGTGTCGTATCACATGGCTGTGTTCAAGTTTATAGATTGTACTAAGTAATGAGACAGAACGAGGATCAGATTGTGACTTTTCTTTGTATTTTCCAGTTTTGACATAAATATTCCTATGCTATTTCAGCTTTTAACACGCAGGTACTAGTTTAACAACAACCAAGCTTTCTTTGAATGATTCTTGCATGTTGTCACGACAGTGTGTGCTATTACAAGGGAGAAAGGTATCGTGACGTTGTTAAGGCTCGGTGCTAAGTAAAAGCCTTTTTGTTGGACTGTACCCATGCTGGAGTACAGCACTGGCTCAATACTCAGTGTAGATCTTAGCACAGCTTCTGGATGAGCCATCATATAAGTGGGTTTTTTCTCCTTCCACATTCTGCAAGTTGACTGCTCTTACAAGTTGACCAGACCTTTTAGTGGTGTCTTTGGTTTCCTGTAGGCTTGTCTGCTGATTTCTTCTATCAGAAATGCATTTGATGTATGTGTCTCTATGAAACACAGCTTGCTGTGCTTCTAGAAGCACACCTGTGTATTCAGAATAGGGCTTAATATTCTTATTTTTTTACCTTAGAGTAGACTTTTTTTAACCCTTAAGTAAACTTCAAATTTTACACTGGAATACATTTTGTTAATTTCTGTCCGGGGTAGCAGGAAAAAAGTTTCTGCAAATTCATAACTAGGGTCATGAGAATGAAATGAAAAGATTATTTTAACCTTGGTTGTTTTTTTTCGATAAGACATCATCATATGTCTAAAGACACTAACTTATGTCACTGTATGTACCTACCTTGTAGATGTCAAAAACCTGAGCCCTTATGTTCATGCAAGAATGTCGGTAGTTCATATAGGAAGCAGTGAAAACAAAGCAGATATTCTTCATTGATTATCTAATAAAAGAAAATGTAGTAATTAATACTTTGTCTCCCCCCCCCCCCAACATTTAAAGGTAGGATATATTATTTCCCTATCTCCAGAAAAAGTTAAATTCATGAAAATAGATATTACACAGATACATTGTAAATCATGCCTTTATATACTAGTTAAATACTTGGTCTATGTATTAATAGCTTCCTCATGTGAACAGATGGGTATATATTTTCTGCCACCTTTTGGTTGTAACTTAAAGGTGGTAGAAAGAGGTAGCTTTTGTATGTTTGAAAACAGATCTATTTTTTAAAATAATTTATTCCAGCGTAACCCGTCCATTTGCCTAGGTTAATTCATTAATAATGTATGTTTCTGTTACTGAGCTGTATTTCCTTATCAAAAAGTAAGATCTTTATCATCCCTTCTCTGAGGAGCAGGAAGCTAAAGATCAGTGTTCCATACAGAGGTTTACCATTCTGATTGTCTTCCCAGCAGTGAGAGGATATGTGAAAGTTAACTCTTACATACCGAACCATAAAAATGTTTTCAGTTCGAATACACTATTTTCATTATTTTTCTAAACAACGTGACAGGCTGAAGCCTATGGAAATCACCACAAAAAATGCCCTAAGAAGGCTTAGCCATTTACATTAATGACAGAAAGAACAAACAGCCTCCATGTCTTTTACAGGCAGATGAATATTAAAGAGACATCAGTTAAGAAAGTTGTTGGGGTTTTGTTCTGTGCTTTTTTAAATTTCTCATGTCCTTCAGGAAGTGCTTTATTTTCGGTAGTGAACCAATGAGCTTTTTGATGCTGGATTGCTGTTGTAAGCAGATTCTGGGCACAAAAGATCCAGAACTTCTCAGGATCTGCAGATGACTTTTTGTCTCACAGCAGTGGCTTGTCTTGCTATGGTCATTAGTGTCTGTACATAAGTGACTATTGAGTAATAGCCAACATGCTGCAGCAAGATAGACTTTTGAGATACCTACTAAGGTCCTTAAGTGCTCCTAGCTTTTTCAAGAAGAAAGGGTGTTTCAAACCTGCAAAACAGTTTGACTGTTTTGAACAACTACATTGTTTAGGTTACTTAGTGTGTTGAGGGTCCATGTAACAGGGTATGTGCGCTGTTAGATTTTTTTAATTCTGCTGTATAGCACTGTGGTGACAGAATGCTGTAAGAACCTAGAACATTTCCTATGTGAAGGTGGGTCTAACTTAGATTGCAAACGTATGATATTGCATAAGGGAACAATCTAATTCTACTCTTGAATGTTTAGCAAGGGAAGCAAAAGCTTATAACAAAGGTCAAATTATGCAAATTTTGCATGCAATAAATGAAATGGACTCCTGATTTCCTTCTAAGAAAAATAAAGGAGATGGTTCTAATTTTTTTTCCAAGATCCTTTTCTGTGATATTTACAGATAGACAAATAATAAAGACTTGAAAGTAAAACTAATTGTTGTAGTTTGTGCATGTTATAATAAAATAAGCCCATAAAATCATATAACTTTTTAAATTTAAAGTATTACAAGCTCTGCTTCTATAAGTATCTGTGCGATGCTATCTGCAGAACTGAAACAAACACTGTAAACATTTCTGTATCAGAAATGTAATGTAGCAGTAAACTCAAATAGGAAGCAATTTTGAAGATAGAAACTGGTAGGAAAAGGAAGTAATTATACAGAAAGAACAGAAGGAGAGAGTAATACCATATCTTCCAGGAATGTCATTTAACAGTTATTTAACAGTACTGCAGTCTAGCACTAATGAACAATTATTTGAGGAAAAGGAGGAAGATAAAAACCTAGGGTTGAAATGCAAAAAAAAAAAAAAAAAAAAAAATTTATTAAAAGTATTCTGTTGTTCACAGTGAATTATTAGTTGAGTTCTGTTCAGGCCTGTAAACTCAGGCCCTGAATGTGTCTGTCTTTCCTTTTGTGTCCTCATGAGTAATAGGCATGATTTCCCAGCTTCACTGTGCTTTTTATGAAAATTCTGTCTTCAGGCAGGCATTCACTATATAGTAATTGGTTCTGTTGATGGAGGAGAAAGGACTAATTTTTGGAGAAAATATATCCTAAGCTAAGAGTATGACTTGTCAGAGAAACAGTAATGTGTGATATTGCTCAAAACAGAACTGCAGAGGTCTTTGACAATGAGACAAAAACTTTCAAATTTGATTTATGCAGAATTAAGTAATGACTGAGAGCTTGGGGCAGAGGCTCTTATAAATCTTTGCAATACAGAGAAGCCATATTCTGTAACCCTCCTTTTAGGTGTAGCATGGGCCTAAATTAGTCTGGAGTCATAGTCTAGTGTCATCAAGGTGAAATCAGCTTTTCAACGTGTATTGCATTAATCTTCTGTGAAATTCAACAAGCTATTGAGCCCTGTCTTGCTTCAGGAGAGCTCAGGCAGGCTCTGCTGCATCAGCCAGCATCCCCTTTCTGCCCCATGACTTTCTCTGGTTTCAGAAGCCCCTACACCCCCTTGGCACCATATCTGCTCCCCCACCTGCGCAGGCTGACCTATCTCCACTAGGATCAGCTGCAGGTAGGAGTGTGGGAAGAAAGAAGGCACGGAAGCAACCTGATTTTAACCAGATTGTTTCCTTGGCCCACCTGCTCTCTCAGTCCCGTGAGCAGCATTGTTAGAATGGGGAGGAGGAGTACAACCTCAGGCTCTAGAGGAGGTCAGATGCTGCTCTTCTTGGTGTCAGCCAGAGCTTTGGTTAAAACGGTCATGAAAGTCACCAAAATGGGTAAAAGTTAATACAATTTTTAAATGTGTGTGTTTTGGATAGGGAGATCTGAAGTGGTCCTATCCTGTAATAATAAGTGCTAACTTTCTCTGAAATTTTCGTCAGAGATTCGGGTGAAATGAGGAGTTAACATGAAATATTTGCAGTGCAGAATTCAAATATTAGCGATACTCTTTATTCTTTTTCTCTTTAAGTGTAAGCACTTCAGAAACGTATTTTGCCAGTTTTTAGATGGTATTAAAGATAAGTTGTTGGGGGTTTTTTGGTTGTGTGTTGGTTTTTTTTTTAAGTAGTTGTTTGAAGTTAACTGGGTTTCTGCTTTTAGAGAATATTATCTGCATTTGCTGAAGAAAACAAGAGAAATGCACATTGAGTAAGTGTAAAGAACAGTATGGTTCACTGATGTGGCTGACCGTTCTTGGGCTGACCCTATTTTGCAATCCGAGTGTGCAGAAGCTAATAGGAAGAGCAAGCTTTTGCAAAAATCACTACCTTTCTGGTGACAGGCTGACAGTGGTTCTGCCCAAGGCGCTGGTTAGCTAAGCTGGACTGTTGAGCAGAAGGCAAATACTAAAAGAGAGAATGGTACCTCAGAGGTGACATGTCTTACACTTCAGTTGTTCAGAATGTAACTCAAATTGTTGAGTGGGCTCTTTACTCAGTCTTCTCTGGAGCTGGGCAATAGAAAGACAGCATCGTGAGGGGTCAGGTAGTCCCAGGAGAAGGGCAGACCATAGTGAGAGTTATCTCTCTGTCCATCTATTCTCCTGGTGAGCTATTGGCTCCCAAGAAGGGGCAGCAGATGTACGTTCCTGCTTTACAAATTAGTCTTGCATTTGGGATATATTTTTTGTAAGGTAGAAGGAGGAGACTTTGCGGTTTTCAGCTGGCCTTGAACTGCTTTTTTCTGCTGTGTTCTGCTATCTTCTGCCTTACTTTACAAGTCCTTCAAGTTATTTAACTAGTTTAGCATAGAAAAGTATTTCTATAAATGTTCTGGTGGCTCTTGCATTAGTATTTCACATTTATAGGTGTCACTTGTCACACCTATTGTTAGTAATTATCTAAGTGACTGCAGTGTTCCTTGTTGTTGTAATTATTCTAGCTATGATTGTTAAATTTCCTGCTAACATCTTGCTGAACTTTCACCCGTCTTGCCAGGAGGTTGTCTTACGGTTACTTGTAGCTGCTGAAAAAATATCTCTCTGGGAGTTTGCATAGCAAAGCTAAACATGCTGTCTGCATTTCCTAGCAAATTATTTGACATCTGAAATGGTAGAAAGCTGTTTTCTTAAGGGAGATGCTTGACATATGAACTGATCTACTTAGGACAGAGATTTTTCATGAGGCTGCATATGCAAATACATAAGGTTTAGAGTGCAATTTAAGGGAGCAGGGGATTTGTTTGAGTTAGGTAGGCAAACGCAGAAGAGCAGTTTGGTGAAGGTGAGTCCTAGTGCCATAAAAAGCTATTGCAATGTCTGCTCTGACCACCTAGAGGCATTGGGTTTTTTTGGTTTTAGTACATGCTTGTGTCCACACAAATCTCTGTTAATTGAAGGCTGGAGTTGCTGTTCTAGAGTATGTGATTATAACAATAAGCCTTTCTTCCACATAGAAACTATATGCTCAAATAATTTATTTATTTCTGATGGTGATTCACAGTATGTTGAGATAAAATGAATGTGTGACTAGGGTACACAATGTTTTAATATGTGAGGAGATATTAGGATATTATATATGTATGTCTTAAGAAAATGAGTTCAAAAGTTTTTTCATCTAGCTTGGTTATTCAAATTATATTAAAGATTTCATCACATGTAGCATGTTAATACTTTCCTTTCTGATTTTTCTCACAGCTGCAAGAGAATCCATCTGGTTAGAAAGAGAAGAGAGAGCCCGGCAGCATTATGAAAAACACCTAGAGGAACGCAGAAAGAAGCTAGAAGAGCAGAGATTAAAGGAAGAGAGAAGACGAGCTGCTGTAGAAGAAAAGCGAAGGCAGAGAATAGAAGAAGATAAGGTCAGAATAAATGTCATAAACACTCTTCAGCTTGCTTTTACTATAAGACACGGTACTATTAATATTTTTCTTTAAGTGTTGATGGAAAGAATACAACATAAGCCATGATCAGTATGAGAAAGCATGCAAAAAAAAAAGATTTTAAGCCTTACTTGCACAAATGCTGCTTCTTAAAGTGCCCTTTAGGAATCAAATGCAGCTAAGTTGAGCATGTCTGGGTTACAGTGTATGGCACTGCACAAACTTATGCAGCAAAATATAAAATGTGTTGGTGTTTTATGGTTATCTGTCAATTCTTAGCTGTTCAGTATAAGGGTAGCTAAATACTAGTTGACCTAACATAATCTTTAAGACAGTGGGCGTGTAATGAAATATGCTCTTGGCTGATTTATATAATTTAAGCTGGGAACTACATGCGGTGTGATGCCATGTAAGTCAGCTCATCCCTGTGTTTTTTTTGTTTCCTGTCTCTCCCACTGTTCTAGTATTTAGTAGGTGGGAGATACAAGGTGGAGAGTAGCCTTGGGTGTGTTCCTGTAGCGGCTGCCACTGTTTTTCTCTGCAGTTCTGCAGGTCTCAAACAGATCAAAAATTACAGTTAATATTTTAATGTATTTATGGTTTAATTACTGCTTAGTCCTGTTCTAGTGTGTGTCTTAGTAGGTAGCACATAAGCTTGAACACAACTCCAAGCTGCCTGCTAGATTTTGTTAATGGAAGGTAGCAGGGTTTGATGAGAAGATTAAGTTAAACACCCAAAAACATCCAAATGTGTTATCCTGTCATACTGAAGGAACGCCATGAAGCTGTTGTACGTCGCACAATTGAAAGAAGCCAGAAGCCAAAACAAAAGCAAAGCAGGTGGTCCTGGGGAGGAGCGCTGCATAACCGCATTAATAACACAGGTAAAGAGGGAGACTTGGTCTGCTGGCCAGTTTCCCTGCCCTGCCAATTAACTGGAATTTGCTTTGCTTCTGTTAGAAGGAAAGATTATTGTATGTTGGGTTAAATTCTTTGTTCTTGATCTTACTATTGCTAGCAATACCATGTTTCTGACATTCTTGTGTAGCAAAAAAAGATAACAAGGAGAAATCTAAACAAAAGTTAAAACTTGTTTCTGGAGTTGAGTAATTCTATAACTCTGTTTCACTACAGCTTCTCCCTTCTGCTTTGCTGTTGTGTATGTATGTGTGTGTGCTTCTGCTGTGTCAATCTTGTCATATGAGCTACTATGTGCAAATGCCAAATATCATGGCTTGAAAAATAAATCTGGTGGAAAGGACCAAATACTGAGATTAAAGCAAACACAAGGAGAGAAAATTGTTCTTTGTACTAAGCTATCTGTATCTTGCACAGATATTTTGGGAGATAGAATTACAGTTCTTCCCCTAGAAAAACTTAAAGATGGCCAAATTAAGTTTAAATGAATTTTAACTATATCCTTTTCCCCCCCCTCAGTTATCTTCTCTAACTTATCCCACCAATCATTAATGTGCATATGCTCTGTTAAACATTACTCAAAGCCAAAAAAGAGAACTTGTCTTTTATTTCTTTAACCAGAAAGCAATACTTGGAATTCTTCTCTTCTTACTCTAATGTATACACTTCAATGTGTCTATCAAGGAGGAAAAAAAAAAAAAAGCGTGGAGAAAAGAATCCTCTGAAATCTTTTTCATATACAAGTTCAATAAACAGTTGGTTTTGTTTTGCTTTTCATAAAAGGTTACTTTTTTTGCTTAGCTCTGTATAACTTATTTGATTTTTATTTTCTTTACTGTGAAAAATCATTGTCTTGCATTCTATTCCTAGGTTATTTTTTTGAATCATCATTCACCTTTCTCGATTTAGCAGGCCTGGAGCACCACTTCAGAGCTCTGGGTGGTGCTAGAAAACCTGGTACATAATTGCTGTGGTTTGTTGATTCCTTTAGCCATAGCTAGCTCTCAGGAAATGAGATCATCAGTAACTAAATCACCCTCATGTAGTTGCAATGCATGCTTAACATCATGCTGGTAGATTAGAACTGTTGTTCATACCAGATTTTTTTCATTGTTCTTATTTTTACTATTGGCTATTACTACTCACTGACTCTAAAGATTGGGCACAATTCACTGAAATGAAGTGTAATATTCTGTCTACTGGAATCCAAGGAGACCCAATTTAAATATTTTGGTCTTATCTAAAATAATTTTGAATACTACATATGTGCAGGTTTTACATTTATTTTGTGCATGAATACAGGCATATAACCAGCTGCATTGGCTGATGTGTTGCTATTTCAAATTTTTTTAATTTTTTTTTTTTATTAAACAAAGAAACCAACAGTCTTATAGGCAAAATGAAATTAATTACCTCTTCTACATTTATAGTGTTCATATTGCCAACACTTACACACAAATCCTCATGCTGAATTTCATTCACTTAAATAAAGTTTATGGATACAAGAGTAGTGTTGGCATGTGGCATGCCAAATCCAAGAGGTGACTTTTTTTATATTGTTATTTGTCATTGTCAGAAAGCTGTTTTATGTAGTAAATCCTTTATGCCAAATATAGAAACTTTTTGGCTCTACTGATATACTATACAAATGTAAAGAAATCAAAATCTCCATTCCCACAAATATTGTTCTGACAAAGATCTGTGGCACGTGAAGCCCAAGTATTGTCTCCAGCACCATTTCACACACAGCACTCTTCAATATACCCCATAGATCAATTTGGGATAATCTTGCCCAGCCTACAGAGTTCTTGTTCTTAGCTATAATGTTCAGATTTCTCCTTTTAAAACCTCTGAGTTTTATCCCCCTTCCAGGGCCCAGTTTACTGGTTTTATAAACTCACAGAGTCATTCTAACATTAGATGAAGTGGACAAATAATCACATGGGGTGGGGGAGAATCTTTCTTCTCCCCAACCAGTTGCAGTGAATCCTATATAGTTTGTAGATCAGGAGAGGGTTGAGGTATTTCTACGAAATACTTTGTATGCAATGAGTATACCTAATCCACTAGGTCAGAACAGGTACATACAATGTTGATATACTTGTCATAAATAAACAATTGCAGATACATTTCAGCAACATCCTCCTTAATGTTGTCACTGTCCTGAGTTTGTATTTGCTTCCAAAACAGTATGTAGACATATTTTTGCACACACAGAATATGAATCAGCAGAGCATTTAGGCATACGCTCAAGCCTTGTTGCATTTCAACATGGTTGAATGCTCTGCTGAGTAGTACTGAGGTTCAGCACATACTAAAATGTAGGCAAAAGCAGAAATGACTCTTCCAGCACTTGCCAAATGTCAGATTTCCAAATGGAAACTAGCAATACAGGCTATGTAGTTGATGCATGTAGCATTTTTCTGAGATAATAGGATATAGGTGACCTGTTCAGCTCATTCTTCCTCTTCTTCCATTGCCATCAACCTCCACGTGACACAAGCATGTGCACAAAGTGTGTGCAAGAAATAACCATCCCATCCTCAGTGGGGTACAGATGCTGACTCTGCAGCAGATGCGCAGGCAAATGATGTCGTACTGCTCTAAAATGTACAGAACCTAAAAGCAAAATAAAACCCTTTAGTGTTATATACCAAGCATGTGCATTACCGAGTAATGTCTCGTCTTCCACAGAGATTTGTCGTCTTTAGCTGCTCAGCTGTGTGCTGTTTTGGATTGACTAATTACAGCTTCATTCACAGCAGGTAGAAAATGATTCTGGGATGGGAAGTTTAGCACTTATACATAACCACTGGATTTTTAACTAAATCTTTTAATTCCTTTTGTGCTTAGCCTTGCTTCCCTTGTGTACTAGTCTTCCCTTAATTTTTCAGCATTGTATTTTCATGATACTGACCTGCCCAGTAACAGTGCCCTGTGCACCTTTCATTCAGGAGCAAAGGGCTTTTTTTATCAATAACTTCACATTTCCTAGCATATCGGTCCTTCTCTGAAGCTTTCTGTTCTAAGTCATGAGCAAGGTTTTTCTGACAATATTGAAAGGAACAAGGAAATACCATCTTGTCTACCAATATCCTCTTGAGATCCTCTATTAAGTCCTTGGATTGCAACCTAATTGAATGATAATCAACGAACAGAATATTTTAGATGTTTGAAACCTAAATGGTGTTGTGCCCAGTCTTTGAGTCACCTGTACAATGTCTGCTGAGAAGTGCATTCTGTTTTGAAAGTTCTTACGGTAGAGCAGGAGTGACTTAGTCATGTTTTCCTCCTTCCACTAGTGAGCTAGGAACTTGCACTACTGCATGCGGGCTGTCAATTAGCATTATTTCCATTTGTTTTAGATCCAGACAGGAGGTCTGTTTCAACAATGAACCTTTCGAAACATGTTGATCCAGTCATTAACAAGCGGCTCTCCTCCTCATCTGCAACATTACTAAATTCTCCAGACAGAGGTACAGTTTCAAAGGAAAAAAAAAAAAAAGCAAGAAAGAATGTTCTATATTGATGTATTACTTTGCACATACAGCAAGCTTCTGAAGTCATTTTCTGTACTTCATCTAAGTGGGAGTGAAAAGACTTCAAATGTGAAAAGTAAATAGCTGAACATTTTTTCCTGTGAGAATAAATATTTCTTGTTTTTTTTTTTTTATAACAAGAAAACTTACCTAAACAATCTCACATCAGAAATGATAAAAGTAGTGCTTCTGTCAGGTTTTTAGTAAATGAGGTACAACTATTGAAAGAATACATCGCTCCACAGTGCATGCAATCATGTGTGACCTTTTATTTGCATTAGGTCATTTCGTTGTTATTTTGTTTTCCTTTCTTCTTTGGTAGTAGTTCTTGAATATCTAAGAACATGTTGCATGACGCTTTCAAGTAGTTATTTTATTACCATTTCTCATTATTTTTATTGAAGAGGTACGGATGTTTTTCTTATGGTCTGTTTATTGACTTTTTGTGTCCAGTTACTTTTCAAAGATTACTTTATTTCAGTGTGTGTTTTTGATGTTTACAACTCTGCACAAATGATAAACCATCAAGCTTTCAAAAATTAACGTAGCTGAATTGCTGCCTCTGTTCTGAGGATTTGAGAGATTGAAGCATTGAGCTTAAAGGACTTTTATAAAAGAATGTCGCTTGTATAACTTGTGCAAAGAGCTTTACAGAAAAGTCCTCAGGGAGGGATTTTAGTCCTCTATTGAGAATGATATGTTCTGTCCCCTTTCAATCCAGATAAGTGCATGTTTTCAAAACCAGTTTTTAGAATGGAACTTCGATTGTTGCAAAACTGGTAGATTTCATTACTTTTGTGTCTTAACTAAGTGTTGTGTTTTATATGCATGCTTGTATGTGTGTATCTGGATGATTTGATGAGCCATGTTAATCCTAGTGGGCTAACCTAGCTGTAGAGTCTGGCAACTTGTGAAAAATACATTGCATTAGGAAATAATTTACTCCAAAACTCCAATAATTTTTTCACTCTAAATGTTGAAATCCAGTCAGTTTTAATTTTATTAGCTTTTCAGATGTATATATATATATATATATATATATTTTTTTTTTTTTTTTTTTTTTTTTCTAGACGGTTGCTGTTGTTTGTCAGGGGATGCTTCTCTAAGCAAGGATCTTGGGGGACTAGAAGGGGAAACAGCAGCAGGCATTAAATATGAAGGATAGTCTCTTATGGACTGTAACTCAATGTGTGATAGTTTTTGCCACCAATTTCAAGTTCAGAAGTTAGACTGAATAGTAGGCAGTCTGGTGGTGGGGAAAGAGAAGGAATATGGAAGTGATGGCCATATGTCAAAAACTTTAAATGTTGAGGCAGTTTTTGCTTGGCATTTTCATTAAAACAGCACGGAACCATTCAGAAGTCTCTTCAGTCTTTTTCAAACTCCAAGACAGAAAGCAAATCCAAACCCTCTAAATGCCTTCTTTCTTGTGCAAAGCCATATACCTAAATCTAGCTGGGCATGTCTGGAGAAGTGCCACTTGTTTCCCCAGTGGCCTCAACAACTTAAGGCAAACACTTAAAGGGTGAAACTGTCTGCTCCCAGTTTCACCTTCCAGAAGGCACCCAGTCACACTGTGGCTGTCATTCATACTCCTACCTGCAAAACAGCAAGTTGGAGATGAGGATGATAAGCTTACCCTAAGTGGCTTACAGCTGTCATCAAGAACGTCTTCTGTTAAGCAGCACCTTTTTTACCACTTGAAGGACAAGTTGGGGTTTTTTTTGGCCCAGCAAAAGACAAAAACTTTCATTAACTAATTGCATAAAAGATCTGTTAATTCCTTTTCAAGTATATTATTGCTATATAGCTCTTTATCACAGTTTTACAATTGGGCAGCTATAATAGGCTTCTCATTATGCTTTTATGTGATTGTGGTACAGAGTAGTTGAAACTGTAACAAAATATGAACACGCATATTCAAGTGGAGAAAGCTACTGTAAATGTTGGTAATTGTGGTCTTTAAGGAAAGCTTAGCAGGTAGATAATAACTTTAGATTAGGTGTAAGTTACCCAGTTTTGAAAAGTAAAACTTGCACCATAGTTGTGTTCCTCTTCCTCTCTGCAGGGCTTTTCCTTTCAAACAGGTGATGGTCTTGATCACTGAATTACCTTTGCCACCTTTATAGAAGAAATTCAGGGTCTCTAGTATTGTTTCCTATTGAAAGAGAATCAACGCATAGAGTAGTTTTTCCCCATCTACTCCTCACGACATTTGTGGCTCTGTATAAGCAAACACCAGTGTTATCAGTGGGAGTCTCCTTGGTGGTGCTCATCAGGAGACCTGTTAAATCCCTGCCTCCCATCTGTTCCTAGAACTAATCAGATGCTGCTGTTTGCTTACTTACAATTTATTCTGCAGCTGCTAAGACAACTTTCCAGTGTTCAGTTGGTATATCCTGAAGACAAATAGAGATGATTGTAATCAATTTACTGTTGCCAGCTCCCTGGGACTTGGTGTGTTTTTCAGTTAGAAGTTAGGGTATAAAGGTTGTCTTTAATTTGTTTAAACTCACCTGCTTGTAGCTGGAGGGTAGAGATACTTGCACAAGCAATCCTATCACAAATATACTTCTTGTGTGGAAACAAGGAACAAACAGCCCTTAGAGTGACAGCCTAACTCAGCATGAGAACAACAGATGTAATTTCCCCTTGTTTGTCAAATGGTTTAAAGGACTAAATCTTGAAAACATCACTCTAAGACATTAAAAGCAAAAAGTGCAAGGAAAAAAATCTACCTCATTGTTTTAAAGTTGATCTTGTTTTGTGATGCTCTTCGTTTTTTATTCAGTTTGCTTCAGTGTGAATTGGACACCAAATTTAAGTTGTTCAAAGCATTTAGGTGTTAGTACTCTTGTACTTGCAACTCATTGGGCAAAAGTTTATTTGGCTGTTCTAGGTTAATGGTGATGCTAATGACTGTTAGACTCCACATTTTAAGTGTCAAATACGGTACTTTCAGGGAGCTGTACATTTCGAAAATTCAGTCTGTGATGACCTTGATCCACAAAGCTGAGATGTATGTAAATGAGTTCTGATATATACCCCCTTTTAGAGATTTAGGAAGACTTCACTCCAGCCTCCTGGCAAAAATTATTTTGGCACCTCTGAATCAGGCCTGTTGGTTATATGGGGAAGAAAGTTTTTGTTGGTTTTTCTTAGCTCGCTGTTAGTGCATATCAGCTGGGTTGCTCCCAAACGCTGCCTCGGTGCTGTTAACTGTGGACACACAATTGTTTCCCATGGGTGATGCAGATATAAGCTTCCCCATGTTAGAGGCAAAGATAAGAGCATTAAACCATACTCGCCTTTAGGGCAAGTGACATGGGATAGGTAAGACATGGCAATTTAGTGTTGTGGGTCATCAGTCTTTTAGCTGTGTCCTCTTGAGACTACTTCATCTCTGGGGCCTCACCTCTAAGGTCTGTGTCTGGCCCACAGGGCCATATTACATAGTGACATTTACTTCTCAGGTGCCTGCAACTGTACAGATGAGTTCCAGGGAACTGATTGTATGCATAATACTGATTTATTGGCCTACAATTTCAGAGCTTGCTTTCTGTGGTATGGGTGCAATTTTGTGCAACACTCTTGTTCTTCTGAGAAGTTGTATGATCTTTGTCTTAACCTACAGTAGAAGAGTTTCTCCAGACTCAGCCATGCTTGTGCCTATGAGCCTGACCTAGTAAAGCCTGAGACCACAAAAAAAGAATTCGTTGTCTTCCAAGAGTAGCTTTGAACATTAATCACATTGAGCACGATGCCTGAAGAAGAAAGGAAGCAAAGAGTTTACAATTATTGCATCCAGTTTAATGGTAGCTCTGTGCTTTTTCTTCATTGTTAAATTACAAGCTTAATGATAATGCGTGTGCTATAATGGAGGTCTCTGTAGGGTATTTTGTGTCTCTGTATAATCTGTACCAACACAGAATGGAACTATTAATCACAGAGAGCTCTGGCAGTAGTACATTGTGTAAGGACACTTACCCAGAGAGCCTGCTGGGTTTGAGAATCCTATATTTCTATAGAAATGCCCCTTAGTGAGTTAGCAGAATTTAGGAGGGCAATTTGAGAAGTGAAAAAGAGCATTGAGGACAGATTAGGCAATTATATTTTCATAGGGTGAGATTAAGATTGGCCCTTCTTTTCATGGGGCTCAGCATGGAGTAGATTAAAGACAGATTCAGAGTTTATGGCTATTAAAAATGATGGATCTCTACCTTTAAAAATGCAAATTAATCTCAAGTTTATTACAGCCTGTCACTTCAATGAATGTTTTAGAGACTGAGCCCCGTAAATTCCAGATGCAGTTTTGTTGCTGTAGACACCAAGCCACCAAGCTAAGGCTAATGAATGCTGAGATGTGAGAAGACCCAAATTCACTTGTAACATCAAGATTATTGCTGTGGTCGAAGGTTTTTATAACGAACTACTGTGGGAACTAGTTGAATGTTTTGGTTTGTGATGCTCATTATAATACAATATGTTGCATCAGAATATAAAAGAAATGTCTAGTTTGATATAAAATATAACTTTAAGGTCTTTTTTGGTTTTACTTCACCCTGATCAATGTTTAAACAGTATTTAAAAAGAAAAAAAAAAAAAAGTAAAGAAATTTCACAAGGCAAAAGGAATATATTGACAAGCTAAATTTGCATTAGGCAATACTGGGAAAAGCAAGGCAAGGGTCAATGCAGCCAGGTCAATGTGTAGTACATTTTCAAAACAGGCTAGTAGTGCAAAAAGTTGGCTCTTTTACTGTTGTAAATTGAAAATTATCATTAGCAATTTTTTTAACAAAGAATTAATGATCAAATGTACTTACTGTATTCTGTGGCTTCATGTAACACTGAGATGACTGTAGCTGCTGAGCTTGGTATCTGCAGGCGAGGCACTTGTAACCTTTTGTGATGTTTTTACAAAACCTCTTTCTTTGACTCGATTCTCTGTAAGAAACTTTTCTTTCTTTCTAGCTAGACTGGCAGACCATGGACGGTGTTTTAGTAATTCATCTATCTTGTAATTAGAAGATGAAATACCTTATGTGTGGAAAGAACTTGGGACCTGAACAACTCTGTCAAAGTCTATACGTAGGAGGGGCAACTGCTCTCCTAGTGCAGAAGTTTTCATATCATTCCTAATAGGGAATGTGGCATATGTGCACATAAATATCAACATTTATTTGGTAACAATTTGCTGTTATGCCACAGGCAGTAACACAAATTAAACGTTGAGATATGTGCATTCCTCTAGGAATTCCTACTGAAATGGAGTCAGAATAAAATGCAAAACACTGAATGATTGTATGTTTTTGATCTCTAAAGGACAGTGTCAAGATTTTCCTGGTATGTAGTAGTGAGGAGATAATACTAATGCTTCTGCAACATATAGGTATTTGTGAAGTGTTTGAACTAACATCTTGCTTGTATGGTGCATGTTCAGCTCGCCGCCTACAGCTCAGTCCATGGGAGAGCAGCATCGTTAGCAGGCTTCTGACGCCCACTCACTCATTCCTGGCCCGAAGTAAAAGCACGGCTGCATTGTCTGGAGATGCAGGTAAACCTGTGAGAACAGAGGCTTTATGTCTCAGCCACTTGTTTTTCCAGATTCCCTGTGGGATGCTGTAAAGTTATTGATCTAATTATGAGTGTACAGTAGCATCCCAGAATGAGCTTGAATGGCAATGATTATGTTGCGTGACAGCATGAAAGCTTGTTTGTACACTTGTTTGCTGTGCCTCTTTCTCCCACCACCTTTCTTAATTTCTTTTGCCTCGTAATCAATGCAATAAATCAATGCAGCACACACAGGGCAACAATGCCACGCTGTCCGTGGCTGTTTAAGGAAATACCCACAATGCTGTAAAGAGCTGATTCAGCACACCCAATGCTTAGACTGTGAGCTGCTTCCTGCAAAAAACAGTTTCACTCTGTACCAGAGCAATTCCCACGTTGGAACACGTTAGACTTGCAGAGAGATAAGCTCTGTTTGCAGTGGATCTAATAGCACATGAAGTTAAATGTGCAGGTTTAATGAGGTTACAGTAATTATAAAGTTCTCTGATGCACTCCCAAGGGGAAACCTTCTGTGCAGAAATGTAAAAATATTGCTAGGTGGTCACTTAAAGCCCAGGCAAAACTGTATTCCAAAGACTACTAGGCAATACTTCCTTATAGCGTGCTTTAGGTGGGTGACAGCTGCCTCTTCTTTTATAGTAATTTTTTTATGGTCGTGCATGTGGGACTTTACCATTACAATAGCATGTTGCCGTACATGCTGAATGTTTAAGTCTAGGCAGGTCTTTCCTGTCTGATATGGACAGGATTTTTATTCTAATTAAAGGATGTAGAATGTAAGAAGGAATAGAGATCTGCTAAGATTACTTTTAAAGAAGCTTTCACTTAAGAACTCTTATAACTAATTAGGCTACAGTATATTTCCGCAAGGGTAGTGCTGTAGGAGCACAAATGTGGCTGATGTTTTGCAAACAGTGAATTAACAAGTGCAAAATTCCTTTTCACTATTCACAAACAAAGCTTGTAAAATGAATACTTAATGTTATCTAGCCAGCAGGTTATTGGAAATTCAGCTCTTCATTGAGGAATAGTTCAGAAAGCAGTGACTTAATTTTGTGACCGGTTACTGGAGCAAGCATGAAGGTTTGGTTTTTTTTTTTTTGTGTGACTGCTATTGCTCATGTTGTGCAATGAGCTCTAAACTGAGTAGAATATTGAGAAAGATGGCAAATAGCAGGAATGATTGATTTGTTGGTCGTCAGTCTGAGGTAATTCCCCTGAAGTGCCTTCTCTGTGCCAACTGGAACTGTACCACCCAGAAGAATGATCCAACTGCTCATTGTTTTACAGGTATTATTCTTTGAGAGCAATAACTGCAGTCCCTTCATGCAGGGCACTTCCTGGAGATTAATGATCAGGTGGTAGTGATGGCCCACAGCTGTGCTCTGAGCATTCAGCTCATCCCAACCTGTCATTATTCCCTGGAAAATTACCCTGCCCTCTGGCTGTAAAGACAAATTACAACGCAAAAAATCGAAATTGATATGGATTCGTGTCCTCAAATTTTAAGTGAGCTATTAGGGACATCCAGCATAAGAGTATGTCTGGATCTTTTTCTAAATAGCTTTCCAAAACCAAAATGTTTTTTAAATGACTAAAAGCTTCTCTGAATAGATGTAATCCTGTTGATACAGGCGTCGCTGAGAGTGCTTCCTAAAGCATTGTTTGGCAACATCTGAAATGGAAATGAACTGCTTCTCTTAATACTTATGATGTCATCCTTGGTGATAACCAGATAATTGGTGTGCAGCAAGACAATTGATTCACAGAGGGTGGGAACCACATGAATTATAAGCTGTTTAAAACATATGTTGTGCCACTTCCTCCTGTCTGGTTTAGACATGCTTAACAACAAAAAAACACAACACACAAACAGAACAAATAATGACAAAAAAGCCCTGTTTTCTTGTTTCTTGATTTTTTTTTTTTTAAGTCAGTCATCTTATAATATCTCATTAAACATACACCCCTGTAAATGATGAAGCAAACATGAGTGCCCTTGCTGTAACACTTACATGAGACTCTCTTTGTTCCTAATATTAATCTCTCAGTGCAGGAGAATTTGCAGTGTTAATACTGTTAAGTCTATGAGCTCTTCCTGTAGCAGCAGCTGTACTGTTCTAAGACTGGAAGAATTAACTATATGTAGAACTGCATTCTCTCAAGTGTGCTCAGAGAGGGATTTACAGGCAAGGAAACTGAGGATGTAATTCTCTTTTCCTTAAAAAAAAACCAAAACCAAACAAACAAAACCCCCACAAACAGACAAAAAACCAAAACACAAACAAAATAAAACAAAACAACAACAACAACAAAACAAAACAAAAGGGGGGGGGGAAATAGGGAAGATACCATGTAGAAGCTCTGCTTTTCCTTCAAGTAACATGCTGAAAAATAATTATGCTAAGACTATATTAAATGACCAGGAAACACAAACAGGAGCAGACAAATAAAACTCTGCAATAATAATTGTTTTCCCCAGCCTTCTCCTTCAGTTAAATCAAGAGAAAGTCCAAGAGTGCTTTGCTGCAGGAAGTACCTCATTATACATTTTACAGTGTTACAGTTCTCTTTGAATATGTGATCACAACACCATATACATGATAACCTGCCATTGGCAGGAAATCTTTTGGTAATCATCTTTGTCCTTGTGCAAACCGAGCCATCCTGATTACTTGTACAAATATTAATTTCCAAGCTGATTTGTTGTGAGTCTGCTTTCTGAAATGGGTAAAATAGTTTGCTGTTGAGAAAGTATTCAAGTCAGATGTTATTCTGGTGTTATCAAGAAATATTGAAAGTTCTTAAATGGATTGGCTTCAATTATTCCTAAAAGGGGGATTTTTAAAAAAAAACCACATCACGTGCTAAAAATTGTAGACAGCAATTTCATTTCCTTCCTAGATGAAACTGTTTTGTGTTGTTAATGTGTTTTGATCTTTGTGTATGTCTCCTTTCATTTTCCTCTGCTTCCAAGACCAATTAATAGACATTCTGATTTTACTTTGTTTTCTATTCTGAATGTGATTAAAACTCGTCAATGCATATACTAAGCTAGTCAGTCAGACCAGTCATTGTGTCCACTGCTTTTCCAGAGCCACCAGTTGTATAAAAACTTAACAGAAAAACTGTTACTTTCTACTACCTGGTTATGTGGCATACTTAATTTATTTAAAAGAAATTATTAGTTTACAAAATGGAAAAGTACACAAGTGCCTATTGAAATTGTATCATTGCTTTATGTGTGGACAAACTAAAGTATCAAATGATGGTTCTGACTTGAGAATTAGTCATTCCTCTTTGTATTAATACCTTCTTTCTTTTCTGTCTTTCTCTGTTGTTTCTGTTCCTGCTGGCTTTCCTCTGTCTGTTCTCCAATGCTGCTCTGTAATTAAAATTAATAAATAACAAAACCAACCAACACCGTAGTTATCCCCATTTGTCCCCGTTCAGCATCTTGCAGCCCCATCAGTCCTCTGTCCTACAAGGCCATGAGCTGCAGGAATCCAGGAGACCGAGCAAAACTTTATGCCTCTACCGATGCTGTTGGACGCAGGAGAACAACGCATCTTGCAGGGGTAAGCGCACCGGTCATACGTGAGGTGCTGCCTCGTGCCCTGACCACCTGCTTGCATTGCTTGTTAGGCCAGGAATAGTTGCAAGTATACTTGATTAAGTCTGATCCTCCCCTCTGTGCTGTCCCCACCTTCTCCATTTTCAAAATATCACAGTATCACAGTATGTAAGTTTGGGATTGGAAGGGACCTCAAAAGATCATCTAGTCCAGTCCCCCTGCCAGAACAGGAACGCCTAGGTGAGGTCACACAGGAACATGTCCAGGTGGGTTTTGAATGTCTCCAGAGAAGGAGACCCCACAACCTCCCTGGGCAGCCTGTTCCAGTGTCTGTCACCCTCACTGAGAAGAAGTTTCTTCTCAAATTTAAGTGGAACCTCTTGTGTTCCAGCTTGATCCCATTACCCCTTGTCCTATCATTGTTTGCCACCGAGAAGAGCCTGGCTCCATCCTCGTGGCACTCACCCTGTATATATTTATAAACATTAATAAGGTCCCCCCTCAGTCTCCTCTTCTCCAAACTAAAGAGACCCAGCTCCCTCAGCCTTTCTTCATAAGGGAGGTGCTCCACTCCATCATCTTTGTTGCCCTATGCTGGACCCTCTCCAGCAGTTCCCTGTCCTTCTTGAACGGAGGGGCCCAGAACTGGACACAATATTCCAGATGTGGTCTCACCAGGGCGGAGTAGAGAGGAAGGAGGACCTCTCTCGATCCTACTAACCACCCCGCTTCTAATACACCCCAGGATGCCATTGGCCTTCCTGGCCACAAGGGCACAGTGCTGGCTCATGGTCATCCTGTTGTCCACCAGGACTCCCATAGTTTTCATAGTTGACTGGATTTTAACTGAAGTATCGCTACGTGGTCACAGGGCCTGATTATTCACCAAAGAATGCACACGGAAAAACACCCACGTTTGCAGAGTGGCTGCCTTGTCGTCTCGTGAGGCACAGAGGCAGTCACAGTGTGTGCCTAAGAAACCAGGATAGTAAACTTTTCCTCATAGAGAAGGAAGAGGCTGGTTTAGGAACATCGTTTTGTAAGTGAAGCTTTCCACAGATGCCCTGTTTGTTCTGAATGATTTGGTAGCAGCTCTGTGACTGACCTGAGCTTTCAGGGAAAATCAGAACAGTACGATACAGGCAGACTAAATTCATGTTGGCTGTGTTCCAATCCAATAGGATGCAGTCAGCTTCAGCTCAGATACGATTTGCTGGACCTGAGCAGTTATGTTTTTCCTTGTACTCTACAGCCTGAGTTTGTTTAGAGTGCAAATGAAGTAATCTCTGCAAATGGTTGTGCGAGAGGGGCTTGCGTTTTCATTTGCCCTGATGGGCAAACTATCAAGAGGCAGTGCTGCTATTGACATTCTTGTTAGAAGCAGTGTTAATGAAAGTCATATGAATTATAGCCACTACTTAATCTTTCAGGCAGATGGTAGTAAATTGAATTTTAAGTTAAGGCACAGCATCGGGATGTATCTGTAGAGAAATCTCATAGTATGCACATTAGTGTATTGCAATCTCCGGATCTATCAGTTTTGTATCTCTTGGGATTTTTCGTTGTTAGTGTTTTTGTGTTTGGTTTTGTTTTTAATTAAAAAGAAGAAAAGTTGCTACATTTTGGTGAAAAAGACAGTGTAAATATGTTTATACAAAATGACTGAGTTAAGAGCTGTTTCTGGTAGCCTGTGTGGTGTGGAGTATCTTACTTTTTCTGTCAACTTTTACAAGAATTCAGTGTTTTACTTATATTAAGATAAAAATTCTGATGCTCTATTTTTGAGACAAATGAAGTAGATCCAATATAGAGAGATGTTGCTAGTAAGCCAAAATTCTTTTTTTATTGCAATGTGTTTATTCTGCCTGTGTATGCTTTGATAATTCAGATGATTGTCATAATATTAATCAGTAAATATCTGGTAAGTTATACTGCCAAAGAGCAGGCTAATTATTCTTGAGTAATGATTTCAGGATTGAGACCCCCTATTGCTAATATTATGGTTTTGGGAGTTTAAAAATAACTAATTTTAACCTTAATGGCCCCACAGAGCCTGTTGGATTTATGAAGATAAACAAAGGGTTTATGCGCTCATGAAGTTATTTTCAGTTTTTATTTTTCAGTTGTTAGCTTAGTTTTCATTTCAGGAGATGAGCATTGCAGAGCTCTGGGCTGGCGAGGCTAAAGCAGCGTGGAACAGGCACTGCAGGGATTTGTGCTTAAGCCCCAGCCCAAGGAGTGAGTAGCAGCCCCTCTGCATCGTGCTTACTCAGTGGCAGCTCAGTGACCTCTCCAGTGTTCCTGTTCTTCAGACTCCCAGAGTCTGAGCTCATTATTCCAAAGACCTTAAGTATTTCATCTTCCATTTTCACCTAAGTGGAGGAAGTATATATGTTCTAAGTTCTGATACATCCCTTTAAACCAACACTTCTGTGAATACATACTAGAGCTATAACAGAAATATTTTAAAAACTAAAATCCAGAGAAGAGAAATAAAGAAGGAAAAATAGGAAATTGCTACCATGTATTAAGAATCAATGGCAAAAAAGCATGTGCTGTGGAATTACCCAAGAAAAAAAGGATAGCTGTTGTACCACATTTGAGGGCATCTGAGGTGCACACATCTAAGCACGAAAGCAGAAAGCTTGTGCTGTATAGGGACTATGACTAGGTGTGAGCTTAGGGGAGTGTGTGTGTGTGGCAGGAAGAGTGCTTTGCTCTTTGTTCAAATGAAATCCAGGGTTTATGGGGAGTAGCAGAAGGTACAATATGGTAATCAGCAAAGATCAAACCTTAAAAGGTCATTTTTTCCCATGTGAAAATAAGCCTCTGCAAATTAGCCGATTACATCCTAAGAGAGTCAAAAGCATGATTAAGAAGGATCCTTGTTGTAAAATGGATATTTACTGACAAAGATGGTGGCAGATTACAGGAGCACTTGCTAAACAGGCTGTAGAAATGACAGACTCAGCACAGCTTTTTCTCAGCCACATCCTTAACTGAGCTTGCTTTGCTTTCTTTAGCCGTGTGAACTCTGGCTTGACTTTTGTCTTTTTGTTTGCTGAACTATAGACTGACAAAAAGGAAAAGGAGAGAGACCATTTGTCATCCAGCTTCTCAGCCAACTTTAAAGGAGGTCACTTTTCTTCCAACCCCAAAGCTAGATCACCAGCTCCCTCTCCAGTTTGGTAAGCCAAGTACATGCTTAGCTGGGGGTTGAGCTGTAGGCAGCTCTGAATGTTCTATTAGTTAAATGTGAAACAGTGCAAACTTATTTGGTGATGTAGATGTTTTCTCTCTGCAATAACGGAAAGATAGTCTTGCTTTTAGAAAAATATTACTGCTGCTTTGAGGAAGGGGGGAGGAGGATGAGTATGCCTGGTTTCTTCCCTCTTGGCTTGGCTCAGTTCTCACACATCTGGACAGCTGCAAAGAGAAGCTTTTTGCATGCAATCTAATTGGTTGCTCTAAAAGTCCTGCCTTGATAGCAGAGAAAGAGAGATGTTTTTAAATTTTTAGCTATTATAGTTGTAGGAGTGATATGTAGGTGGTGTACAGTACAGCGTGTCTGATTGTGATTGTCACTCTTTGGTTACACAGGCACGCATCCAAGTCTTTGCCTTTTTTGCCTGGCACACCCAGGCAGGTAACTTCCCCACCTGGTTCCTCCAAAGTTTCCTCTGCTCAGGCACGTCCTCCTTCCCCTGGCAACATTCGGCCAGTCAAAAAAGAGGCCAAACCAGAGGGTGAGAAGAACAGACCAGAAAAGGAGGCTGAAAAGGCCAATGAGGAGAGGACAGAAGAGAGTAAAGGAACTTCAGCAGGTGCTGGAGAATCTGCAAGTCAGGAAGAGCTCACTGTCCAGGCAGAGATTGCTCAAGGTAAGGAGATACCCTCCTTTGGGTTAAGGAATGTCTGAAGGTCTCTTATGTTCTTCCCTCCCTTTCTCTGAAACAATGTATGTTTTGGTAGTTTTCTATCAAATGTTGGTCTAAATTCTTCAGAATGTCCCTGCAGGTGTACATTCATTATGAGGAAAGTGTAAACAGATTGAAGCCCTCCTGCTTTTAACAGTCAAAACAACATCCAGACCTGCTTCACACAGTGTGGCTTCACAGCCCTATTCTCTGCCCTTTTGGACAGGGATTTTGTCCCTCGCGTCACAATGTGGCTGCTTTTTGAATTGTTGAAGTAGAATAATAATCATCTGAAGACTTATGGTACAATAAGCCATTGCATAATCTAGTGTGAGCAGTGACAATGTCCAGCTCTGCTAGACGCTCAGTACAGTTGTGCCGACACTACTACCAGTTTACCTATAATATTGCAAGAGTACCACATCATGGGAGAGATTAGCAGGAAAAAGTGAAATGCAGAGGAGAACCAAGGAGAAGAGTAAAGAGGAGTAGGAAGAATTTTTCAGGGAAAATGAGTTAAAAAAAAACAAAACACAAAGAACAAAACAAAAATAAAACACAAAACAAGCCAAACATCCAAAAACAAACAAACAAACAATCCCCACCAACAAACAAAAACCCCACACCAAACCATACCAACTCTGAAAAGCAGAAAAGGATGTACACGCAAAATAATTATCATAAAGTGTAGGACAGACAAAAGGTAAATCTGAAAACGAAAAATGTAGGTTCACTCTAGCAGATATTTGAGTCAGTTGTAAATATGGCATAAACTGTCTTGCTGATGGGATAGAATGACCATTGCGGCCACTGGGATTTTCAGCACGGGTTACTTAGGGTTCTGAATTTAAAATTCAGAGATTCCCCTGTGATTGTCTTTCAGAAAACAGTTTTAAATATTAATAATCCTGCATTTAACTGCAAGATGTGTCGTTTAGGGTTGTTCTTCTGCAAGACAACCTGATGTGAATTGATTTCTTTTGTTCTGATAAGTTATACTACAGTAGTTCCTGTCTGCTACCCAAGCTAGAGATTTACAATAATAAATGGAAGCATCTGTTGGCTGTGGGCAGGTAAAGAAGATAAGAGATAATTGCTATGTTAGCATGAGTTTTCAGTGCTTTTCTGATAACCTTTTGCCTGCTTTCTTTTAAGGAGAAAGCTTCCTTTTAAAAGGGTTTCAGGGATACTGCTGAGATAACTTTGCAAATGTTTACAAGTTGTAGTTCACCAGTACAAGGTGCAGACCAGCAAAACATAGTCATGTTTGTTTGACAGTTTAGCTCAGGAGGAAGAGAGGTTCAACTTCACTGCAGATTCAGTCAATATTGGAGTTTGTGACGAGGTCACTTAGTATAGAGACAGGTTATGTGTGATAAAGATTCAAAAGCGAAGTATTTTGTATTCGTTGCAAAGAAACAAGTAGTAGAGTGAGGCAAAAGAGAAGGATACTGTAGTCAAAATGGTAAGCAGCACTTCAAACTGGATGCCTTTTGCTGAAGCCAGAGGAAATGATCCCTGGGACCAGAGACTGAGACTTTGCACTAAACATTTTACATGTGAGGTTAGAGGACAGGCTGGGTATGCAGGTGAAGGCCCAAAGTGCCAAAGCTTAGCCACTGCTTGAATGCAAGAATCTAGAGAGGGGCAAGTGCAGCATTTGGGGCTACAGGCACATTGCTAATTCTCCTAGGTCTGCATTGCAGATTAACATAGTTGATTTCTGCCAGTTACCTGAACTGGCCAGTAACCTCTCTAGCTCCGCTACCTGCTGGCTGTGTGGTCACAGGAGCCAGGAGATCAGCAGGTAGTGATCACTGATGGAGGTTTTCAAGCTTGTGCAGGCAAATCTCACATGACTTTACTAGTACCAGTGCAGTTTTAAAGGTATTTTGGGTGTGCCTGTGCAAGTTATCTTTTCTGACAGTGGGGAAGGTGTGCATTCAACAGGCTACTTGTTTCTCTGCCAGCTTCAGCACCTGAGGCAAGAAGTGAGCCCCAAGAAGCACAAAGCTCCACTCGCTTCAGGAGTGACAGCCCTGCCTCAGTCCATATTAGTAAATTACAAAGGGCTAAGGTGCAGGAATGCTGTAATTTATACTGTTTAACTATTACAGAGGCGCTCTCCTATGTTTCTGATCCAGGCTGTAACTGCCGCCCCACATTTTCTTACTTTCTGTCCCCAAGGCTACTAAGAGCGCAGCTCTAAAGGGCTCCCAAGCTTTACGGTGATTAAATTACTTACCTTTTTATGTTTGACCATTCCAGAGTTTTTTGAGTTCTTGGAGGTTAGCCCAGGCCTGGACTGTTCCTTTGGGGTGGACTGAATACCTGTTTTGTAATGTGAGAGTAGAGTGTTCTGGCTGAGCCTAAACTATGCCCATTCACCCTAGGGTGAGAGAACAGGCCCTGGCACTCTTTAAATTACTGGTGTACAGGTATCATTTGAATTCAAGGTGGAAGCCCTGAAGCAGCTGTAGAAAGACCTGCATAGTTTTTTCTTTATAGAAGAAGAGAGCAGAGAGGTCAGGAGATGAGAGTGTTCAGCGCAGAGAAAGCAGCTGAATTTGTGCTTGTATACACGAGGTGTAGGAGGGGGAATCAGGGAGGAAACCCCTCTTGGAAGTTGTTAGTGAGGTGTGGAAAATGCTGTAACATCCCAGAGGTTGGTTAAAAATGTAAATTTAAAGTCATCAGGAACAGCCAGGAGGTGATTTATTTTAAATGTATCTTCCTAGATTGGAATCTGGTTGCATTGGCAGTTCAAAGTCTTCCCTATCCACGTTTGTTTGTGTTACCAGATGTGATTACCCTGGGGATGCTGCTTTCAGTTAACTTGTGTGTGGGTGATGGTCCCTGACCTCCAGAGAAAGAAACACAGTTGAGGTGCTCTGTACCTGTGCTGGAGAGTGCCAGGCAAACTTACAGAAATGTGAACTAGTGTTTTACTTGAGAAAAACCTGTAACATGTTGTCTACCAGGCGACCAAATCTGGTCCTGAATAAAGAACTTACCTGAAGACACTATGAAGGTTTGAACATAAGCCATAGTTCACCAGTAGTGGCAAGCCTGGTTAAGAGGCTGTGTTCTGGTTCCATGAGTTGCCTCAGGTTGGAGTAATTGCAAAATTTATGATGGTTTGTGTCCTACCCTTATTGCAGATCACTTCAGGCAGTTGATATTTGAGATCACCAAGTCACCAAAAGTTACTGGCTTATCACCAAAGAGTCTGGCTCTGCTCTTCAGATGTAGACCACCAGAGAGAAGAAAATATAACATCACAATGTCTCATCTCTGCTCTCCATACAAAATAGGGAAAACTTAAGAAATGTGATGGTAGGAACTTGCTGAGTCAGCATAACTCCAGATGAGCAGCTATCAGCATTTATTCTTCTGACAGAGGAGTTGGCTTAAATTTTCAGCTGCGGCTGCTTACATGTATCCTGTAAAAATGAAATTCCCTTAAGGAACATGAACCCCTAGCATCTAGAAATTTGTTCTTCCTCTGAATCATTGGTAAAACCACGCAAGCTTGAATATATTTTATAGAGTATTTGAAACTATTTTCTATTCCTTGTAAGAGAGTGTTATCTTGGCTACTGTGTCTGTATAAATTACTTCTCCTTCCCATCTTTTTCAGCAGCCAGCCCGTCCCTGCCTCCTGCTTCTCCAGCTATTTCCTCACCCCCGGCCCCCCCAAAGACCTCTGCAGGTACAACTGACCCCGAAGAAGCAACAAGGCTGCTGACTGAGAAGAGGCGCCTTGCCCGTGAGCAGCGGGAACGGGAGGAGCAAGAAAGAAGGGAGAGAGAAGAGCTTGAAAGGTGATTCTAGACCTCTGGAGTGGAAAAGAGATGTTTTCAGCAGCCTCCTAGCCGCCTATTGTGTGTATTCTGTTGTTTTATTGTGATATGTAAATCATAGTATTGAAGTGCAGGAGGCACAAATTCCTCCCCAAAACCAAATTGTCCTGTTGGGGCTTTTCATAGGTACAACTTATGCCTAAACAGATCTGTAATGTTAAAACTTATCTTAAAAATGCTTTAAAAATAGGATGAGAAAGCAGATACTTGCTGTAGTGATTCTTTGTTTCCTCAGAGATTTCCAAAGCTATACTTGTTTATTCCAGCTAGGGAACTATGCACAGCTGTTTTCAACTTTGTGATTGGGACAATATTGCTTACTTGAAATTGTAAGATCTCTACCATGGGTGGTGTTTAGTTCTCCAACAGCTGTTACTTAAAACTCTTTATTTTCTCATTTAAAGTCAAGATCCCCAACAGTTTTGGCGACTAACTGATGTTTCATCTCACTTTCTAGTAGAATACTATCTGGATACTTAAGACTCTGGCAGTAACGTGAGTTAAACCCCTTCTCAGAGGGATGCCATGCTTCTGGAATTTGTTGGAGTTTTTTAACAACATCACTGAACACAGGAACAAGGCAGAGCCAGTTAGAATAGTCTGGCTTGCCACAAGGCTCACAGCATGGCCCCCCTCAAAAGGAGTTTTGAAGAAAACAAGCTGCTGTGGCATAGGAGTAATATAGAGAATAAATACTAAGGCTGAAAGATGGAAAACAAAAGGTAAAGAATAATCCGTTTTCACCGTTAAAGAAGTTTTCAGCTTCTGTTCAGTGCCTTCATATATGAGCTTGAAAGGAGTTGTGGTCAGTGAGGTCTTTAGTGAGACAAAGGAGTTGTGAAGAGTTTCAGATGAACCTTATGTTGCTGAGATACAAAATGGAAGTTGAGTTTCAATACTGGTATGCATAAAGGAATGTGTACAAGGAAATAGTCCTAACTTATCTCATGTGTTGGTCTCTGGGCTAATTATTTCTGAGGGAAAAGATCTTGTTTGTAGTTATGTATATGGAAGTATCAGCTGAGTCATGGTCAACAAAAATAAATGAACTGTTATGAGTTACTAGAAAAGGAGAGCAAAATGAAAATGTCATTCTGAACTATCTGAGGTGAATCCATATCTTCAATGTTAAGTTTTATGGTTTTGAGATAGTAAAACTAGCAAAATAAGTTCAGACAGACATCAAGGAAGATCACAAGTATAGAGCAGCTCCCATATGAAAACCTACCAAACAGGTGAGGATTCGTCAGCTGAGAAGACCATCTGCTCTCTACTTCTGAGTGGGGATATTATTACCCAAATTATTAGGACTTTGTAGCTTATATCAAAGGTGAAAGGGAAACGTTATTCACTCTCACAATTATGAGGGGCCATTAAGTGAGGTTGGGAGTTAGCATTCAAAAATCAGCAGAATTAGACTTTTTTTTTTTTTTTTCAAATTCAGGAGCCATTGACACAGGATAAAATGGGTGCCAAAGTATATACTATTTCAAAAGATGATTAAATGAAATTACAGAAAGAAGTTTTCTGCAAGATGTATTAAAGTCAATTATATTGTTTCTGATTCAGAAAGTACACAAGTCATAGATCAGTGGAAGCCAGCGAAGTGTTGGTATTGCCTTGCAAAGTTTTTGTGTTCCATGGGGCTTTGCCTTTGTGCCCTGCTGGAAGCAAAACAGACAACTTATGAATGAGGCAGCAGTGCAAACTCCATGCAGCTGCTCTGCAGTGCTGGTGTCACGGGTCAGGAGTCTGGTGGTTTGTTCCCCCCACCCCCCTTTTTTTTTTGTTTTGTTTAATATTTCCTGTGCTTGTTTCATGATTGCAGGCAAAAGAAGGAAGAGCTATCACAGCGGATAGCTGAAGAACGAGCTCGCCGAGAGGAGGAAGAAGCTCGCAGACAGGAAGCAGAGAAAAAACGAAAGGATGCAGAGGAGGAGCGGGAGAAGGAAGAACGGCTGCGCCGACAGGCAGAAGAGAGAGAACAGAAGGAGAAAGAAGAGATGGAGCGCATTCAGAAACAAGTATGGTCATCTCTCGGGATTTCTGTGCCAGTCTGGTTAGCAGCAAAGTGCATTACAGAACACCTCCTGTGCAGCACCTAGATAAGGGGGATATCTAAAACTCAAGTGCTACAGACAGAGTGAATAGGTTTGGGGCAAAGTTCATTCCATAGAGTGGTTCAAAGAGTAAAGATATTTCTTCTTGACAAAAACATATCGTACAGAGTCGTTTTATCTTTTTTCCCTGTAGAATTCAATTATTTAGAACAAATCTTTTCCTTCTCTTGATAAATTGTGATGAAAAAAATCAATAGAGTTGTATTGGGGCTTTTTGATGAATAGTGTTATAGCAGAGAACTCTTTGTCCCCACAGTCATAGAAAGTCTAGATGCCAAGGTGACAAACTACTTAGAGCGTTGGAGACATAGAACTGAGTTCTAATCTTATGTCCAGTATTGCTTTTATGTGTGGCTAATGGGAAGGTGTAGGTTTTGATCACTTTAATCAAGCCAAGGATAAGCTTTACATGGTGCAGTCCTCCTGAAATTGGAGCAGCTACTCGAAAGATATAATAGTAAATACATCAAAATACAATTTTTCAAGTACTCTCATTTTTGCTGGGCATAGTGTTGGTTTACTGACTTCAGAAGAGGCTGTGGTAAGCATTTTGGATAGGATTCTTCTTGCACATACCGTTTTCACGTGCACTTTCTTGCCTGCAAAATTCAGCACTGCAGTCTGCCTCATAGACATTAGTTTTTTTCTTCTGGTATGTAATTAAATCTATGCTTCTGAAAATAAATGCTTAAAGGATTGTGTTAGTGAAAATAGCGTAGAGACTGCATTTTTCTTTTTCAGAAGATGTATGCTGCTTTCTTTGAAATGCTAAACTGAGGTACATCCCCAGTTTAGCACTCAGATGTAATGCATGGCCAAGTATTTTTGGATGCTACAGTTGTAACAAATGAGTTGTAGTATTTCTATCACACAACATTGTGACTGTCAGGGAGCAAGGCCTCTCTACAGTATATTCCAGAGAAGCTTTACATTTAATTTAAAAAAAAAAAGCAGGAATGGAAAGCTTGTGCAAATGTATCTGTGGCTGTTTGTCACATTCTACTGCTTTTGACTCTGTAAAGCATCCACCACTCAAAACATGAATCTCTTTAATACTTTCCTGGCTGTTGTTTTAATGGTGAAGGTTAGGAGATGTGTTCCTTATTTGTCATCTGGTGCGCTTTCAGGCAGATGTCCGAGAACAGGTATAAAACCAAATATGGTGTCCCTTGTTTAGTTATACATCCCTTAATGCTATATAAAACATGGAGAATAATTTAAAAAAATGTGCAGTTCAGTCTGAAAAGATTGTTGGTGACGTGTAAGCCTCAAAAATGTCTTTTCAGGGTGTTGTAAATATGCACGGTTAAGCAGATATCAGTGTAAATCTGTCCTTAAGTAGTAAATTCTTTCTCACTTCTCTTTCTTTTACCGCTTGCTCAGAAAGAAGAGGAAGCTCGCCTACGTGAGGAGGCAGAGCGGGTTCGATTAGAACGTGAAAAGCATTTCCAAAGAGAAGAGCAAGAGCGCTTGGAAAGGAAGAAGGTAACTCAGTACATGCAGAGAAGCTATAATTGGTTTTGCCTTAGCAGTTTTCTTCCACCTCAACTGTAGAAAGTTGCCCATGATACAAATGTGCCCTCAGGAAAGCTGCAGTCCTCATCTTTGTAGCCTGATCTGAAAGTGAAGGGAATATTGCCAACAGTCGTAAATAATTTATCTTTTTGCAATAAACAGATGCAACTGATAAATGTCAATCAGTTGTGTTTTGGTAGAGGTGATTTTAAATTAACACCAACAAACATTATTTTACCCCTTTACATTTCATTGTAGAGGCTTGAGGAGATCATGAAGAGAACTAGGCGTGTAGAAGCTGTAGATAAGGTCAGTGCTGCTTCTTAACATATGTAAATATTGGGCGTGTTTCACTTCTTCAGTGCCATTTTTAATTTACAAAACTGTGCTTGTTTTGTAGAAACCAAATGACCAGCAAAATGGACATATATCAAAGACAAATATTTCTGGAGAAGCAGGTATTGTGTTTAACAGTGTTCTGAGCAAAACAGGTGAATAAACACCTATGAAGCACAATGATTTGAGATACAGTTCAGAAACTTGGCACACTAATTGCAGTAACAAAACCCATGAGAGTATAACTGGAGTCTTAGCAAACATTATTTATTCAGTCTTTCTGTACAGGTAGTTAGCCATTACTAAATGAGTCAGCTCTTTTGGTGGCTTAGTCACATTGGTGTTTGAGAGGGAGTTGCTTACCCAGTTTATTTATAAAGTGAAAATAAACAAATACTTTTCTGATCACAAAAGAAACTGATTCTATAGTTTCTTTTATATAGTATTACAGATGTGGTTGTTGCAGACTTATTCCCCTTTCGTAAAGGGTTATTTCATCTTGGTCATGAAAACAAACTTCATTATACAAACATCTCCCTGTGATTTGTCTTCCACACCTGCTGCCTTATTCACTTGGTCTTAATTTCTATTCCTTTCAAAATTTAGCTCCTGCAAAAGCTTAGAGTCTCCCTGTCACACCCACACTTTCAGTCTTCCCTTCTGTTCCCTCTTATCTTTTTTTTCCCCCCCTCAGTTCATTTTAGGTAAAGTTTTATATAAGATTTTCATACTTGCAATGAAGGAAGCAAAAGAAAATGTAGCTCATATTCAACAATCACTGAGTATGAATTAGAAGTATTTAAAGACACAGAAGTCAAGCTATCAAGTGGCTTATCCTATTGTATTGTCACATATTAAATTACATTAATCTTTATTTCTCTTTTGTGTTTGAGTAACACAGAGGACAAATAACAGCACTGGCTGCCTGTATTGCTTTTTTTTAAATGTTTGAAGTGAATGCTATAATTAGCACTTCCAGGAAAACTTTTGTCACGTATTTCACTATGCATGTTTGGAATTTATTTGTTTACATATTGTCTTAGGTGAAAAAAAAACAAGTTTGGGAGCTTTTTTGGGGGGAGGTGGGAACTCTATTTTTTTAAAGCTGTAGCTTGCCTTGACTGTGCTGTCTTTTGTAGGAAAGGTTTTATCCTAATCTGCAGGTAGATGATGTTGCTTGGTTTTATGAAAACCTGTTTCCTCTCTCTAGTCATAACCAGTCCTGCATCTCCCTTGGAACCCACAGTTGGACCTCAGCTTCAGCACACAGCGCAACCTTCGCACAATGGGAAACCCGTCACCTGCACACGCGTGATTGTTTCACACCAACCCACCGTAAATGTGGACAGGTAAGAACACTGATAAGTATTGGAGGGTATTTGGAGGACGAGGGTTACTAGAGTAACAGATTATTTTCAGATCTGTGTATTCATTGACTAAATAAGAGACAGCTGTTCAATCTGCTGTGTTTCCTGTTTATTTTTATCTTTTCCGGTGTATAGAAAAGAGCGTTTATCATCTTTCTCTTAGCAGTAACCTGTTTTTACTAACTGATAGGGAAGAATTTTGTGAAAATACAGCGGATTCTTCACAGCGTTTGGTACAATGTGGTATTTGCTAGCAATTATTAATATTACATAAATCAAAACTTAATGGAAAGGGCAAACTTCTTCTGTTCTTTTCCATGAATTAACCTTCATAAAAACCACTCTGGATTCGCAGTGCAAGTTTTCTTGATTGGAATAATAAATACTGTGCTTTCAGCCCAGATGTTTCAGTTTCTGAACTACTTGAAGCATTAGCAAGTCTTGCTTACCAAGCAGAAGTCCCTCATGTGAGATACAGAGCTACTCATTTCGGCTTTGCATTTAAAAAAAACAAAAAACAAAAAACCCTTTGTCCCCTATAAGGAGAGTTTGGAGAGAGAAATATTTAACATGAGGAGCTCTCTGTAGCCATGAAGCAAGGCACTCAGACTTTGAGAAACCGTTGAAATGCTTGAAACCTTGGTGTTGAATTGAGTGAAGTCTGTTACATAAGCATGAGCTGTCAGTTATTTCAGTTTCAGCAATGCAGAAAGCCGAATAATCCCTCAGTCCTTTCATGTTTTATGCAGGAAGTGCCAGAATATGCATGGCATCACAGAGTCTGTGAAGGGGTGGTATGCTTCAGGGTGTGATTGGCACTAATTGAAGGAGGAATTTGCCCCCTCTCAGTCCCTCCATATGCCTGGGGGATCTTAGCCTGCAGTCATGCTGACACGGATGCTCCTGCTGGGATAAGTTCTGTCAGTGACACTGAGCTGCATTGGATGACCTGCACAGAGCTGCCTCATAATTGTCTCAGGCAGCTATTAAATGTTAATCACTCACAGCCTTATATGCACCTGGATGTTCATAATATTAGATATGCCATGCTAATGAATGCTGTCCTCTAGCGCTATAACCCATGTGAAAGGAAGCTCAGAGTGGCCGAGGTGAAGAACGAACAAATGAGACTGAAGAACAGTGACTAAAGTAGGCTGTGTGTATAAGGGGACACTCGTGCACCAAGTCAGGGTGAGGAGGCTTTAAAAATGCATCCACACTGACTGGGAAAGCAATGGCTGAAGTGCTTGGTAGCACCGCAGTGTCAGCTGAGCTCAAAACTGCTGTAGGGAATATAAAGTGGCATGGATTTTATGACATGATAAAAGCAGCAGGTACAACACCACTGGTACTGCATCTCATGTGCTGTGGTTTTCTGGCATATAGATGTACTTGATATTGTAGCACACACACAACAGCAACAGGTGGAGATGGTCTCCTGTGTGACAACCTCACTCCAGCCCCAAGGAAGTTTTAGCTTTTGTCTGGAAGAGACTTGAGCATTTTTTAAGGGCAAGGTAGCTCAGATTTTTGACCAGAACTCGAAAAGGGCTTTGCCTTGGGGACTTGTGGCACATGCGTGTGTGGGCGAGAGGGTGAAGGAAAGGAGTTGTCCTCAGGCCTAGAGCAGCCGCCAGTCTTGTTCTCCTCTTACCTTGTAGGAAGTGTGGGAAGTTTCACTGGATCCAGGCCAGAAGAAGTGTAAGTGTTGGTGGGTCTGTTCTGTACAACACTGGGATCTGGCCTGAATGCATGTCTTTGAACAGGACTGGTGGTTGGTGTTCAGCCACCAAACCCCAAGTACCTCTGCTGGGGGTCAGAATGTCTGTATTTGGGGGTCACTCCCCACACACTGCAAATGTTCTGTCCCTTGCAGCAGTAGTGTTGAAAGAAGGTGCCCTGGAAGAGGCCACTAGAGGTCTGTGTGAAGATCAGGAGTGCTATTCTGGAGGGGGTAGTAAGAAGTGGCCCAGCTGCTGACCGTGTTGAACCTTCATCCCTGTTCTTCCACATCATGTCATCCATCCTGTGTCTGCTCTGTGGCTGTGATTCAGTTGGAAATAGCATGTTTACTTCCACTGCCATGAATGCAATGCCACTGACAAAAAATGAAAGAATTCTGGTGGAGTTAAAGCAATTGATTTAAATACTTCACCATTCTCTGTTGCTGCTTTTGATCAGCAATGCAGATATTGTACTGGAACTTCATTAGCTTTCTAAGACAATTAATCTTCATAAACACTACGGAAAATTCTGTGATCTGCATTATTTACTGTATACCTATTGTTAACAATTATTAGCTTTATTGATAAATAATAAATTGCAGATGATAGATTGTTGCTGTTATCTATCCCACCTAACAGTTTGTCAACATTTTTATTGGTATTACTCCTCCTATGTTTTAAACAAATCAACAATAATCACTTTTCTTTAGGCTTAAAGCTTTATCACTTTGCATTGTGAAATTAAAAAGCAGATATACGTGCTTGTGAATTGAGCTGCTTTACCATGTTAGCGCCGAACCTTCTCAGATAGATCTTACATTAATTCTCAATCGATAAAACCAATTTCTCTTTTTGTAGTTATCTGAGTTAAAATGATGTTTCTGAACATGAACATGATTTTTGTGATACATAGTTTTCAGTGTTGCTGCAAGGGTTCTGATTTTGCCACCTGTGCTTCCTCTGAGTATCTTCTTCTCAAGTATATTTAGTTACACAATTTAATGCTCAAATGCTAATGAAGCATAGGGAATTATTGGGGTGGGGAGAGTGACGTTATGTCTGACCTAAGTCTGTGAGGAGAAGACTCACAATTGAACTAACTGAACTTAAATGAAGAAATTTCTCATCTGGGTGCAGTACTATGGAAAAGGCAACACTAAATATATTTTTAAATGGAGCATACCATGGAAATTTTCCAGTTAGTAATGTATCTAGAATTACCAAGAAAACTTGGTAGTTCATGGAGGCTACAATATTACTAGTGGCATGTTAACTTCCAGCTAGATTCTGGGATTGGATTTAAAAAAAAAAAACCTACAAAAAACCCCACAACCAAAACAAACAGTTGTTTGAAAATAAGATATAATGTTTAAGTATTTTCAAACTTTTTGTAAATTATAAAATATTCCACCAAGATGTTTTCCAGATTCTTATTTTTTCTTGCTTTACTGAATGGTAGAATCCTGGAAGAAAGACAGTGATAGGAGTTGGAGCTGGATAACCAACACAGCTGCCTAATCCATCTCCCATTTGCAGATTTTTGCTTCTTCTCTTTCTAATTCTTTGCCCAAGTTAGATCTTGTCTGCTACTTCTCAGAAAGTTATTTCAGTACAGTGCTTCATGTTGACGATATTTTCCTTATAGTTATTCTTATAATGTAATTCCTTTTTCCCCACCAGTTTTTAGAAATATAGAGTTAGACAATGTTATTGGGTTCAAATTCTTCTGTAGTGTTCACTGCTCAGTATGTGGGACAGCCCACTTCAAATTTTCTTTAGCGCTGCCTTCCCTTCCTTAGGCCTCCAGCTCCTCATTCCTGGCTGATTTCAGTGGTATTGTCTCAGTGGATTAAAAATGAACACTTCTTTATTTAAATAATCCAAAAGTCTGAGGTTCATTTTGCTGTTAATATCTATCTTTAAAGTCATGTCAATAAATAAAGCCACTGACCTTATCTTTCATATCAGGAATAGCAGGCACAGAAGTATTATGGCACTTTCCAAAGGCCTCCAAATCAGTATCTTAAGAAATTCTGGTCTTTTTTCTTTACTCTTTTCAAATTATTTACATACAGATTATGTCCACGCAGAGTTTTGGCTAAAATTATCTACATGAGAAATAAATTTCAGTAGTGTTTAACTTTCGGCTGTTGCAGTTCCTTAAATTAGCTGCTCTTTTCTCAACTTCCTCTAGTCTGTCTTGTGAATATTAATGTGTTGCATTCAAAATGTGAAGCTGCACAGATACTGGGTTTTTCAGTTGCTGTGAAGCTTCAGATGCTTGCAAGACTGTTACATTTGAAAATGCACTCAGAGTAGCTTAGACTTGTTTTAATTCCATAGCTGTCTTGCTACAAGCACACTTATGGAATATGTTAGAATGCCAAAATTATCCATGTCTTAGAAACAGGCCTGCAATATTGTACATCTGAAAAAGGTATCTCCAGTGTGCTGGATACTGAGGCATTGCTAAGACAGTAAGGACAGCTGTATCAGGTCAAAAATCCATTACTTTGTTGTGTTCTTTGCTTTAATGGCCTGTAGCAGTCATAGGGAGAGATGGTAAAGGGGGGAAAAAAAGGGAAGTACCAGGAGATCTGCTGGTCACTGAAGGGTTACTGAGCACTGTGGTCCAAACACAACTACAGGCTCCAGTAGTCCCTAAGCTGCTAATTACCAGAAGCTGGAGGCTATACCAGTCTCCTAGGAATTTGTCTAATCTCCTTTTGAGTTTATGGCCTCTAAGATGTCCACTAGAAATAATTCCACAGTCCTGTTTTTCCTTTTGTTTCTTCTAAAGGTATTCCCCTAGTAATCTGGTAGAGCAAATAGCACATAATATAGATTTTATAGCATAAAATATAGAAGATTCATAGTCATGGTTTCCTCTTCTGTACCCTCTTTCTGATTTTATAGACTCCCCTGTCGCAAAGACATCTTTCAAATCTGTGAAATCTGGTCTAAGTATGCAATACGGGCAGTGCAGTGACAAATAAATGTGAAGAACTGTTTCTCTGTGAAGTTAGCTGATCAATCAGACAGAAACATTAACATCTGTTTGCAGAAGCAAGAGGCTTCTTCATTCTACCAATGCTTGTTGAAGTACTGTGCTGTCTAATTCGTATGAATGAGCAGTTGCTCTTTTGCCCCCCTCTTTCTTACCCCATCCATCAAAATTGCTGTGTTATCATAGCTCTGGTAAGGTTATTGGTAATAGATGGGAATGAAATAAGTAATAGGATACCTTATAGTGATAAATAACCTAATAACTGTACATGATAAAGCAGGTTTTATTAGTCCTAAAGCGTTTCACAGATTCTGCTCCTCAGCTTACAGATGTGGATCTCTGGCAGAAAAGGGTGATGTGACTTGTGACCTCTCCAAGTGAGACATCAGGGTTTCTGTGTCTGCTTGCAAACTCAGTGCAGTCAAACATACTTTTAACTTTGAAAATTGTTCAATGTTATCCACAAATGAGAAATGGGTGAGCACTCTTCTGAAAAAGAACTGGTGATGGTTTGAAAAATGGGGAAGGGCTGATAGGAAAGCCAGCATGTTGTGCTCACAGAAAATCAGGGCTTTGGATAAAGCGTTGCCACTTTCAAAAGAACAATAATTATTTTCTGTCTCTTGGAGAGTGCTCTAAAATAGTTCTGTGATCATTTGTGATGAGTTGCAAACCCAAAGAAGCCAGCAAATGAAAATAACTTATGTCAATTACAAGCAGGTTGTATTTTTGTTGGTGTGCGTTTTGGTGGTTTGTTTGGTTGGTTGTTTTTTTGTTTGTTTTTAAGACTAGCAAACATACTGTCAGGAGAAAATTAGCCTATGAAACAAAGTCACCTGCTTAGAAATGACCCAAGGAAAGTGATAGCCTAGTTTCAATCTAGAAAATTGCATCTGAGCCTTTGTGGCTGAGGCATTTCCAAACAACATGAACAGGGAGTTCTGAATAGTGAACAGGTATCCAACATTGTCAGGATCTAAGTATTGAGGGCCTTAAGAAGCACCTGTGAAAGATCACATGATTTTTGAGTGTCAGTTGAGAACTTGCTCTTTCTTGAGGATCTTGTGGTCCCATTATTGTCATGTTGTTCACTAAGGAGGCACCTTAGTTTCTCCCCTCTGGCGAGACAGCATTTGCTGTCTGCAAAGGCAGCAGGATTTGACAATACAGCACCTAATACAAGGGTTGAGAGGGGAGGGACAAGACTGTGAGACATGATCATGTGTTTTTGGGAGAGCCTGTGTAGCCAGAGGATGTCTGTGCTGGTACCCTCCTGACTGGGGGAGACAGACAAGAGTTTGCTCATAGGGTGTCTCTATCAAGTGGGAGATAGAGAAAGCAAGTACAGATTGACATGGGGGATGCTGGGAGGTGTTTCTTTTGCCTTGGGCATGATAAGCAGGAGGAGTGCAGAGTGGGTAGTGTCTTGGAAATACACCCTAAGAACTTGTAGGGGAGGAGGGACTGAAAGAACTGTGCTAGTAAGGGAGCTTTTTCTCTGGCTGAGCGGCAGGTAGAAGAGGCTGCTCCAAAACTGAAGGCAGGAGGTGATCCAAAGAATAAGAAAAATGACAATGATATTATTTATGAGCAATTGCATTGATTTGCAATAAGGGTATGGCAAAGGTTATGAAAGCTGAAGATGATGTTAGAGGCTGTAAACTGCGTTAGGTGCGTGGCTCGAGACAGTAGTGATGGTGCTGCGGGGTTTGATTATTGCTTCCCAGGGCAGTTGCTTCTCAGAAGCGCAGTGTCCATAAAGCTCTTTGTAGTTCTGGCTATTGTGCAACTACGTGTAACAACTATGCTGTGTTTGAGGGAAGGTCTATCTAGTACTTGGCTGCAAAAACAGTTTTTCTGCTGTGGTAGAAGCATAGTTTTGTTTTTACTGGCTAAAAGAACGCTCTAGATTAATGCAGACTTGTCAATTTGTAATATTGCTTTGAGTGGGACTACGATTCTCTTCTACATGAAGCATATGAGGAAATACCTACTTTTCTCTTTCAGCAATCAAAATCCAGAGAAAAATGCAAATGAAAATGGAATGTCTATGCAGAATGATAACTTTGAAGAGATCATAAACCTGCCTGTTGGTTCAAAACCATCCCGGCTGGATGCCATGAACAATGATGGAAGCAATAGTCCCGAAATTCCTTTGAATCCAATTCTAGCCTTTGAAGATAAGGGGACTCTTTTGCCTCAGGTAGACAGTGTTCAGACACATCAAACAGCAGGTAGGTCTGCCTTGGTTCATTAATATTTGTATTGTAATTGTCAGAAGACCTAGAGCTCTTAATTGATACAAGCTAATTAATTTAAGCATTTTTAAACCCTATATAATATTGGGAAAGGAGTATATCTCTTTGTAAAGCCATGCATGCCAAGTGCATACAGATGCTGTGCAAATTATGGTGAGGCCTTATCTTTTATTTGAGGGGGGTTCTCCATTATGCTGCAGTTTCTGCCATTCACAGTTGCTTGAAAACATTTGCCATGTGCTTTCAAACAGAATCAGTAACAGTGACAACTGCCATTCTGAGCTTATGGTCAGTAATCATCATCCACTTCTGCAAGTGTAACGTCTGATATGCACATGTAGAAGGGGAGCTGGTACCTACCTTCTCTGTAAAATTTGGGATGTACTTTCCACGCCGAGTTCTTGCTGACATGAATACTAAGGGATAATTTGCAGCACACTAGATATTTCTGAATTACATCACAACTTTTAAAGGATGTTAAGCAAGCAAATACTAATTTAGCAAGCTAAATTTGGTTACCATTTTCTTTTTCTGTGGCTCAAAAATGTAAGGCAAATCATCTTACAGTAAAATAATTGCACAAATGCATTGCATTTCGAAGTAAGCGTTGCCACTCTGCTGACCTGTCATTTTTGATACATTCTGTTGTAGAAGTGATCTGATTGTTTCTCTGAAGAACCAAAGGTGATTATGAGCATCTCTGCAGTCAGTGGAATTTCTTCCATGCTATGAAGGAGTGTTTTATTTTTTTCTCTCCAGTTTTTTAAAGATTTCTTGAATATCTTTTTTGGAAGGACTTTAGTAAAACCAGCAGAAGAAATGATGGGAATAGATTTGGATCACCTTTCTAATAGCTTTCATCACTAGAAAAATCATGCTTCACGTGCATTACTTAATATGGCTTTTTCCAACGAGCTTTTCTGTTAGTAAATGGATATTCCTGCATTCCTTAAGACACAGGACACTGGAATCTGAAAGCAATGGGCTGATTTGGGTGGTGGGACTGATTCTTTTTTTAAAAAGGTTGGTGTTGGTTTGAATGGTATAATTGTAAAGTTGGCAAAGAATCTTTTACACTTCGTGGTTCTAATACTTGAAAAATAAATACCTCATTGCTCTACAAGTAGAGTTAATGGGGTGTTTTATTTAAACCTGTTGGTTTAACTATTATTGCAGAGAACTCTAATTATGGGGGCAAAGTATAGGCTTCTGTATCAGGTTCTTGTAAATGTAATTCCTACAGGGACATTCTGTAAATTGAGACGTCACTATGATCTTCTCGCATTTTCTCTAAAAACAAAAGGCAGGTTTTAAAATGTGACGATTTGAAAGGATTATTTTTTCATGGACAAGAGGAAAACCTATTGTTCTCCTAGATTATGTATTTATGAATTTTGTTCAGTGCAGAAATAAATTGTTTAATTGAATAAATTAGAAAAATGTGGTAAAATGATACTGCAAACTTGATTTTTTTTTGTTACATCCATGTTCACTATACTATAAAAGATGTGTACACATATGCGCACACATGTGCACACACACACACAAGGAAATACCTTGTTCTGAGTCCTGTAAATTGCTGCTGTTCCCAATGATGGAAGATTTTCCTTTGCCTTATCAGACTACTGAAGACTGTGTGAAACCCGAAATATTTGATTTTTGGATGATGAAGTAGGTTGGTTTGGGGATTTTTCGGTTTTGCTCGTTTCAGAGCAAATGGAAAATGGTCACTGTTTGTGCTTTTCATGTAGTGTGTGATTTTTTTGAAGCAGTACAGCTTGAGTGATAAGAGAAGCAATGGAGGTTGCTTTCTCTTTAGTTTGATGCTGATTTCTACTGTCATTGTTCCATCCCTCACCTTTGGTTGCTATTGGGCAGAACTGTAAATTCTTGAACCTTTTTGTACTTTGATAAACAATGCTGTTGCAGGTAGAGCTCACTTGGTATTTGAGTTTAAAGCACCAAGCAGGGCTTGATGCATTGCTCACTGAAACCTTGGCTAGCGGAAATGGAGGTTGGTGCTACCAGAGAATGTACCATGAAGATTCCTGCACTTGCCTTTGATGAGCACCAAGCTGGGCCTGTAGGAGGCTGTGCAGAAAGTCTGTGCCAGCGGAAGAAATCCTCTGAGACAAAAACTGAAGGATTTTTGAAGAAATTGCTTTCTGCCACTGCCAAGTGTTTATCTTATTCAGGAGATGGGATAAAATCAACAGAAATGCAACAGAAAAGAGACTTCATCTGCCAGAATACATACGGAAGGGAAAAAACAGCCATTCAGTCAGAATGCTTTCCATAGTAGTTTGTGACACAGTGAAATGAATTGGGTTCATTTCTTGCTTTCTTTAGTTTTCCACTTACATAGCCACAATATTTTGAAGTGTCTAAAATATGTCATTTTTCTTTAAACCTATATATAGCATGTAAGTACCAAATAAAACTTGTTTGAAATATTTACTTTTATTTATACTTTCCTTTTCTTGCATAGTTGAAGCAGATGTTTATCTGTGGTGGAAAGATTCTTCCTGCTACTCCTGGTCTGCTTAAAACTTTTCTTCAAGTTTCCTTTAATCTCTTTATTTAGAATCAGTACAGGGTTACTTATGGCTAGAAACAGAGCGAAGAAATAGCCAGTAAGGTTTAGCTTCAGTTTTAAGTCTGAGGATTCACTTAGGCTCAGGTTTAAAACTATGTTGATCTTGATCCATATAGGCTCAGGTATAAATTTTGCTGATCTGTTTCTTGTGAGACTTCAGAATGTTTGCTTCCATGTTTGCAGTACAGAGATGAAGAGCCTGCTTTGTTTCTCATGTGTGTGGCTGTTTTTTGGTTTTGTTTTTTAACAAGATTGCAGTAAAAAAAAAAAAAAAAAAAAGAAAATATATATATATATAAAATAGAGAAAATTTCCTCCTTTTCAAGAGCCTGACATGCAAACTAAAAGCTAGGGATTTGGGAGTGGAATTAGGTGTATGAATCAAAAGAACCTTAAAAAAATGAAAAGTGATAGAAATTAAGTCTTGGTTTAAGGTCCTTAATTTAAATGCAGGGAAAAGTACTTTGAATGTTGTTTGTGACTAAAAAAAATGGTATCAAATGAAGGCCAGCTCCTCTGCCTGCTACTGCAACGGGTTTTGTTGTTTGCGCTATCAGAGGCAACACTTAACTGCTCAGGCAGGTAGAAGGAGCAACTGTAAAGCGACAGGCGGCTGTTCTAAGGGCTGGGAGCAGTGACCTTGCACAGCAGCTCAGCTGGGCTTGGGAAAGACTTGGCTCCTTGCTCACATCTTAACAGCGCAACAGGAATGCTTGGAACGTGACACTGAGGGAGTTTAGTTCAATAGATCACAGCTACTGGTTGTTCATTTGCTTTGCCTGTTTCACATGTCTTTTGTCTCCTCGGTCCTCATGAAGAATGCTTTATTTTTTTCCTTCTTGCTAAGACCTTGAAGTAATGTTTGTAATGCCTGAGAAAAACAGGCAGATTCTAATGTCGTTGCTTAATATTGCACTGATTTTCGTTTTGGAAAATAGCCTAAAGTCACCCAAGGAGGTGGCCTGAAGTTTGAGATTTTTCTGGGTTTGTTCCTAGCTGTGTCATTCAGCTCTTTGTAGTCCTCTGTTTTAATAAGCCCAACTGCCCACGGCTGAGCATGTGGGTCTTTGACATGAGATCCCGAAAGAAAATTCCCATCACACATCAATATTGAAAATACCATACCGCTTTATCTGGTTTCTGGCTGCCCTGTTCTTCAGGTATTTTTACTGTTCTGCACAGAGGATTTTGAGTGTAGCTTTCGTGTGTGTTTGTTTTTGTTGTTCTCGGGGGTTTTTTTTGTTTGCTTTTTGGTGTGTTTGTTGTTGTTGTTTGGGGTTTTTTTGTGTGTGTGGTGGGCTTTTTGTTTGGTTGTTTTTTTAACGCTACTATTGGAGAGAACTTTCAGTTATTAAACCACATCATTAACAGAAATGCCTCCTCTAGGCACCAAAACTAAGCTTAGATTTTGGGCACTGTAAAATGTACTGTTGAGCTCTTATTTGACAGAATTATGGGTTTTTTTTAATTATTATTTTTAATCTCCCTTTTATGCCATGTTTATAGGTAGTAGCAGCTCTAGAGCTCTACTTGCATGTAAGAGTTATACCATGGTCAGAAACACCTCAGAAGACAGGAAACTCTTATGAAATGTTTTCATAAGAAACTTTGCTATCTGCGAGCAGATGTTTGTCAGAAGAGTGGCTCCAAAGTGTCAGTGTTCCAGCAGGATTCTTATATTTAAAAACAAGTGTATTGACCAACATCGGAATTAAATAACTAATAGATTATCATTAGATAACTGTTCTCTTACACATTAAAACCTACATTATAAAACTAGCGCTCCATAATTTCAAGGCTCTATGCTACTTATTTTTTTTCCTGAAAAATACTATTTTGATTGGCTGAAAGGTCTGTGAGATTCTTACCCTCTGGAGAAGAGAGGTGAGATTGCTCAGTGTCCTGTATATATGTAAGAAAATTATTTGAATTTAAGCATACTACTACTACTTTTGTTCTTTAACTCCTTTTAAAATGAAGCATCAATATCAAAATGTAAGATCAATTCCTAATTTTGCAAGATTTCTTTGCTTTTTCCCTGTTGTAAGTACCTTTGGAAATACTTTGCCATCTGCAGAACACAGATTTCTATATTCAGACAACTGCCACCCACATCTTTTGCAGTGGCTGCTATATTCTGAATGTGCTCTCTGCAGCATTTACCTGCCTCAATGTGCCTTTGCTTTTCTACTGGAAAGTAGTGCCTACAGCGTATCAAGGGTCAGCCTCAAGGCTTGCTCCATTCTTGTTTCTTACGAATTTCTTAAAATTTCTTTCAGTTGTTCCTCAGCAGTTAATTCCTGTAGTAACCCATTTGCAACTTTTATACTATATGTTAATTCAGTTATTTTCTAAAGTCAAGTCCCTGGAGTGTGCTCCAAAATAAGGGACACGGAACAGAAACAAAATAGAGATGAATGCAGAGTAACCTGCGTACTTGGGAGATGCCTCTTCAGCAGAGTCGGCTTATTTTGGGAGTAAAACCTCAGGAATACAGCACTTGCTTTTTGGAGGGGGCAATGAGGAAACCCAAAATAAAGCACAGAAGATTACCCAAGCGTAACAGGTGTTTTCCAAGCCACTGGAAGGAATGTAGCTGTAGTCCTCAAGCACACGTAAGCAGCCAGCCAAAGTGTTTAAGGGATTGTCTTTTGACCTGCTCTGATTCTTATTATCAGAACATCTCTTATGTGTGATGAAACTGCAAATAGCAGGAAAACTTTAACTACAGGAACCAATGAAAAGACTTGTCTTGTCTGAAAGTTCCAGCTCTTGGATCTGGTAAATTTTCATATGCCATCTGGCTTATATATTAACTGTCTTCATGGCAATTAGCTGCCCTGAGGAGCTCTTGAGTTTCTTCTGTTTGCTGACGGACTTGCTCAAGGAGTTTGGCCATTTGGCTTTTTCTGAATGCTAATGCAAATTCTGGATCTGAAGAGAAAAAACAAGTGTTAGGCAACCTGCTGCTTTTCCCTGTGTTCTAATGCAGATGCTTAGAATGCTTATATTTCAGGTTAGATGCAGTTGATGGGTCTTATTACAGTGTGAAGTATAGTGAAAGTAGAACAATATTCATCTACCACACAAAGCAGATACAAATTCAGTTTTCATCCTTGTGGCCATTCAAGATGGCTTGCTGCCAAGTTCTCCTGATCCAGATGTCTAAAGCTCAGTTGCCAAATTCAGCCTGATGCAACAAATGCATATCATGATGTAGTAGGGTCTTGACTCTGCATACGTGAAGATACACACTAAATACATTTATTACCATATTATAACTCTCATCTGTACGCAACTTCTACCCAAAAACATGGAGAGGAAAATAAAGAGGGGAAAAAAACCCAAGGAACAAAATTTAAAGTATGAAAAAGATGTGAGAATTGCTAACTTTAATAGCTAATCATGCAATTTGCTTGTTTGCTTCCTTTATGAAAATAAACTAGATTCATATTTGAAAAGTTTTTGGGTTGCATCTAGTGCCAAACATTCTTATATCAGATAAAAACACCTGTACCTGTAGTCCTGTTTCCCTGCTAATCAGAAAGCCTTTATAGAATCATAAAATCATTTCGGTTGGAACAGACTCTCAGGATCATCGAGTCCAACTATAACCTAACCAACTCTAGCACTAAACCATGTCCCTAAGAACCTCGTTTAAACACCTTTTAAACACCTCCAGGGATGGTGACTCCACCACTTCCTGGGCAGCCTGTTCCACTGCCTCACAACCATTTTCGTGAAGAATTTTTTCCTAATATCCAACCTAAACCTCACCTGGCACAACTTGAGGCCATTTCCTCTTGTCCTATCACTTGCTACTTGGGAGAAGAGACCAACACCCTCCATGCTACAACCTCCTTCCAGGTAGCTGTAGACAGCAATAAGGTCTCCCCTCAGCCTCCTTTTCTCCAGGTTAAACAGCCCCAGTTCCCCCATCTGCTCCTCATAAGACTTGTGCTCCAAGGAAACAAACAAACTCCCTGCCTTTATCATAAAATACTCTTAGTTACTTAAAAACAGGTAAGAGCTATCCTTGAGATTATTCTGTTTGCTTAACTGAGTGGAGCAGGTAATTTCTGTTACAAATTTTGACAGGAGCAGGCAGCAACTGAGCCCTGAGGGGCTCACCCACCAGTAAGGACATACCTGCTTGCAGTCTGCAGAAAGTGGCAATGCCCAGCTGCTGAAAGCGGATCTCTTGGTGGACAAGAAAATTCTTGAGGTAGGCCTGAATCTCCCCGATGTGATGCTTCAACAAAAGCACCATTTTTTCTGCATAAATGGGAGAATCGGGGGGAGATCAGTAGGAGCCTTTAACACACTGAAAACTGATTCTTGTAACAATGTAATATCATTAATGACTCATCTACCTTCAGCGACAACCAACTGCAAAGAATGGCAAAGGACTTCCACATGCTACAGCCTCTAACGGCATCGCTGATACCTGAGGTAAACAAAAGGCTGGGTGGGTGTGGTTCTGGGAAGCTGGTCTTTGCGCGAGGGGCACGCACGCTGACTTACGGACTGGTCCCACTTGTCATGCAAACCCACCCGTGAAGCCCTTAGGCTGTTGTGCTCTGTTCACCACTTGGGACTCTGCAAATCCTTGATGATAGAATTGAAACGGTTTTGTGTTTTCTCTAATAAGAAACTCATGATAGACTTAAGTTTCTCTCACATCTGATGATTAAATTTTTAACCACGTTTTTTTAGAGAACGTGGCAAGAATTATCTGAACATTTTTTTTTTTTGCCAATCTTAAAGGCCCTCAGCTGCATGGGACAATGATATAGAGTATAGAGTAATTTGTTTTCTGAAGACAAAAATAATGCTTTTTTCATTCTCTCTCACCGAAACTTAAAAAAATAGGCTATGTTCTTAAAAGCCACTTCACTTCTGCTAATCTAGTCTCGAATTACAACAGCAGCGTTTGGTTCAGTAAGATGCTTTCCTTTTGTTGGTCAGGGAGCAGAGATGACTTAAAATTTTGGAACACAACCATTCACTTATCATTGTCTCTACCAACCTCTGCTCCTATTTGTGGGGAATGCCATCACCTTGAATATACTGAGGAAGACGGTCAAAGAGAAAGATGCAACAATGCCTCTTGTCTGAAACATGTTCTCATCTTTCCCTTGGTAAGGAGTATTTTATGCTCTCTCACCTTCCTACTTAAGTTGTGTTTAAGGACCTCCAAATTGGCTTCAGACCAGCACTGCAGAATGGTGTGGTGCTTGAAGAAGGCAACAAACACCTGAATCAGATTTTTATCTGTGGTCCTTTTTTATCCCTGGGCTTCCTTATACACTCAGCGCTGTTTTATGTGTATTTCAAGTATGGCTGTAGGTGCTTTTTATGTTAATAAAATTGTAGAGACCAGGTGAAGGATGCTGAAGGAATGTTAAAGGTTGTTTGGCAGTTAACTCCTTTGGGAAAAGGCTTATTTCACTCCAGGTAGCCATAAATATATTTGAAAGCACAGTTAATGCTGTGTGACAGTTACCATGACCTATCACATGCTGGATGATGGAAGCAGCTTGAAAGGATGTCTCAGTATGTTTCAGCTGGCCAGCCAGTCTCACCAAGCACTTTGTCAAGGGTTCATCTATCCACTGGACCATATGTAACATGGCTCCCTCTGGAAGACAGATAAGAGAATGGTCAGTAAACAGAAACTCCAGTGTCAAAGAAATAAAAGTGAGAGGTCTGCCATAAACCATACTGCCTAAATAGGAAATCCATGAAGCCACTGGAGAAGCAAAATAAGTGCTGAACTTGCACAATATGTTTAGGTTGTAAAACAGGGTCATGTCCTGAGGTTACGCTCTCAGTAAGGTAGGGCTGTGGATTTGATTCACAGAAAGGCTAGTGGATTTTTATTTTGTTGGTTTTATGTTCTGAAAGAAAGAATCACTTTATGTATGATATCTACTCTTGCCTAGTGGGCTTAGTCTGTCCAGCAGCTCCTGGGCACCTCTTCCAAAATTAAATGTGACATGTCACCAGTTGCATGGCAGTTACACCACATAAAAGAGATGACATGTTTGACAGACAATATCCAATGCTGGAGCAGGCTGAGAAAATTGATATTGACCTTTTCTGCCATGGGGAGTGCTCTACATTCCACGGGTGCTAATCTAGAATCTCATAAAATCTATGTGCAAAAAACTTAAGAGCCACTTTTTATTTTATTTTTTTTTCTCATGTTAGTTTCTGCTATTGTGAAATGAATTCAGTTGGAGAAACTGGGTGAAGTTACAAATAAAAAGAGAGAGTACAGCAGTAAAGTTCAGCACAAAAAATTTGAGTAAAAAATTTTACGCAGTTCAACAGGGAAAAGTGCAAACTACGGAGCCCGTGTGTCCTGCCAGGGAGTCAGATCTTTCTCTTCTTGAAGCTCATGGCAAAACTCCCAGTGAATTTAAAGGAAAAGACTTGGCTGTACATCCACCTGTGCTTCATCTCCTATTAGGATTAATGAGCGATATGCACGCTTCTCAGATTAAGCCATTTCTGGTGGGGTTGCTTCCCTACCTTGCTTTGCTAGCTCAGCAAGGCAAGATGTCACATAATGAAGAGAGTCTTCTTCAGTGTCAGTAGAAAGCATAGTCTGGAGGAGACTTTCAACACATGGGCTTTCGATGATTCTCTGCAACAAGAAAGAGGTTCACGTTTAGCACTTCCATTGTCGTTTTTGTGGTGTCCAAGGACCTCAGAAGTACTGAATAACTCTTAGCAAAGGCTAAAACATCAGTAATGCAAATGTCTCCTCTCAGATCTACCACAGCCAGGTGAAAACCACCTTGGATTGTTCAGAGATCACCGTATTTTAGGCGTTTCTCAGGGCTTGCTCTGTCTGTGGGATGTTATCATGATCACAGATCACTCTGAACTCAAAGAATTTCCTGACCTATTGCTGCTGTACCAGGCTCTATGTCAGTATTAAGCTGTCATTTGCTCAAGTCATGCTGCAGAGGTGAATAAGCTGAGTGCTCCAGGGCAAAACACTAGGAAATGTGGAAGTTTTTCAGTTTTTAAGTGCCTCCAAGGCTTTGAAAACTTTCTGGTGTTGAAATGCTCTGATCTGCAGAAATACGAGATGACCTCTAACTAGCAAAGGTGGGTTCTGTTTCTGGAGAGAAATGGTATGAATTAAACATTTCTATGTATCTCTTATCTCTTAGGTTGAATCTGCTATGCGAAAAGTGGTGTTGGATAGCTTGTCTCTGTACTGTGATATGTATTTTAGAAAGTGAGCAGAAAATAGATAGGAGACTTAGTGTATGCTGACCAGGATTAAAAGCACATGAGACCAAGGAATGAGTCCTGAGTCACCTGGAGGTGACTGGTTACTAGTGAAGTTGAATCCAAAGTCATCTGCTCTCTAGGAGGTCCTAATAACACGTCTCCATGAGGGAGCTCAGGTGTCAGTCAACAAAAAGGAATATCTTTTCTGTGTGCTCATTTTACATTGCAGTTTTTTAACTTGCTGCTTAGTGGTTGAAGCTGGATTCCAGACTGCTGCCTTTCCAGCTCCCACACTGTTTGTGTCTGGCTAGCGTAAAAACACCACTTTTTTTCCCTCTTGTTCCAAGGACTCTTAAGTATTTTAGGGATGGTTCCTTAGTATTGACCCTGGAAACCTGGCACTCCCACTCATGTCTGTGGATTCACTTGTGCAGTGACAGCTAAATACATTGCACAGCACATTATAAAAGCTTTATGAAGGTGAACCACCTCCCTTCATAGGAAAAAAATAGACATTTATTTTTATTAGCATTTCTGTATTGTATTGGAAAAATAAAAGTAAACCCCCTTTTCATTATGGCACATCATGTCCTTTTCTTCATACTTATAATTTTGTGTAGAGTATCTTTGGTGTATGTTTCATTTAAAAAACCACAACAAAAACAAACATACATTTCTGTAGGAAATGCTGATTTGACATAAACATAACTGCAACCTCCCAGGTCTAGTTCAGTGAAAAATATTGGGTACCTACCTCTGTGTTTTTGGAAAGGCTCAGGTTTTTGATGATGCAAGCGGCATGGGCAACTATCACAGGGTCTGTTTTATGCAGTGACAGTAACATCCCCAGGCTCTGTAGTAGCTCGGCACACGCCAGAGTGTCCTGAGAAGAACAACCGGTATCTCAATTACATAATTAGATCCAGTACAGGCAACACAATGCAACTTTGAAGCAAACTACAGATAGACAGATCTTAGCTCTGAAAGGAGCAGTACTTAGCTCATTTAAACCGACAGTGTAGGGGCTGGGTCTATACAGTCTACTGACTGGCATTGATCTATAGAGCACTTGCTATGGAAAGCTGGAGTCTTTAAGGTCTGGTAGTTTGCACTGAATGCTTCTCAGAGGTTGTTGGTAGGTAGGGGAAGGATGTGTGATCCTGACTGGAAGGAACAGTGGTCAGGATAGGTGTGAAAGGCAAAAGTACGTGGTAGTACTAGAAGCAGCAGCGTGACCTTACCTACAATAGTGGACTGTCTACATCAGTTTGTGATCAGGCACGACTTCAGTAACATGTTCTGAACAGCATCTTCTGAGTTCATACATATGTTTCTCTGCTGACAGATATCTCTTTGAATGTAGTCTTCCTTCAGTTACCACTAATATTAATTGAATCAGATGTTCTGAGTTTGGATTACTGCCCTGGTAGTTTCTTCAATAACAGGATGGATTAAGGGGGTGCTGCTGTTTATAAGAGAAACCTGATATCAGCAGCCTTTGTGTTAGGTCCACAGTAAAAAGCAAAAGATTTCCTCTTGGAAGTGTTTTTTTCTTTCTGTCTCTTTCCCTTAGGAATCTGAGGTCTTTATGCAGTTCATATGTTTGTTAACAATCAACTATATTATTTGTCCTACTTAGAAACTGAGGCACATTAGCAAGAGTGTGCAATATAAAACAAATCATTGGTCCTATCTAAACTGAGGAAAATCTCATTCTGAAACTGTGAATTCTGTGAAATGTCAGGATCACTGAAACAGCACTGAAAGATAGATGTCTTTAAAAATTAGTTTAACTTGCATCTTTCTTTTACTTAGCTTAAATTGAAAAAATGCATCTTATTTTCCTTTAACATCAGCTGACATCTTCACTTATGTTCATTTACAGAACTGTCACAACCAGCATTCCTAAAATAAAACATGTAAATAGATGGAAAGGGCAGTGCTATGCCTAAATTCAGGGCATTTAAAGAATCCTATATGCAAATATAGCTGTAAATTTTCTCTATTTTTATTCTTCCTCCTTTTCAAAGGCAGAAAAAAAAATTTAGATAACCCAATTAAATTACCGTGATGACTGTGTTCTGTGCTTTTGGACCAACTGTCCTCTCTTCTATGTAATCCCATAACTACATACGGTATACTTATTTGATTTGCTACAGCCTGAGAAGGAAGTCGTCTACAGATTATAAATGAACTTTCTAATATAGAATGACTTCCCTGCCAACTTCTTCTATTTGTTTAGGACCTATGTTTGCAAGCGACATTACTTTAAATTTTGATGGACCTCTTTTTTGGCTGGCAAATGACTGGGATCCAGATTTTGTTTTCTGGCTCAATCTTCCACAGTGCAAGAGAATCATGATAAAACTGAGTAAAAATGGATTGGGTGGTTCAGATGGATATTGATCTAACTTCTCCCAAGATTATTAAAGAAAAAAAAAAAGGGAAAAGCATTCCAGCAGCAACTGTGCTTACAACTGCAATGCTGCACTTGCACCCCTTATCCAGGGATTTCTTGCCAAGGTAAATATTGTCCCATTTGCCAGGTTGCAAGATGGGAAGGCAAGGTTAATTTGTACCTGGAGTAGGAAAATCAGTGGCATCATCTGGATTAGACAAGCCCCTGCCACCCTGACTTCCAGGCCTTTGCTCAAAGGAATATGATTTAAAAAGCTGTTTTCTCAAAAATGCCTGACTCTTTCTTTAGTGTTTCAAGGCTGGGCTGTCCTTGGGAGAACTGAATAAAAGTCCTGCTGCAAGAGGGAAGTTTTCCAGCACTTGTTGGGAATTGTTGTCAACAGCCTGGCCAGGAGATTGCAAAAAAGGGGTTAAGCAGAGAGGGGAGCTCCTGTGAAACATTCCTAGGGATTTGCTTCATGGTAACGAAAGGGCAGATGAATTCTGCCCTATTGTATCCTGGGTAGTATTTGTAATAATTCAAGCATCACTTGACTTGCTTGTAAAGGTTAGCTTTGTTCGGTGGTTTGTTTTCTAATAGCTGTTCCCATGGAGAAGTCCCGCTTTCACTCACTAAGAATTCAGCCTGGGTTAGAGAAAGAAACCTTGAAAAGGTTTGAAAAACAGGCCAGAAGAGGCATGGAGGTGGGGAGGCAGGATATGAGTAAGAAGAGGTCAGCCTCTTCTCAGAGTGCCTGGGGCTCCCTTGCACAAAGCAGCAACATTCAGCAATCAGGGACAGCCGTGTTTGCTCACTAAAACAAATTTTGAGATGTAGATACTTCTCACTGGAGAACAAATCCTTGAGGGGGATGCTTTGCTTTCCAGCCTCCTGCTGTTCACCCTTTTCCCCCCGTGAAGGACGGGCTGTTTCACTCTTGGGGTAACAAGTGTGAGCTCCCAGTGCTTTTGGCTGTTCCCACTGATGCTACGACATGCCCTTTGTAGCTGGGAGTTTGAAGCACTGGTAAAGGCTGGATTCAGGATCAGGGAAGAAAGGAGCTGTGGGCACTCTTTTCTGGGAGAACAAAAAGTGTAAATGATGTTTGGGAGCAAGAAAAGCAAATATGAGTGAGGACAATGTTTCAGCTTAATGCCTCATACTGAGCAATGTTTTTACTTTGCAAGTAGCCTCCAACTAACTTAATGTATTTCAGTTGTAAGTTTGTTAAGAGCAAATTGTGTTTTGATTGCTTGTCAAACTGCCTCATGTAATGAAGATGCTTCATGCTAACGCAGCCAGCACAAACCCTGTGAAGCCACAGTGCCTGTGAAGAGCTCTGTACTCTAGTTGCTGATTCCCAGGGGTTGAGCTTACCCATTTTTGCCATCCCCTCCTGAAGTCACAGGAGGTGCAATTGGGTTCATACTGCGCTGTGTACGTGCAACTGAGATGTAATTCCCCAAGGATGTTTGAAATCAGACTGAGTGTATTTCAACCACAAGAAGCACCTAAGCCCAGCTATGGTTACTCAGACTGTCTGTCACTGCTGCTTAAAGCAATGTGGCAGGAAAGGTTCTCACATTTTTTTGCTTTACCCTAAACTCTCTCTTAAAAGGTTGTTAGCCTATGACACCTATCAAAAAAAACTTTCATATCCATATTCCTAACAATGTCTTTATTGTAATGGAAAAGCACATTTAAAGATAATAATTTGTCAGTTGCTACTTACTGGGTTTGCTATTTTATGTGGAATATTGAAAGTACAGCAGAAGTGTCTGTTTTGTTTATTTGCTAGAGTTTATTTCTAGTTAGACTTCTTAATGTGTTTGCATAGTGTTGCACTGTTAATGGTAGTGTTTATCCTGAATCTGGGCAAAAGAACCATTCTGTAACTAAGACACAGGAAAGTCCTTGTGAATTAGCTAAAGACAGATAAGATTTCAAATTGCATTAACCACTCTTCCTGTCTTGATCCTAATTCACAAGATGTCACATTTATGCAAATGTACTTTTGAATAACTGTCCATATAGGGAAAGAATGTATTTTTGCACTTTATTTCACACTGATGCACTTTAAATGCACACTCTAATTTAGTTTCTCTGCTTTTCAATGTGTGGGGAAGCTCTGTAGCCAAGGAATAACTTCCTCAGCTGTCTCCATGGCTGCAGTCTCTCATGGTGCCAAACCTGTGTCCTGCACCTTGAATACCCACCTAGAGATGCACAGCCTGGTAGTGGAGGGGACCATAGGGAGTTTCAGAGACTGCGGGGCAGTGCTTACTCATCCAAACAATCTGACACCTGTCTTCCCCTCTACCCTCCCCTTGATCCTGTTATAGGTAACCTGATTAATTTTGGGATCCTTTGGATCCCACTCACCACAACAGAAAGGCTCCTCGGGCAGTTAGTGACGGTGCAGATGCAGCGGACAAAACCCCACCACTTCGGTGGGAGACAGAAGGGTTGGGAAGCCCCTCAGAGTCTATCAGTCAGTCACAAAATGTGTTTCGTTTGCAGTTTTGCCATCATGACAATTAACCCAGATGGTGGACAGAGCTACTCTTTCCCCCGGTCTTGGGAAATGACCTCCCCTACCTGGTTGTGCGGGTGCTGGGACAGTATCCAGAGCAGGGCGATGGAAGCATGACGCACGTCCTCGTTGCCAGATGCCAGGAGAGAGCACAGCTTGGGCAGGACACCCTCAGCAACCATCTCGGCCTGGATGTCTGCTGGTTTGGGAAAATGACCGTGGTCAGGGAGTTTCAGGGTACCACAAGGTGGCATTTGGGTCCTGACTCATAAACGTTTGACTGTGCCTCAGTGCTGAAATTAGAGGGGACTTCCTCATCTCTGTGGGATGGGACAATGCTGCATGTTCGGTTATAAAAAGAAACACTCACTTGTTCTCGGTCCTTTTTCCAAATGATTAATATTGGCTTGAGAGCAGAATGTAGCTCTGTGTACTCCTCAGTTTGTGTCTGAACCTCAGTGAGAAGAAATGAAGGAAATTTTCTGAGTCCTTTACTGGCATAAGGCCTGGTAGGAAGATGCAGCTTCTGCTGGACAGACAGAAAGACCTTCCCAAGCACCACCTATCTCACAGAGTCATGGTTAGCCGAGGAGAGATCAGCCATTCTGGGTGAATCTGTATATCCCATTTGTCCCTGCAACCTCAGCAAGTGCTTTTGGACACTACAGGCAATGCCAGAGCAGCCAGCAAATGGAGTGATAGTTCCAAAAGGCCAAGCAGACCAGGGGTTTTCAACCATGCCAAGGAGCAGGGCAACAGTTCCTTCACTTCCAGCTCTACTGTAACTGTGATTGCTTGAAAATGAAGCACCTCTATGTTTTCTAAATGAACAACTCTACCCTGGACCCTAGGGCTCTAGTGTTGAGTGTGCCAGTCCTCTGCTTTCATCTCTCAAGTATGCTGTAGGAACTGACCTTGGGCATTAATAGGATATGATTTTTTTTTTTAAGAGGATGACAAACACTTGGGAGAAAATTAAATTTAATGACAGATTCATGCCTTGGGAGAAGGCAGATCCCTATTCAAGCAGCAATTTCAGGAGACATTCTGTCCTAAGCAAGTTTAATGCCCAGGAAAACATGGAAGGGGAAAAAAAAGACAGTTGCAAAGGCTCTGTGCATAAGACCTCTGCTTTTTCTCTCACTTTTTCCAGGTACTTCCCCTTGCTACCTGGGAGCTCTGAGACTGGTCTAGTTAGTAAACCTGCACCTCCCTCTTCCTTTACCCTTTTCTCTACATTTTAATTGGATGTTATCTCTTTGCTTTTACTATGAAAGATTCCCAGCCCACTGTGCTCACTCCGAAAGACAGAGAGAGAAAGAAAAAGAAATAGTGTTGTTTATCTCCAATATATTGCTTACCACTGGTAGCCAAATTTCTTAGGCAAACACATGCCTGGCTTGAGACCTGCTTGTGCCAAAAAGGGAGGGGGGGGGGGCACAAACGGGAAAGAGGGGGGGGGAAATAGAGTGGTTTCAGTAACGCATGTTCTCATCTACTGTACACACAATAAATGTGACAACACTAGCAAGCTATTACATTATCTTCAGAGAACAAATTTTGGGACTTTTTTTTTCCCAAAGTTTAGATTTTTTTTCAACCTCCTCTACTATCAGTCATCCTGTTGTTGATGAGGAAGAGCTAATGGGGTTCAGATGCTGGTTTATTTTGGGCATGTCAGATAAGTTATAGGAAAATGAAGAGGAGTGAATTTGTCTCATTTGCCTTTTTATACCTCCCTTCTACACAGAATTTAAGATTCCATCCTTTAAATCCCAAACTGTGGCTTACTGAAGTTTCTTTGGTATGGCTCCTAACAAAGCAAAGTTTTCAAGATGTTATTCTTTGAAGCCATATAGTCAAGGTTATGGATGCCAAAAAGAAAAAAAATAGCATAATAGATGCTTCACATAGTTTCTGTCACAGACACAATAATTGAAGATAGTTGAGGGCCTGGATAGGGCACTTCACACATGTAGTTTGAAGTTTAAAAAATACAGGCCAGTCTAGTATAAAGGAGGTGTCTGAGGCTATGGAACTACTGTAATGACTTCCTTTCTCTTCCTCTTTCGCTGTACACTGACCTTATAGAACCTATGTTTCTTATAGCATACATCTTTTTTTCATGGGAAACATGCTGCATAGGCACCTGTACAGTAGATGAGCAGAATTGTGCAAGACTGAAACTGGAAGCCCAGTTTTATACCTCTACTCTGATGCTATGTCTTTACACAAAGATAAAAAGCTACAGCTTTACCTTGCCCACAGAAGAGGATAGGAGAGAGATGAGTGTCCGCAGCAGGAATCTGTTGCCAGGTCTCAGCATTGCTTCATGGTGCTGGGCATTGGCTGCCATGTTGCTTAGGGCAGCACAGCTGTAATACTGCAGAGAACCAAGAAAAAAGTAGAGAGGTCACAGCGGTGACATGCTGAAGAAAATAACTTGGAGAAATGCTCAGATTTAGAGCTGATGGAAATAAAGTGCTTTTTCGTCTTAAGAGTGTTTTATTGTGTAGATGTGATAACAGCCTGAGTGGGCTTCCTCCAAGCACAGCAATGCCATCTGCTGTAGCTCCAATTGCAGCCAGGCTGTGGCACTGCTCTGTACAAACCCAATGGGACTCTGTATATTTGGGAACATGCTGTGCTGCTCCAACAACACTGCTGTAGGCACTCAAGTGAGCTCATCTGCATCTGCTGTATTATATGTTTACAGTGATTTACTCAAGCTGGATGTAGTCATTGCCCTAGCATGCCAAGAGATCATTTTCAAATGACTTAAACATTAACGCTAGAGAGAATTATATATATGAGTATGGATTACTAGGGAGGTACAATTAGAAGAAACAGGTTGAACTGCAGAGAGGGAAATTTTAAGACGAATCTCACAGAAAGCTCATGGTGCTGAAGCAGTTTGCAGAAAGCAATTGCAGAGGCTCCATCACTTCAGACATTGAACAGAGAACTGAGTAACAACAACAATGGAGGAAACTGCCCCGTACTACTTAGAGGACCAAATGAATGAACTAGTGGATTTTAAGGTTTACAACGCTGATTCATTGTTTTTCATTAGCAGACTTTTGAACCAAGACCAGCTCTCTGTTAAGTGTGCAGAATCACAAACAGGTGTCCATAGTAGGCATAAAATAGGAAGAGTCCCCAGACATTTACAATAATAAGAAAAAATTCTTTGCAAGCTACGCCTTCTCAGAACACTTAGTAAAAGTGCTTAGAGTGGAAGATCAAAGTTAGGATTAAAAAAAAACAAACCAAACACACAAACACACACAACACCAACACAAAAAACACATAGGAAGAGCCCTATCTACAACTTATCTGATCTGAAAGACAACCACGTAACAACTGTGTTATCGTGCTGGCAGATGCACTTCTGCATCACGAACTTTCTTCTGTGGAGCTAGACAAGTGGAGTGTTCTGAATATACATTATCTAACTGAGCTGAGTTTCACCAAGGTGCTCTCATATTTCCCCCTTTCTCTGGAGGAACCTTCCCTCCTCTCCACCTTTACATTTCTGCATGCTGTGGTTTATGCTCTCCTTACAGTCACACTGTTACTGTTTAAAAATCTGATTTGTCTGAACCGTACCTGCACTTCTGAGTCAGGAGATTCCAGCAGCAAGGCAAGAACTGGTAGAGCTCCTTCCTTGCATAGGACCTGTTGTATTTTCTCTGCCATTGAACATAAACAAAAAGTGCTGTTAGTGTATCCTTTCCCTTCCCCCTCTCTCCTCTGGAGGCACTATTTAAAAGGGATATGCACAATCCTTGAATTCTAGAGAGTGCTGATGTTGTCCAACTATTTGCCAAACAGTGTGATTGGAGAGTATTATAATTCAGAGCTTGTGCAATGTAGCAGTATGCAGACATTCTAGGAAAATGACTAGCAGGCTGTTTGATCAATTGAGTCCTTGCTGGTTTTATGCTAAAGACTGCTATGAGCATCTGAATTGCTGGAGCAGCTGAAAAACCTCAGGTAGCATATTCACTGTGATTTCTGTGTTAAAAAAATCAAATTATTTTAAAAATTCTGAATAATAACAAAAGTGTAATAGCCAACTGTAGAAGTTCTTGCCTATTGTTCCCTTCCATCATATAAAGATAAGAAACATTACTCATGGCTGTATTGTTTAGCTGTGTGGAATAATGGTATTGTCTAGATAGGTGAGATTTAATGCTGGCTTGTTTCAGAGTTAATGTATGGTGGTCCACAAGTTACTGCAGAGGACCAAATACCCCTTTTGCTAAAGCTGTTGGCATATATCCAAGCAGCCTTTAACGTCTGGCCCATAATAGTTATATTTTGCATCTTCCAACATCAGGTTAGGGATGCAAGTCAAATGTTCCTGGAGCTTGACAAGCTTCTGAGATTGCTTCAAAGTACCACCAAATGTGCTGCTGACTTTTTAGACCAAGTTATCTATTTTTTTTTTTTCCTGTTTCTTTGACTGATGATATAAGTGCTTGTACATTAGCCCGTTGGGGTTGAAAATCAAGCCTTTCTTCTTTGGTACTAGGCAAAAATGGTTTCTATTAGCTAAAGAGAGGCCAGATTTAAATCGCCAGCCTATGGTATCAACATGAACATCATATGCAAAGGAAATAATTTGTTGCTCAGATATACTCCTGTTCTTGCCTTAACCCTTTTGAATTATTTTTCTATCAGTGAGAAATTTCTTTCAGCAATTTTAGATAAACCATTAGTCAGAAAGTACCTGATTGTGTGAGGTTGAGAATAGCACCAACTGCATTTTGTTGGACTCTAGGATCATAGGAATTGGCAAGAGACAGTAGGGGTGTAACTCCTCGAGCAGCACAAATAGCCTCTCGGTTGGACTCTGGAGAAAAGAACCAGAGAAAGAAAGATTATGTTGTCATATTACTGTGCGCCAGAAGCAGGACATGTAGCAGGACTAGATTTCTTTGGTGTTCGTTTCTCTGTTTCTTTGTTATATATATCCAAATTTCTCTGCATGCTCAAAGGAACCCCTTAAAAATCCTAAGAGCTCAATGGGAAAGAAACTCACTCATGTCTTCTGGATTGGGCACAGACCGCAGCTGGTTCAATGCTTTTGTTTTGTGACGGGGATGATCAAAACAAAGGGACCATAACTCCCCTTAAACAAGTAACAAGGTGTTGTACTTGTCTTGTAACCCTGGAATGTCTGATCAAGCTATTCACAGTGTGCCAACCAAAAACTATATGAGTAACTGCAGGAAGACTGCATTTATTTAGCAGGGTGTACTGAGGGCCAGCTTCCCTCTTTGAATGTGCTTGTGACACTCCTTTGACAGCCACAAACAATGCAAAGGTTTCTACAAACATAATTTGACTTAACCACTGGAATTTGAAAAGATACATCTTCTCTGAAGTGGTGATGCTTCCTTGCACAGCAGTGTATTAAGTTGTACTGTTGTATTCAACATCCTAGAGGACAAGAAGAATTCAAAACAAGATCTGCAGAGTTCCTTAGAGTCTTGTATGAAAAACTGGGGAAAAAATAACTATAATACTTAAATAATGCTATAAAATTAACTATATACTATAAAATACTATATAACATATTTATAAACTGTGTATATTACATATGATAAAGTTATATTGTGCTATAAAATATAATACAATTTAGATTTTTAAAAAATCTGCTTTTACTTCCACTGCCCTTGTTTTAGACTTACTGAAGGTAGCCTCAGTTGTGGTGTATAGAAAAGAATCCTTCCATTATGCTCTTCCTTACTCCTCTACTCTGAGGTCATAAAAACATTTTCAACAAATAGCTTGCTGCCACACTGAGGCAGCTGTCTATGGTTCTCTCCTCTTTACTGTCTTATTTATATCTATACATTATCTGTATTTGTATCTATAAGCGTTCTAGTGGCATAATTTTGAAAAAAAAAAAAAAAAGGTGTTGACAGTAGTGTTCTTTGAAGTTGATGAGATTTAAATGGGAATTAGACCAATTAAGAATTCTCTTAATATCATAGTATTCTGCAGATTATTTTATAAAAGGAAAAAGCAAAATCCATAGTCTACATCTTCCACTGTTTATATGAGCCAAACTGCCACTGAAGACCACAGGAGTTTTACCTGAGTATTGCTTCATTTATGTACGTTTCTGGACAGTTTCAACAATGGCCAGTCTCTGCAGGTTTGCTGGGAGAAACGTGAAGCAGAAGAGAGCAAGAAATGTGAAGGTATTTGGATGAGATCAACTCTTCACATGCCAACTAACTTAGAGAGTTAAGAAAACAAAGCCACTATTTCTATACCTGGAGCCTATCTATACTTGGGAACTGACATACACAGATAATCCAGGATATCTATTCAAGTATAGTTCAGCCACTATCAGGTTAATATTCCAGGACAAGGCCCTTTCTGCCTTTATATGGATATTTTATACCAGGAAAATACCTTTTATTCTGGAAAAAGCACACTCTAATTTTTGAGCAAATGATTGTTCTGGGAAGAGTCGTGTATTTAAAAATAGATTTTTCCATGTGGGAAGCTATTATTCTGGTGAAATTTTCTGGCCAATTTTGTGGACAAGCCTTTCTTCGATCTAATCTGCCTACATATTGTTCTTTTGTTTCCCTAAGCAGAAGCAGAAATTCTTTTGTGCAGATGCAACTGATAGAAACCAGTCTGGTGTGATGGAAACTCTAATTAGCTGAGTAAAGAAGAGAGGTAAAAAGATTGAGTATTCAGATATTGCTGCTTCCTTCATTCTTTCACACAACACACTTCGTGAATGTTGTTTAAGAACCTCACATTTGCTTAAAAACTTTCAGACAAAACTTGGGCAAAATATGACAGAATAGGAGCCGTTGGGTGCTTCAAAGGTTTTTCCTTCCTTAAAGAAAGATAACTGGCTTGATTTGGAAAGGCTTCACATCTGCAACAGCTCCAAGAATTTTTCTGCCTGAGGGCTCAGAGGTGGCGGTCAACACTGGAAGTCTACAGTGGCAGGATGAGCTCCTGCTGCCTGCTTTGGTGGGGGGTGGCACGTGGAGACCCAGGCACCCCATTCTGCCTGGGAAGGACTGGAGCGCCCACTCTCATCGTGGAGGAGTGGAAAGACAATGATAGGTACCCACATGATGGAAACCTCTGTGATGAAAATATATTTATTTTATTTTTTTTTTTTTTTCATTTTCCCTTGGGTCACTCACTAGCTGACAAGTTCTCCCTGCAGTCTTTGTTAGTGCCTGTTAGTGTGGGTTTACTGGATTTAATTTACATATGCCATTTTCCCTTATCCTCTCCATTCTCATTCTAGTTTTGGTCAGATAATGTGGCTGAACACTATCTGTTTCGTCAGCTTATGTCAGAATGGATGGAGATATCTGTCTCACCAAGATGTGTAATTGTACTATCATCTCCATAAGTGATGGGGCAGGCTAAGTTATATTTCTCTCCTGGGCCACCTGTTTATCTGAGTAATGCAGTGTCTCCACTGATGTCACCACAATCACTGATGCCCCTTAGAGTGCTTTTAGAAGGGAACCCTGTATTCAGACACTACTCTTAAGTGAGGAAATCAATAACATCTACTCAAGCTGGGTTTGAATAACTCACCTTGAAACATGCATTTATGAATTCTTTCTTTCCACTCTGCCGTTTATGTGCTTGAAAATTCTCCTGTCAGTACAACTTCAAACATGCTCTGCATTCAGTGCATCCTCCTTGTTTAGTTTAATGCAGGTGTTCAGGCCTCCCTAAGCCCTTGTTGTGAATGTTTTGCTCCGTTCCTATGTTCTCTGAGAAGAATTCTTATCCCAGAACTCATTACTTTCATCCACAGATTGAAAACCTGCAGGTAATTGCAACTGTGCACATGTCCTCTTGCTGTGTGGACAAATGTTAGTGTTGGAACAAACTGACCTTCAAATTCTTTTCGTCTGAATGGGTTTGTTTGCTCTTTTTATTTTTGGCTACCTATTGCGGTGGCTAAGTATGAGACAACCCAGCTTACAGTCACACTGCTAAACAGCTTCACTCTGTACACAGTCTTGCATGCTTATGCAACAGAATTAAGACATTTTACCATTCTTGGATTTGGAATTTTAGTCACCTTAAAGCTATTTAAAGGATCTTTCTAATTTGATTGTGCTTCTATATTTTTTAAATTACTCTGAAGAATGAATGGCTTACTTAAAGGACATGGTTGAACAGAGTATTTTTTAAGATATCAGAGTCTGCAAGTTAAAGCAAACGCTAGAGAATTGCCACTTGGTTTAGTCTTATTGTTGCAGTAGCTAAATATAGTCTGAAAAAGAAATAAATTGATCCAGTCCATTTAAATGCTCTTTAAACTGGGACAGAGATCCTCAAAACTGATCTGTATCCCAGACAGCAACCCAGCCTCTGCACCTACCTCTATGTGCAACAGATGCCTTCCTATCTAGTTTGAAAGCTCCTTGAGGACTTAATTTGAACTGCTTGTGCTCAGCACTACAGTGACACTTAGGGGAGTGTGCGATGGCATTAGATGACCACCCTCAACAGATAATGAAGGTGCATTGGATCTGGAGTGGCTGAGGGTTCCCCATACTCTGGGCTAAAGATAGAGATATTTAGGAGGGCCAGAGCGCCTTCAGGACTAAAGAACATCCTTAGGTGCCCAAAGAAGTCATGTTGTCTGTGGGCTGCTTAAATCAGGTGAAATGATATCCCTCTGTACATCTTCAGGCGCATAACTCCACTGACCATACATATAGAAAGCCCTCCTAGTGCCAAGTACCTAAAAATTTAGTGATGCCACACTAATGCATAGTTAAGCAAGAGAAGATGGTGCTAAATGCAAGTAGTGCATCATGAATAAGGAACTGACTGGCAGCAGGTTTTGCTGAATGGGACTGACCATCTGAAAGGAGGCAACAATTGGAATTCCATAGGGACTGGTCTGTTGTTGGTTTTGAACTAGAAGTTAATACGAAGGTGTGAGTGCAGTATTGTCAGTGTGGTGGAGGACTGGAATAATTTACAAATCACAGATGAGTTAGAAGACTGAAGCAAGAGGAACAGAATTAAACCTTACAGCACAAAATGCAGGGACATGTGCTTAGAAACTTTTGTTGCAGATCCTTAATCAAATGGTCTCTGCTGGAAATAGCAGCAAAGGAGGAGAAAGATGGATGACAACATCACCACAATGCAATCACAAAAAAAAGCACGTGTTATCATGAGATGTACCACAAAAGCCACAATAAAAGATACAGGTGATTGTGTCTGCAAATTCCTGGCAACCTCTCTTTCAGAAGAGACTAAGTCAAACTGGAACTCCCACAGCATTTATGTACATCTTGGGACTGTAACAATGCCTGAGGTCTGTGGTATCACAACAGCAGATGCAATTGCTGTGTTCTATTTCTGGAACATATAATTTACACCCAGAAGGGCTGTGGAGATGAACAGAGAGTCTTGCTTACAAGAGGAGTCTTAAATGGGCTTGGCTTTTTCAGTCTAGTAAAATGAAGGATCCTGATCAACATAGACATTAGAGAGGAAAAACTCCTGAAGCAAAAACCAGTGTAGACACTAATTAAGATAAGCTGGTCATTAATATATTTACGTTGGAAATCAGAAGAAAGCTTGTAATCATAAGCGAATGAATGTCAGAAACACTGAGAAAAAGACCTTACTTAGCTGGAATCTCAAGAGGTTGAATTTATGATGTAGGAATACCACAATTTGCTGCTGCATCTTATGACTCTTACACCAATTGCAAATAAGTTGTTTCACCTTGAAATATGATGTTGAGAGTTGAATGAATCCACTGCAGAGGACAAAGAGAAAGAACAGCACACTCACCTGAAACAGCCAAAATCATGGTGCAGGCACAGGAGTTACACTGGACAGTGGGATCCTCTGACTCAAGCAGATCCAGAACTGGCTCAAGTAAACCCATTTGAACAACTAATTCCTTGTCGACTATTGATACATTCAAGAGAAAATGGACAAACAGAATAGTAAGCAGTTAATGCCTTTGTGAAAAGAATATACCTTCTTTCGACTGCTTTGGGGGTCTATATTATGATTAAGCAAAACAGACCTAAGATGGAAATGGTCTGAAAGGCACCCACAGTCCCTAGGTTGGTTTGCTTGTTTCCTCTTCAGACTCAGGAAAGAGCATAAGAGATGTTCACAGGTTCTAGTTCAGAAGGTCTCAAGTATTTCTGCTAGCAAGTCTGTTTTCAAACCTAAGGTCTCCAAAATGAGGAAAGTGTAACTGCAGCTTTCCAATAGGTTCACAATTTACTCAGCCCCCACTCTTTTTCTTCTGAAGTCTACCTTTTAAATACTTTTTTAACTTGTAAATTGTGACATACTATTTGCAGTAAGATCCTTAAAAAAAAAAAAAAGCAAAAAAAAGAAAAAAAAAAAGCAAAAAAATAGCTAGACTGACTCTGTCTTCTGCTGTTATTGGATAGCGTGATGGAATACCTGTCATGATCCAGGTGCCAGGGAGTGCAGTAGCAGATGCAACAAGGACACTGGTGATGCGGTGTAGGGTGTTCATGCCCTGTCTATCAGCATAAACTTTACTGGGAGTTTTTAATCTGCAGCTCTCAGATCCTGTCTCAACTACATTTGCCCTATTAGCTACAGAATAAAGTGAATTCTAGGAAACTTCTTTTTTTTTTTAAATCTGAAAGCAATATAAGACCAAGTTTCAGTTAATAAATAACAAGGGAATGAGCACTGTCTCAGAGTTTATTTCTATAGCTGTATCTTTTGCTTGAAAGGGTAAGTGGTGCCTCTCGATCCAAGAATGAAAATAGTATAGCTGTTCTCACACCAGTCTGGGAATAGTTTATCAGCTTTTGCACACAGATCCAAGATCTCTTGCACATGATATTACCTATCTGGAAGGATCTGATATATCTTGGTGCCACCAGAATCTATGTGGCGTGCAGACAGGAACAGGCTCATACCTGTCCCACCAGGAACACAAAAAATGGAATTTGGATTTGTGTAGGTGTGCCATCCTTATGTCTGAAGAGATACTTTTTCACCTGAACAGAGAAGTGTAGTTAATTACTCACTATTTCCTTCCAGCAAGATATTGACAAGGGACAAGGAAGACATCTGCTGCACCTCCAGGTCAGCAGACCGTAGTAAGGCATAGAAGGATTCCAGATGCTCCACAGGCAGGGGGATGTTCACTGCAGGAATGAGAGAAAACACTCAGGAGTCTCATGGTTCATAGAAGTCACATTTTTCTCGTTGGTCTTAAGCCTCAGGTGCTACCACACACAGGCTGAGTGGTGTTCCACTTCATTTAAATACCATTGCTACCAGCAAAATAGGGCAAGTCTCCTGAAAAGGTTTTGAATAATCAACTACTTCAAAAACATGATGGGAAGGGAAGTAATATGCCTCACTACCAAACAAGTCATTCCACCTCATAGCAGGTCCCCATGTTGTGGTTATCTGCACCTTTCATCCAGCAAAAAATACATGGGATAAAGCTATCAAGCCAAGTGCCAGAATATTCTCCTTGAAGTAAATTTAAAACAATCAAATAAATAAATCATATCCTGCTTTTTGCTGGTATTTCTACCTTTTTGTGGGACCCAAACTCTTGCTGCAATCTTATTTGGCATATCTAGGCTGACTTCAAACCATTTACAAATTACCTCAGGAGCCAAGTGCTCCCACAGAATAACTGGAACAAAGGAGAATGTTTCATTCATAAACTTCCACTACAATCTGGCCTCTAGAGCTTCGTCCCCTTCCAGAAAACTATATAATATAAAAATCTTAAATGATCACTATATCCATTTCCTTCCACCGTATTTTGACTGTGTTGCTCTCAGGAGTTTCAGTATAGACTGAATCTAACCACTTTGGCTTCTGCTGAGTTTTACACAAGTATTACAATTACATAAATGACAGTCTTTTATAATCATAAGATGTCGCTTCATTGCAAAACCCAGACAGACTGCCCATGTGGCAATGACAGCATTTCCATTTCCCTTAGCAAACAACATAGCATGAAAGAAAATAAATAAATAAATAAATAAAAGAACTTTGCTTAATGAACCAAAGGGAGTTTCACAGTCGGAAACACATTTTATTTATAATCATGTGAAAATTTTCTAAGGCATTGAGATAACTTACTGTGCTGACTCATATGCAAGTAATAGAGGGCAGCAGACTGCTGTAAACCCGGGTTTTCTGAAAATGCTAAGGTCCTCAAGGCTTCCAGAGAGTCCTTTCCAAGTGGTGACATTTCAAAACCTACAATGTACAATGACAGCACAATTACAGAGTTCACAAAAATAAATCAAAATTTACAGCCAACCAAACACATACAGATTTTTGTATTGCAAGAACTCCATAGAGCCATCCTTATTCATGTTTCCATGAGCAGAAGCAATAAATGAACCTGGAATAACTTGTCCTTGGCAATGCCTCTTGTGAAGTTCATGAAGCTAGTGACTGGAAGTAAGGTAAATTATAACCTTTAGACACTTTTATGCTATCCAGTATAAATGCAAGTGTTCCTGTTCTCTATAAAAATCTTTATCTTTTCCTGAATTGTAGAACATATTTGTAAAAAAAAAATCTAGTAAACACAATATTCATAGTTATAAGCTATAGAAAGAGTATATATTTTTAATTTACTACATTTTACATTCACCACATTTCCTATCCTGGGTATTACACTACAGGATTTCAGGGAATAGCAACATGGATTGTAAACTGGCTTGCCTCAGGCTCAAATTTCTATCATGAATCTACCTGTTCTTGAGTATGATAGCTCACCTATGAATAAACCAGATGTTCAGCAACAGCCATCAAGAATACAGCAAGAGCAATCAAGCATGACTTCTGTAAGTCACTATGTAATGTGTAGAATGGAGCAGCAGAAAGGGAGAAAAAAAGGCCATTGAACCAATGCTCAATAGTATAAACAGTTGAAAAAGAAATGTAGTATAAATTGACTGGTGGGGCACACAATTATAAGATATATTTTCAGACAAGAGATGAAAGGAGTGTGTTAAAGATTGAAATATCTCTATGATCAAGATCTGCCTACTTTTACCTTCCCTGGGATAAAGAGATGTGAGGGGTGTGAGCTTTCACACCTCAGTGCAGAACTCGGTCAATATTCCAAGCCATTAGAAGCTGCTGACATGTCAAGAGCAACCAACTCCCACCTTCAGGATCAGGTAAGTGGGCTTCACAGAACTGCTTCATATAAAGATCAATTTTGTTTAGTAATTAACAATAATTAACAATAACAATAATTAACAATAAACACAAGAGGAAGGACTAGCCAGTCTCCCACAGCATCCTCACAGCTAAGTTGAAGAGGTGTGGTCTAGACAATAGAGTAGTGAGGTGGGTTGCAAACTGGCTTAAGGAGAGAAGCCAGAGAGTGGTAGTCAATGGTGCAGAGTCTAGTTGGAGGCCAATATCTAGTGGAGTGCCTCAGGGGTCAGTACTGGAGCCAATATTATTCAATATATTCATTAACGATTTAGACGAGGGAATAGAGTGTACTATCAGCAAGTTTGCTGATGACACTAAGCTGGGAGGAGTGGCTGACACGCCAGAAGGCTGTGCTGCCATCCAGCAGGACCTGGACAGGCTGGAGAGCTGGGCAGGGAATAACCCAATGAAATTTAACAAGGGAAAGTGTAGAGACCTGCATCTGGGCAGGAACAACCTCAGGTTCCAGTATAGGTTCGGAAATTACATATTAGAGAGCAGTGTAGGGGAAAGGGACCTGGGGGTCCTGGTGGACAACAGGATGACCATGAGTCAGCACTGTGCCCTTGTGGCCAGGAAGGCCAATGGCATCCTGGGGTGTGTATTAGAAGGGGGGTGGTTAGTAGATCAAGAGAGGTCCTCCTTCCCCTCTACTCCGCCCTGGTGAGACCACATCTGGAATATTGTGTCCAGTTCTGGGCCCCTCAGTTCAAGAAGGACAGGGAACTGCTGGAGAGGGTCCAGCGTAGGGCAACAAAGATGATTAAGGGAGTGGAGCACCTCCCTTATGAAGAAAGGCTGGGGGAGCTGGGTCTCTTTAGTTTGGAGAAGAGGAGACTGAAGGGTGACCTTATTAATGTTTATAAATACATAAAGGGTGAGTGCCACGAGGACGGAGCCAGGCTCTTCTCGGTGGCAAACAATGATAGGACAAGGGGTAATGGGATCAAGCTGGAACACAAGAGGTTCCACTTAAATTTGAGAAAAAACTTCTTCTCAGTGAGGGTGACAGAGCACTGGAACAGGCTGCCCAGGGAGGTTGTGGAGTCTCCTTCTCTGGAGACATTCAAAACCCACCTGGACATGTTCCTGTGCGACCTCACCTAGGCGTTCCTGCTCCAGCAGGGGGATTGGACTAGAAGATCTTTTGAGGTCCCTTCCAATCCCAAACATACATACTGTGATACTGTGTGATCGTGTGCAAGATTTTGGAGAAAAAAAATATATCTCTTAATGTGGTTTAATTCTCTTCCTTACACAGTGACTATCCAAATCTCCCACACATCTATGTGTTTTTGTTTGGAAGAGTGATGAAGCAGAAACCACTCAAAATCTTCACCTGCTTCTATCAAGCATGTGCTGCCCTAGCTGACAGCTGAGTATAATGGTCAGCAACGAAATCTCTCCTTGCACCTAAACTGTGCAAATGTTAGCTCCCTGCTTATTATTGTTTGCCCAGAACTGAGGATGGGCTTTGTCCATCTCAGAATAAAATACATAGGTGAGCACTAAAGCAAGAGGTATGTGTCTTGGTTCTCTTTGTGACACTTCCCTGTCTCTATCTGTGCTGGCAGCAGGATTTGGCCACTTAGAGAATTAACCTTGATTCTTCTTCCTGGATACTGTGTATCTCCTATGACAGACATTAGGACCCCCCTGAGAGCACACATTGTCATCTGTGCACTGCTGTCACAGAAGCTCTAGGCTTCCTGCTGCTGTAGCCCAGCTCCTGAGGACCCAAGACAGACCAGCTTTTTGAATACTTGTTTCAGAGAGGAAAGGATTTCACAAGAAAGCATACACATTGACTCTTCAGGAAACGCTAGTGAGTGCTGCAAAGGGCCATTCCAGTCTCACCATTTTTTTTAGACCACCCCTTCGTTGCACTTCAGCCATCAGCTGAGCTGGGGTACTGCTAAGCCTGTCTCTTATATAATCAGGAGCATGCTAACCTTTGGAAGAAAAAGTTCAGCCCTGGAAGATCCTCACTGTAGATCAAGACAAAAAGTCTGGTCCTATTCTGGATACAGACTTCAGGATTTAGCCAGTGCTTAAGGTGCAACAACTAGTGAACCGTATCAGCAGCAGGGGACCCCCCACATTCGTGGGGTAATTACACCAGCTAATACCAGCTGAAGCTAATTCACGCATGTTCCCAACAACCAGCGTCAGAGCAATTATTCCAAAGGTTGTTCCATGACAGATCAAACAGTGTTAATTGTGTCACACCAAGGAAAAGTATCTCCCCTTGTCCCACTCACAAGATGGTTTTATGTCCACAAAAAGGCAAATAAAGCAAGGGTATTTTGTGTTCCACACCCTTCACACAAATGAAAGTAGAGGGCTATGCAATTTTTGTGTAGTAGCTTCAGCCCAGGGTTGTTAAACTTAAAGCAATACACCCAGTTAGCTGTCAGGCAAAGCAAAACAAAACAAGCAATGGCCCGGCCCCTACCTAAGCTTAAGACAAAGAATGTTTTTTAGGTAAGACAACTGACAAAACACACTAGTCCAAGATGGTATTTTGTTACTGCAAGAGTGAAATTAAAAAGTTGTCCTATTGATATTGTTGTATCCTAGGACAGGATAGAGAGGTTATCACAGGAAGATAAACAAGGGAATTAGGCAGGTAGCCTGTAAAGCAGAAGACATACAAAAGAGTTATGGATCTACTTTGATTCAAGCAGAATCCCATGATTGTGTTCAAGCCTTGTATCTAAAACGTTTGCACAAAAGCACTTTGGAAGACCAGTCGCCTGGAATCTGAGGAAGTCCCGGGAACCCAATGGTGCTTTTCCTGGGGTGACTTTGACCTCCCCCATGCAGAGCACAGACACCCCCAGCGCAAGCCCAGGTGTTCTGCAGCAGCCAACATGGATGGGCACAACTCAGACAGGACCACGCTGTGAGTTTCCTGCTCACAGCTCAGCACTCAAGAAGCATCCAGTGCTGGTACAGCCTGTTTCCAACTTTGTGACCTCAGTGACCGACTTCAAAAAATTAACTTCAATCATTGGGACTCACTTTTATGAAACATATTTACATGAGGTATTTATTAACAGTAGTGGCAGAGCAAGAACGTGACTATTTCTACCTAGATCCAGCTGTTCTGCCACTTCAGCCCTTGGTGTCCTGTACACAAAGAAAATGCTCTGGTAGCTCTGGCCTTTCCTACATCACCACCAAGGTGCTCCACATTGTGGCAGAGCAGTTCAACCAGCAATCTGTTTTCAACACACAAAATGAACCTCCTTGTTCTCTCACATCGCTTTAGAAAAAAACAAGCCTTCTTACCTGTTTCAATATGCTGCAGAAACTCCTGCGCTGTAACTCTCTCATGAGGCTGCAGGATGGGCTTGTAAAGCTGTCTGGCTTTAGAGCTGTTTTGTTTCAAGCAGGAGCATTTGCTTATCAGAGTCAAGCATTCCTTGACGCTGCGCACCAAGTCAGAGGACATCCTCTGAACAAATGCCACAAAGTCCTGCAGCAGCTGCATGCATCGTCCACACAGTTGACCCATTCTTGTTCCAACAGCAGCACAAAGCAAGAGAAAAAAGAAGCAGATGGAAATAAAAGTTTCTTCTCAACCTGTCCACTTTTTCCACTGACTTGCTGCCTCACTGTTTGTGCTGTCTTACAAGATGTTAACACTACATAATCCGCAGCTGCTGTAAAGTAGACAAGCTGCTGTGTCCAAAAAGCTACATTGCACAGCAAGGCTGGTTTCTGCAAATCTCCTAGAGTTTACAAAATGTTATTTAAAAGGCTGTACTGGAGCCACACTCCAGCACCCTTCCTTTGATTGAAGAAAAATAAAATTATAACCTAAATGCATTTCGTGGAAAACAGAGTTTAACTTCTGGAGCATCCACCAAAGCCTTCATGAGGCTAGAAAAGCTCTGGGATAATGGACCAAGCAACCTCTGTTTTTGTAAGGCAGCTTTCCACATGAAAGGTAAGCACCACCTTGTCTGCATGTGTACAAGCTGCAGCTGCCAATGGGAGAGGAAGATCCAAAAAAAAAAAAAAAGGAGCACGAGAACAGGTTTTTCCAGTTTTTGCTGAAGCACAGACCAGAACAAAGGCCCTGTTGGATAAACAGCTCATAATTCAGAGTCAACTGAGACTTTGCAAATCAGCAAGACTAGAAAACTGAAAAAAAAATAGAGTGGCCAAATGAATTTAGAACTATGCTTTCATCCTGTCAAGCAAATCCTGCAGAGTGGGCTGGGTAAGGTAGCAAATGGGAAGATGCATAAATCATCTGCTGTTTTCATGCAGAAAAAGGTAGAAGAAGGAAAAATACCAGTTCTCCTGTTGTTCCATCCTTTTGCACCTTTCTGGTGCAGGTGCCCATCCTTGGTTGAACAGTTTTACAAATGACCTTGATCTAATTAATGTAGCATGAAGTGATATTTGTAATATTCTTGAGGTTTCTAGCAAAATCTGCTCTGATTAAAGATTGCTTTTGTTAGGGAACCAGTAAGTACCGGTCTGCTGAGCATTGATCACTTTTAGTAACTTGTCGTTATCCATGGATTTGATGGATTTATTCTAACTATTGCATTTGATACATTTGTTGGTACGTTTTAGCCTGTCTCTGAACAGATCTTAAGTTTCTAAATAAATCATGTTTGAAAATCAACCCTTTGTTCTGCACCCATCTCCAAACACTGATGAACAGGCTCACCTAAATTTCATTGGTCTGTCCAGCTACTGCTATTTCTTCTCTTACCTTACACTCAATGTAATTTTCCTAAACAGAAATACCACGTGGCACAGATGAACTCATCTACAACCATAAACCAAAAGGTATGAGACCTCTATTATACAACGCAATCCACTACAAGGAATCAAGACTTTGATTTTTCTGGCTACTTAATTGACCAGTTCTGCAAGCCCACTGAGTTCTGATCTCTGTCTGGCTTCTGATACTATCAAAAGCAAGGCTAATATTCTTATTTTCTCACCATGTCTTCTGGATCCTTTCAGTAGGGATCTTCTAAACTACAGGGAACTCATGTGATTACCAGGTCCTGCTTCTGGCACCACTTGCTCTTCAGCTTTTACTCATGATCTTTCACCCTTCAGCTTTCATTCTAAATGCAGGGAGGTAGCAGATCCCTGGGAATCCATTGAATGTGTCTTCCATCTCTGGATATGTCTTCCACATATTTTTACTAAGCATTTAAAAATATATTACAAGCATTAAAACAGCTTTCTAATATATCTGTAAGGAAGATATTCCCCAAATGGTTTAAAAACAAGTTTCAGAGGTGCTGAGCTCTTGTAACTCCATTTGAAATCAATGGAGTTAAAGAAATGTGCCACACCTGAACATTAGGCTATGATTTGCTTGAAGGCATAAAACTCAAGTGTCCCAATACCTAGTTTGATGACTCAGTCAGGAAATCATTCTACTTTGATTTGAAACTACTACTTGAAAGCCAGTGCAGAAGGCTGGTTTGTGGATCTTCAAACCTTCTCTGAATTTACAGTAGCTGCTGCAACCATAAACCTAATGTTTTTATTAGATTCACGACTGAGATATGTTTCCTTATCTGACTGAACAAAATGCCAGCTCAACACTGCAGAAAGGTAAAAAACCAGTAGTACTATAATAGCGTTAAACCATTTTGCTTTTATTCTTCTAAAGAATGTATTCCAAATAGTAGAAGCCCCATACCGCACATCCTGATTTTTTTTTTCTCAAAGGAAAAAAAAGTGTATTTGTAAAGTATTAAAAAAGCCTCTCCATTTCCATTCAATTGTGTGCAAAAGAGGCTTCCAAGTAGTAACCTTAGTGTACAAAGACTATTTGGAATTATGTATAAGATGCATTTGGAAGTTTAAATCTATTTTCCAAATAATAGATAAATGTTGTAACTAAGTGGCATTTTCAACAGAGAGCTTCCACTGGTCCAGCTTTTTATCTGACATGTAGCTTCTCTGCAAAGGACAGAAAATATTGCTTTTGGGCACAGTCCCTTAAGCATGTGACACTCACAGCAGGTTTGTTTTGCTTTGAATGAAGAACAGGAAATCTAAAAATATATTTATTCACCACTAAATTAATCTGCCATTTCACTCATGCAGCATGCTATAGCTTGAACCACTTATTGTAATAGAAATTCCCTTATCTAGTTTGCAATGGTGCATAACTTTTGATTGCTCAAAGGTTGAATGGCACTGGAGGGATGTTCACAAATATCCTTTATACTCCTCTTTCATATATGACCCAGGGCGTTTTCATTCTAACAGGCCCCAAAACCCACAGGCTCTGACATGAATATTGGAAAAAATGGGTCAACCGCTTTATTTGAACTATGGTAGAAAATAGATACTTACAGGAATGCTTAAAAAGCAGTAAATAAGCAGAAAAATACATTACTCAAGAATCCAAAACTTTAAAAAATCAAAAAACTTTAAATTTGCATTATTTGAATCTATCCCATGTAATTTTTTATTGTCACCTTTTCATTATTTCCTTCATTCTCATCTCTCACCCTTCTGTTCAGGAGCGAGGAAAACATTGTACAGTTTAGAAAGCTGTAAGATGATGGTTGTGCATTACTGCTTGGTTAGCAGCAGATTTTATCTAAAAGGTGATGTTTCCCCTAATACATTGCAGATCTTTATTGTCCTCATACCTATAGTTAAGGCCTCCTTGCTTGTACTAATTCAGTTCAATGGCTCTTTCAACTGGATCTATGAAGTTTTGTGACTTCAAAATAACAACGAAAAGCAATCAACAAACCAAAGGCCTTAAGTTCTTAAACTGGATCTACCCTAGACAAAATAGTAAAATAAAATAATGCATTAAAAAAAATGTTTGAGGAAGCAGTGAGTTCTAAACTTTGAGTCTCATGTAACTTATATTACTACTGAGCTCTTTTAGATATACATACATGTATGCGTATATATATGTGTGTGTGTGTATAGTCACCACGAAGATTTCAGGAGGACTTCAGGCTTAACAGAAACAGATTAGAGTCATTTAAGAAGAGATGAAGCCAGATGTGATTTGATAGGTCCAGATTTGTGAAAAACTGCCAGGGGTTACTTCGTTGCACAGCCAGGCAGGGCTCTGTTTGCATTCCCCGCAATTTCTGTAGATTATAAATTAAGTTGCTTTCACTGCATCAAATGCCTTGGCTGAGGTATTTGCTCATCCTCACTCAGAGGGAGAGTGCCATCTACTGAGGCATCCCCTTTGCACAGCTCCCTTGAGCTTTGTCCCACTCACGGATTGACAAAATCTACGCCAGGGGGCTGTAAAATTGAACAAGGTTTTAACAGGTAGAGAAGCTGCTTTAGGTGTGAATCTCTATTGCAAAGTGAGACCTGCAAGTAAAGGACCAGACCAAAGATGGTAACACCTGACTTCTACAAGTGTACGCTCCAGTTTTATGAAGAGATTAAAAACAACCTCAGTTTTTTGATGTGTTTCAGGCACAGGTGCAAGTCGTGATGCTTTTGCTAACAAGGGGCTGCAGTGAAGAACCAAATATCAACTTCTTGATGAAACAAGGAGTGAAGAAGTCTTGAAACAATTTGAACTACCTGTAATTAGACAAATATATTTGAAATAATTTAAATATATCTGCAAAATGTTTCATATTATAGTGTTGGGTTTTTTTTTTCCTTCTGTGCCCATAGTATGTTTTCTTAAATACAATGCAGAACGGAAAGAGTAGAAGTGAACTCTTTCTGTCCCAATAAGATATATCTGACATATCTCAGAAAAGAGAGCTCCATCACTGAAGGGAAACAACATGAGCATCCCACAGGCCTTCAGGATCATTAACCAATATACGTTTGTGTGTGGAGGCAGGGGGGTCGTGTGCAGCCAAATCCCACAACAGTTCTGAAAACCTTACTGGCCCTAGCAAGGCAGCTTCCTCCCACAAGTACATTATCAAGCAGTCTCCACATTAATAGTGTCTTATTGTTGGTTACAGCAAAATCTGTAGCACACATGCTGCACTTGTGATACAGGTTAGTCACCACTATCCCTGTAAAAGGGAGAGACCTTAAAAGAAGGAGAGAGGGAATGTGTGTCTCCCCAGGCCAGGCTGTTCATCAATTAAATAGCCAGAACTAAAATCTTTCACTGTATTTATTTCAGCACCAGCAACTCACAGGTTGCTGGCTCCATAGAAGGCTGCGTTTAAAGAACTTGGTAGCCAAAATAAATAGATCTAAGCAGTGCATTACTTTTCCTATGTGAGAAACAGCAAGCTGATGTTTGAGGATTGTGTCTGCTGCCTGTCTTCCGTGCCTTTTCTCTCCATCAGTTGTTTTGGCTCTCAGTCATTGTCCCCTGAATTTAAAAACTGAAAATTGTGCATATGCATCTTTTGATGCACTCGTTTAATTTATAGGATTTCCCCTTGCCTCAGAAATAATCTGTATTAGCCTTAAAAAAAAAAAAAATAAAATCAACTGTGTAAGATTTGAGGAGTGTAAATTTTATCACCTACTCAGCTGCCACCCATCTTTGTGCACCAGTCGCTACTCTTCACCCTCAGCCCTTTGCCGCACTTTTTTTGGTGCTACAGAACCGCCCCCCCCCGGCAGTTCCTTCGGGCACCCTTTTCCCAAGCCCTGTGCCGCTGTATCGCCCCCAGGCCCCAGGCGCACATCTGCCGCAGAAGGAGCTGCAGTAAAGCACCGCTGCTGCGCGGCCGCCCGCCCGCTGCCTGGGAGCGGCGGCTGCAAATGCCGCTTGATGGTGACGCGTTGCGTGGGCCCCGCTTTACAAACAAGCCTCTTCAAGCAGCTCTTGTGGATGGATGCGCATCCGCCCTCAACAGGTAACAAGGCAGCGGTTGGGCCGGGGGAGGGAGCAGTTGGGGCACTGCTCAGGGAACGAAAAGGCGACAGCTTTTAGTCGCGGCGGTGCGAGCGGAGATAAGAGCTGCAGCCGCCCGGCTACGAAGCCGCTGCCGTGGGGCAGGGTTAGGGGACGTGTGGCCAGGCCACGCCACTCCCCCAGGCCCGGGGGCGGCCTGCGGTCGGTCACCAACCGCCATCTTCCTTGCGGACCGCTACCCAAAACCAAGATGGCGCTCGGGCGGTGAGCGGAGCCGGTGTTCCCCCGCCCACGGCGGAAGTGACGCATCCACGGCGGCAGCCGCCCCCCGCTCTCTATGGTAGTTTTTTTTCTTTTTCCAGTTGGGCCTCACCTCTCCTCTCCCGGCCAGTCGGGAAATGGCCGCCTAGCCGCGATAAGGGAGCGGGGTTGCCGGGAGTTCCGCCCGCCAGGTGAGGAAGAGGCGGAGGTGAAGGGGCCGGGGGAATGTTTTGAGGGACGGTGGTGTGCGTAGCCGCGGCCGAGCCGGCCCCGGGGCGGGGGGAAGATGGCGGGAGGAGGCTGAGGGGGAGCAGCCCTCCCCATCCCCCCCGCTTCCCACGGCGCTCGCGCCCCCCGTACCGCCTGCCTCGCCTCCCCTCCCCTCCCCCCGCGGCCGCGCGGTGCCCGCGCGCCGCGCCGTCCCGCCCTCCCCCGCCGCGTGACCTGGGCGCTGCGCAGCCATTATCCTTCGCGCCCCCTCCCCGCGTTAGCCCCACAGCGACGGGCTCCACCGATCCCCCGGGAGGGGCCGGGCAGCTCCGGTCCCGCTGCCCGTCGTCACCGCCCTGACGCGGGCAGCCGCCGCCGCTTTCTGCGGGAGTCGGGCCGAGCCGGCGTCGCTCCTCCCTGGGCCTGGACGGCGCCCCGGAGAGCGAAGGTAGAGAAGGAAGGGGCGGCGGGAGGCGGCCGTGGAGCTGCCTTGTGCTGGTTCGCCGCTCCTGGGAGCCCGCTGCGCCGTGGGGCGGGGAGGGGAGGGGGCGCGGGGGGCGTGGAACGGGCGGCCTGCTGCCCGTTGGGCCTGCACCCCGGCCGACCTGGGTTTGCAACCTCTCCGCCCGCCCTGTGGGGGCCAGGCCTCAGGGGATCGCCGAGCGGCGCCGCTGACGGGAGTGTGAAATCTGCCCGTTATCCTTGCGGGTGTGACTCCGGGGAGGGAAACGGTGCTGAGGTGAAAGAATGCTTCCCGGTATTGGATCAGCCTTTGCGCTCGTTAGAGGAACTTCCCTTCGGGCATGACTGCGGTTCAGGCGCTTGTGACTTAAACACTCTGCTCCTGCTTGTCTTCCTGCGCCTTGACTGCCCTGTATAGAAATGCCTACAAGAGCCGGCGAGGGGCTGGAGTGGATTTTATGCCCCTTGCTGAAAAGAGGTTATTATATTCCTGGTGCTGATCATACCTTGGTGTACAACCTTTGTGGGATCTTGTCCTTTATTCCTCATTTGCTTTGTAAAGCCCTTACTCTTTGCCTATAATTTTCGTATGAAAATTAGATTGTTGTTTGTGTGTCACGGTAATCCTTTACCAAGTCAGTACAACTTGTCGCCTGTTTATCTCTGAGATCAAAGTTTTACCTTAACGATGGCAGTTAAATTCTACTACAGAAAGACCCGAGGGCATGCAAAACAAAGGAGGTTTTGACACTATGAGTAGCACTGCTTTATTATAAATATATAAAATCATCCCTTTGAATAGTTGTTGTCAGTGTGGGAAGGATTGGCTAAACAGTGTGGGATTCCAGGAAAATGCTGTCTGGCTGTTGTCTTTCTCCTCCTTTCAGCTGTTGTCTTTCTCCTCCTTCCTCCTCTTTCTCCTTTCTGATAATCGCGTTGCTTTAGATAAAAGCAGGGAAAATAAGGGGTAAAGGCTCTGGCTCTGAGGTGCACTCCAAGCATGCAGCTTCTTGTGGCAGGGGTAGTAGGAATTGCTTCCTCCTACTCGTCCCTTTTGATGTGGAGTGACAGGCTGTGCTGAATGGCAGGAAGATGCTTAATGTGTTACATATATTGTTACTTGGGGCCTGACTGCCTCTCCTCAGAGCACTGGTTTCATGGCTTGAACAAGGCTTTAGTGAGCCTGGCTCTAAGGAACAGTTGCTTGGGTGGAGGCCGTGGCTGAGGCCTTGGGGAAGGGTGAGATGCGGGGAGAATGTACCACAGGGAAAGGTGTGTTGCCGTTGGGGACTGAGAAAGCTTCGAGTGATCGTAGGAATTTAGAAAGGGTCAGCAGGGAGCTCATGTTTGGAGCTAGGATGCAGGTGTTAGGACGGATTTGATTTGGGCTTGTTGTCAGGGAGATATGGTGTTATAAGGGTCTGAAGAATACAAGAAAATGTTTGGAGTTTGTTTACAAGTAGTGGAGACAGGTGAAACTATCAAAGTAAGCCTTTGGGTTACAGCTGTATTCAGTTTATTTGTGCAACAGTTTCTCCCAGATATTCTGAAAAAGTGCGTTGCGGTCTTGTTCATTTTGCTGGCACTGGCCTCCATACAGCCTTGTGGTAAATGGGATGTGGGGGGGTGGTGTGGCTAAGTCAACTTTGTCTTTTCATCCAGAGTAGTTTTATTCTGGATTAGGTCACTGGTCCAGCTCACCAAGCACCTATATGAATATCAATCTTGGAATGAATGAGGGAGGGAAAATAGCCTTTTCTGCAGCAGTATGCTTATAGCTTATTGCAAAGAGATTGTGCAAACCACCATTTGTGTATGAAAACACAGTGTTTAAAACACTAACCAAAACATAAAAGAAATGGCTATTCCTTTTTGTGTATTGACAAAATTCTTAGAGAGAGTCACTTTCCTTTCTGGTGTGTGTTTTTTTTTTTTTTTTTTTTTTTCCAGTTAGAGGAGAAACATGCTTTTGTTTGCCAATAGTATTACATAAAAGAACAGCTGCCAATCATATGATAGTTTTGCAGAGCTGATTTTTTTTTGTTTGGTGCTCTTTTTTTACTTAATTTGCAAATATTTTATATTGTTTTCTATAAAGAAATGAATGAATGTATGTTTTACTCTTCCAGTTGACTTTTCATGCTGTAGTTCTTATATGTGTCTGTTTTGTCTTTGTAACTGTGTATATATGGTATCAAGATACCATTATATAGCAAGAATGTATGTTGGGGAAAATATGCTTCCAAGCTCTAATTTATACATTCCAAGTTAGTTTGGGTAAATTTGCTATGGTATTTTAGTATTTGTAGGATTCTAGTCATTGATGATCTGAGTGATAGGAGATTACAGTCACAAATGAAATGCATTCTGTTCTTATTTGTGATGTGCTGCTGTTAAGCTTGTGGCCACTAAAAAAAAAAAAGTGGGGGGATGTAAAGAATGGATAAGAAAGCATGGCAGATGTACAAGAACTGAATAGACCCATTACACTACTGTCTCAGTAAGACTGAATTTCTTTAATTCAGCGTAGGTATTATGAGAGAATACTACAAATTCTGTGGGATTTGTTGAAGACTGTCCTATCCCCTTTTGTTTTGTCCTGGTTGTATAATCCTAATTTATTTTGAAGCCTGAATCTCTGAATGAAAATGCATTTTGGCAACAGCTTGTGAACTACTTTAACAAGATTTTGACTTAAATCTTCCTGACATCTTTCAAGTAATGCTTAAGCAAGAGAAGTGTAAACTACTAAATAACTGTAACTGAAGGATAGCTAAAATAATGAAGCTAAGAGGAAGCGGTGTTTTGCTAGTCTAAGTGGGGATACCTGTCTTAAAATGTCTTCAAAAACTTTAAAAATGGCTCTACAGATATATTGCATATTCAGTCTGTGTACTCTGAGAAAACTTAAACTTCAGTGATGGAGTAAAGATTCTTAAAAGTAATATGTAAAAGGAACCGGAAGCAGTTTTCTTTGTCCATTTTTCTTTTAAACACAGCAACATTTATATCCTTGTTATTTTGTTGCTTGCTGTGGGATAGACCTGATTGTGATGTGTATCTTCTTTTTGCTTGATGGTCACACTTGCTGGCTGAGACTGATTTAAGACACCCGAGATCCTGCTGTTATGTCGTTAAGAAACTTTCATTGATTCTCTTTGGTCATGAATGTGACTCTAGTATCTGACAGGTAGTGGACTATCATTTTTTTTAAGTGCCCAGGTTTCTGTGTTAAAGTTGTCTGGGGTGGGTTTTTTTGTTCTTTTTGTGTGGGGGGGTTTTTGTGTTTCATTTTGTTTGTGTGGGGTTTTGGTGTTGGGTGGTGGTTTGTTGGTGTTTTTTTTTTTTTTTTTTTTTTTTTTTTTTTTTTTTTTTTTTTTTCCCCTTTCCACTAGCTGCTTGCAAGTACAGTTAAAAAGCTTAACTTCCAAATTTGCTGCTGCTGCTAGCTTTGCCAAGCTGGTTTCAGGGAAGCTTTAAAATTGCAGTGCTGCCAAAAGAAGCAGTCCTGTCTGGCTGCAATTGCAACTCGTCTGTGTTGGCCCAAATGTTTGTGGGGCTGTGTTATGAATGACATCGGAAAAAAGTAATTTGTATTGAAGCTAATCCAGGTGGTCCATATATTTGGTGATCTAATTCACTATATGACTGCAGAAATACTTGTGCTGCGGTAAGGAAGGATTCATGAGGAATGTAAGGAAATGAGAGATGGGCTGTTTCTTTAAACTAGTGTTGCCAGCTTATTCTGGTTTAAAGCACAGTGAAGCTATAGCAGCTTCATTTGTAATATCCAGATTTTCTAGCACAGTGAAATGGTTGATAGCCAAGCATCTCTTTTCCTATGTTTAGGGCAGAAAGCAAGGACAAAAGAAGCTTGAGTTGCAAAAAGTGTGTGGATTACAGCCAAGGTGTTTCAGGCATAGGCCACGTTCATAGCAGTCACGGTCCTCTCTTAAAAATGCTTGGTGTTAGTGATGACGTCTTGTACCACATCCTTAATATGCACCTTTGGCAGACTCTGGGTCTCTTCTGAAACTAGTCCAGAGATAAACTTCATGCACTGAAGTGAGAGAGGCAACTAGTCTCTTGATTTAGTGATTTATGTTGTTGTATAGCAGCATACGATTCTTAGCACCTCTTTTTCATTGCCTTTTACTACTGTGCCCTTACTTGACACAGTGTAGCCACTACAGACTGACAAGGAGCACTCTACAGGAAGAGGCTGTGGGTGATTTTATTTGATACCATGAAACAATATTTTGTAGTTGTGATACTTTCAGAGGAACGTGTATGTTTTCTGCAGAAGTGTGAAGCATGTAGATGCTTACTGTTACAGAGGAGCAGTTTTCCTACTCATCTCTTTATCTACCACTATTCCTCTCTAAATTAGCTTTAACAGAGGTTAGTAAAATTTTAGATTCTTGCATATTTTGGGAATATTTACACAGACTAACCTTTATTCAAAAAACAGCTATGTAGTTTTTTCAGTTCTGTTCCTAAGTATGAGCATTGTTTGGAAAAGGGGGTTTTGTGTCAAGCTTTTACTTATTACAATTAAATAGAAACAAAAGCTGAAAATAATTGAGGAGTCTTTTTTCAATATTTAAGGTTTCATATTCCAAACTCTTTTTATTTTAAAATGTGATATCCATGCTCTTCTTAAAAAAAAAAAATAGAAGGGTATCAAATATATATTTTAGCTGCCAGAATTGGACATGGTATATCCAACGGCTGTTTAAAAAAATAAAGAAGTGTGGTTACTTCTCACCTTTGCCAGTTGCTAGAAAAGATTCCTGAAACTGTGCAGAACTGACTGTCAGAGTTTGAGCTATAGTGATTTAAGATCCTGTCTTCTGCATAGAGGTTTTAAAGGTGAAGCAGTTATCTTGTTCTAGATCCCAAAGATCTAAAGACTTGGCTAACTTAGGATTTTGGATTTCAGCTGTCACCAAGAGATTGTTTTTAAAAGTCAGAAGTAGAGTTGATTTAAATATTGATTTAAAATCTTGAACTGAACTTCAGCCATTTAGCTGAAGTTTGTATCACTTTTTCTGTGCTAGACTTCTGAATACCTTAATTAACCTTTGCTAGTCAATACCATCTCACCTGTTGTCTAGACAAGATCTGAAGTGGTCCAATACACTACCCTGTTCCTTCAGAAGCTCATGCTTGCTGCTGCTGAGAAGGAAAAACTTAATCTTATTAAGCATATATTTTATAGAAATTGGAAACCTCTTGATCGCTAGTAGTGAATGGTAAGTGGACTTTTGAAAGCAGTATTTCTTTTAGATGAAGAAAACATTGAAAACGTCTGTGAACAAGTGTGAAAGTGTCATTTAGGAGCAGTGGGTGTCTTACAGCTTTGGCTTTAATGAATAAATTGTTGAGATGCAGAATTTCTGGGAGATCCTTTCTGTCTGTATTGAATTAGGACAAAATTCTGAGTTGCTTGGGTGAAATTGGAAAGTTTGCTTAATGTTGAGCCAGACTACAGATGTATAAGCAGTTTTAAGGCTTTGAGGTAATTAAAAGCTGAAGCCAGTGACAATTTTGTACTTTTGAGACTCATTTCATTATAATGATTATGCTTTGTTCCTATATATCTGTGAAAGAGCTTATTTTTGAAGGAGATGTTGGTTATTTAGTTAAACTCATGTATGTATGCAATTTAAACAAGAAGATATGAGAGAGTAATGCTTGTATAAATATTGCAGAGAAACCTGTTGTCTTAAGCCCTCATGCCTAATTTTTTTTTCAATGAAGGTAGCACCAGTTAAGTGCAAAGCTGTATATTAAAGTTCAGACTGCTCTGAGACTGCCACTGTCCTTTTTGCTTCCTCCTCCTGACTCTGTGCCGTTCTTTACTCCATAATCCATCTCTGGCAATTGTTTGATAATGTGGCCATATGGATGTGATTCCTGGGTATCGAGAGCCTGCTCACTGAAGGACCCGAAGGGTGTCAGGGCTGTTGTGAAGGCGAGGATAGTGCGTTGTACAGCCCTGTAAGCAAGGCTGAAGGAGGAATGATTATGTATGGAAGGGGAGCAGGGTTTGCCCCTTGGCAGTGGCTGGCTCTTGAGCTGCTCCAGTCCTAACATGCAGCTTCACTGACTCCTACAGAAAATTTGGCGTTCCTTATGTGTTGTCTTTTCATGTAAATTTTTGAACCCATTTAAGCAAAGGTATTACCTGCCCCCCTTTAGTGAGAGTTGATACCTTTGACAGTCTCTTTTTCTATTCTATAGGGATCAGTATTGCTGAAAGCAGAGAGTTTTGAAATAATTGCTTTGTTGGAACCAACTAACCGTTTGAGGTAAGATTAACTTAATTCTAATTTTAAATGTTCTGATTGAATCCAACCATTTAAAATGAGAATTGATTTTGTTTTCCTAAATTTTATGTGTGCAATAAGAAACTAAAATATATAAATCTTTTTGAAATTTGCATCTCTGGTGAAGGTCAACTGTTGTACAGTATATACATACTTGTTGCACATAGAATGCAAATGTATAAATGTTTTTGAATACAGGGAAAATAAAACAGAGTTCCTGTAAAACTGAAATTGGGTTGTAATATAAACTTACTGTGCACCTAAAGTTTGGTCTGAAAATTACTTGTAATAGAAAAAAACAGAGGTCTTTTTTATATCACTCTTGGAAAATTGGTATGCCTCATGTCTTACAACAGTTTAAAAACTCTAAATTTATGTTTCCTGTGAGTACATGGGCCTAAGAAATAAGCCATTTTCTGTGAGTTTAATTGAACATAATGAATTAGAAACCATCTTCTGAGTAAATTTGCTTTTTAATGGAAGGAGCCAATAAAAAAAACAGCATTCAACATATTCTTCTCCAAGGTATATAATTTTTGTTCTTATTTAAATGGAAAGCTAGTTTACGTTAAGATCATTTATTTGCTGGGTTAGTTTTAGATGAGGTTACAATCTCTTTGGGGCCGTGTGAACTGTTGTGCTACTGTGGTGGGGAAAGTTACATGGGGCATGAGGGACCAGTTGAGAGGGGAAAGTTTGGTCTGCTTTTTCTTTTTGGTTTGCTTTGATGTATCTAGAATCTCTGAAATTTTATCAACTTTAAGCTCCAGTGCTGTTTATTTGTCCTTACATAATTGAAATATCACCCAGGTAACAAGAAAAATTATATAAAGTACCTTGTGACAGAGAGTGCTTGTTGTGTTGAGTTTGTATTTTCAATACAATAATTTTAGGCTTTTACACTTTTTTGCAGTACAAAAGCTAAATGTTTGTGTTTTCCATTTTTGTTTTAATTATTATTAAACAATGGTGATTATAGAGATTGAGCATACAAAGGCCTGAAAACATGTAGTTACTTGTTCACAGTTTATATTCAGGTTGTCTAATGTGACCCTTTTTTTTTTTTTTTTTTTTTAAAGCTGAGCATTTTCAAAAGAACATGGTAATGGGTCAAAGTTTTTATTAATTAAACTGGGGATTTTTAGCCAATGATCTGAAAAGAAAAAGGTGTGTATTTTTTATGGTTAGTACTCATTAATTCTAAATATTTATTATGACTGTACATAAGAAGAAATAGTTATTATGAGTTTATTTTCTTTCAGGACTCACTGCTTTAGAATAAATTGTAGTTCTGTAGCTTAATTTGAGCTGAAAAATGTTGAATTATGTTGTAAGCCATATTATTTAACAAGTTGTTAAAGCCTTTAAGTTGGCTGTGCATTTTACATGTAGTTTAAAAAGCAAAGCTAACCTAAAAAGATGCAGAGTGGGCATATTGACCAGTGCAAAATTTGGTCAGAGTGATTTAGTACATGTGGTTAAGAGAAATAATACCCCTGGCTGAAACCAACAACTGCTGGATAAAACTCCTCAGGGCTTTTTCTTTGCTTATGCAAAAAATACATTGTAGGGGACTATAAAGTCCTTCCACAGAAGGATTGGTGCATTGAAAATGCAAGGGAACTATAAACCACACGAATACCAAGAACTTTGTTTAAAATATATTGAAATGTGTAATTGTCCAGACTCACATTATTTCTTGCCTTAATTTGCAGACTTTTTTTTTTTGTTGCTTCAGCTCTCCTCCTACAGGACCAGTTTGAAATTAAATGTGGAGAACCTGTTATAGTTTCAGATAAACTGCGTGTACTGTAGCTACATTAAATTCTTTAAAACGTGGTTGGGCTTTTAATATACTAATCTTCCAAGTTATTTTGTTTAGGAAATGCTATACTTCTTTCTAGTATTCTCACTTTAACATAGAAAAATTTTGTTCATTTGTAATTTACATAGACTCTAAATAGTCACTTAACTTTTTTTTTTCTCTCTCCTTGCTGCTTTTCCTTTTGGGAAGGAGTATATCTACTGGGAAAAATGGGTCGATCTAACTCTAGATCACATTCTTCAAGATCGAAGTCCAGATCTCATTCCAGCTCTAGGTCAAGATCCAGATCCCATTCTAGAAAAAAGAGATACAGGTAAATTGATGTCTTACTGCATGAAAACTGGGTTTAGTATATTAGTTTTTGTCTGGAAATCATTTTTCACTTGCATGATCGTCTGGTGAAGGTGGGCCTGGGATCTTATTTCATTTTAGGCAGTATGTAAATTCTGCTTTGGGTGTAATTTATGTTACTTTGATTGTTTAATACTTGGCTGTTTTTTTGTTTTCCTTTATCTCAAGATAATTTTAGAATGTTAATGGTTCTTAGTGATTTGTGGCTTGATTCTTCCCTCTCCCTTCACGTGATGTTTTCTTTGTCTAGTCTCTTTCCCTGTGATTTGTTCTGTATTTCTCATGCAGCTTTTCAGATCTGGAGTAACTTAAGGCTTCAGCAGATAAGCTTTGCTGTGTCTTGTCTTCTCAGTTGCCTCTGGCCTTTTCCTCATTTTTCTTACTAGTGGACATTACCATCTCCCTTGAAAGAAGTGGCTGAATTGAATGTTTACTGCCTTTTCAGCTGCCGTCCACAGGCTGGCATGTTAAAACGGGGGTCATGTAACTTCATGTGCCAGGCTGTGAACTGTGGTTGCAGAGGAACTGCGTGCTATGCTCCAGAATGATGATAATCCTTAATAAAATGGCAGGGTAGGCCGCTGAGGCTGGTAATGTCTTAATCATGTGATGCTGAAGTCTAAGTTTCACTGTCCTTAGGAGTATAGACATGTTTATAATAAACCTTTGAGACAGAAATAATAGAGACTTTAGAAGTTACTTTAAGACTGTTAGTCAGCTTCCTTTACTGTTCTGACCGCATTTGTGAAATCAAGCATTTAGTGTCAAGGCATTTTGTTTTTAATTGTCAAATATTAATGTTTGCTTTTTAATTTTAGTTCTAGGTCTCGGTCAAGAACATATTCACGATCTCGCAGCAGGGATCGTGTTTATTCTAGAGATTATCGCAGAGATTACAGAAATAATAGAGGAATGAGACGTCCCTATGGTTACAGAGGAAGAGGTAGAGGGTATTATCAAGGAGGAGGTGGTAGATACCATCGTGGAGGTTATAGGCCTGTCTGGAACCGAAGACACTCCCGAAGTCCTAGGCGTGGCCGTTCACGTTCCAGAAGTCCAAAACGAAGGTCTGTGTCTTCCCAGAGGTCCCGGAGCAGATCTCGTCGATCTTACAGATCTTCCAGGTCCCCAAGGTCCTCTTCATCTCGTTCTTCATCCCCATACAGCAAATCACCTGTCTCTTCCAAAAGACGTGCGTCTCTGGAAAAGCAGGCAAAGAAAACTGAAGGGGCTCCTTTGCAAGATAGCCCTTTGAAAAATAAATCACAAGATGAACAGAAAGATACATTTGAACATGACCCATCAGAGCCTCTTGATGATTTTAACAAGTCAGCAGCAGCTTCTGGTGACATTTGGCCTGGCCTTTCAGCATATGATAACAGTCCAAGGTCACCCCATAGTCCCTCTATTGCCTCCCCACCTAGTCAGAGTTCATCTTGCTCTGATGCCCCTTTGCTTGGCACAGCCCACTCAGCAAAAGACACACCTCAACATTCCCATTCCATTCAGCATAGTCCTGAGAGGTCTGGCTCTGGTTCTCTTGGAAATGGTTCTAGCCGTTATAGCCCTTCTCAGAATAGCCCATTGCATCACGTCCCTTCAAGGAGAAGCCCTGCAAAGACAATCCCATCACAGAGTGCTCCCCGTGAGGAGGCTCGAGTGCGGTCATTTTATCCTGAGGGTGGTGAACAGGAAGCTGCAAAAGGTGGAAAGTTTATGAAAAGGTAAGAATTAAATTATAAGCCTAATGCTGCCTTTAAAATTCTGAGTTTTGACAAGATCATCACTGTGCCTTGGGAAGTGCCATATGGAATACTATGGAGTAAATATTACTAATTTTAGTCTCGTTGGAATTGAGTTTGAAACATGCCTTTTCCTCCTAAGATATATCAAGGCCTTTGCTGTTGGATAGTGGAGATAGGGTCATGTATCCTTGAGGAAAAAATGTTTTGTGCTTTTCCTTTACAGTATACTTTGTTGTATGCCATTTACTGTTAAGACAACTCTTAATTGGAGTAGTGCATCAGACTTCATTGATAGTGAATTCTGTTCTAGTAGTTTAAGATCTTAATGCTTTTTGTAGTTTGAAGTGCAAATCTTCTGGAAGTCTAAAAATGCAGATGTTGTGCAATGATTTCTTTGTTAACACAAACAGCATCCGTTGCTAATTGTGTGGTGCAATATGACACCTTTGATGCCTTGACTTGCATTACTCGTGAAAGAGGGTAGGTCTTAGTATTATTGGACCATAATTCTGTTGATGCAAAGGACAACATATTTGAAGTTGAATACGTGTTTTCCAATTAACTTAAAATTCTTAAATTTGCTCTTAAAATGTTTGATGTAGTAGTATTTTTTAGAAGTCGTAAAGATCTTAATAACATAGAGCTGTTTCTTTCTAATGTGACTTGTACTTCAGTGAATTTCTTACAAAATGAATTCTTGAGCAAAGCTTCACTGTGCTATGTAGGTTTGATTGTAGACTTTTAATTTGTCCAGTCAGTGATTCATTGTGAAAAAAATACTGCTTAGAAGATCAAAAATACAACTTCCTCTGGATTAGATGTATTGGAGTTGGTGAATGTATCAGGAGCTGTATAAAAATAAGCACATAGATAAGGCAGTGGTTGAAATAATTAGTTGGTGTGTTTCTGTGTTTAGGAGAGCTGCTTTCTAAAGGTTCTTTGCTTGTAAACAATATAGCGAATTTATTAAGCCTGTGTCAGATTTTAGGATTGTCTTAGAAATGTGCAAGATCATGAAAACCATTTGCTTTTTTTTATGGTACTCCTTTAACTTTTTAACTAAAAGTAGTACGACAATGAATTACAGTCTGGATTATCAAATTTCATGTGAATATGATGGAAAAAAATGACTGGTGTAAGAGAATGTAAAACTGGGTACCGGTTAAGAAAGAACAAATAAAAGACCCACTAGCTTTTTTTATACACTCAAGCAGAGAATTTCTAGCTGTTCTACAGAAAGACATTATATTCTTCAGTTGCCTCCAGTGATACCTTACAAACAGTAGGCTTTGTATGAATGGTGTGTGAAGCATTGCATGCTGAAGTTTAATTGCTCAGAGGACTGTGTTTTCTTCTTGATATGGGATTGACAGAAAAGAGGGATGCAGGTGAACTGGAATGAATGCAATCCAGAGTTACCAGTCTCTTCTTTGCTATCCACAGGTACACAGATGAAGAGTCTAGAGTATACCTGCTTGATAGGGGTAATACCAGGGAGAAGGAGGCCCAGAAGGAGAGAGGATCAGAAAAAGGGAGGACAGAGGGAGAAAGGGAATGGGAGGAACAGGAAACTTTAGATTTTTTTGTTGATAAAGAGACTGGGAAAGAAAAGTTTAATGACTCTGAAGGGGAGGACACAGAGGAGACAGAGGATTACAGACAGTTCAGAAAGTCTGTCCTGGCAGATCAGGGTAAAAATTTTCCTACTGCATCTCACCGGAATGCTGAGGAGGAAGGAGCCAAATACAAATCTAAAATATCAGTCAAGGGCAATAGAGAGAGCGATGGATTTAGAGATGAGAAAAGTTATAAGCTTAAAGAGACTGGCTATGTAGTGGAAAGGCCTAGTACAACAAAAGATAAGCACAAGGAAGAAGACAAGAGTTCTGAGAAACAAATGATGAAGAAAGAAAGTCAGTCACCTGAGCAGGTAAAGTCTGAAAAGCTCAAAGAACTCTTTGATTACAGTCCCCCTCTACACAAGAATCTGGATGCGAGAGAAAAATCCACCTTCAGAGAGGAGAGCCCACTTAGGATCAAAATGATAGCCAGTGACTCCCATCGTCCTGAAGTTAAACTCAAAATGGCACCAGTACCTCTTGATGATTCCAATAGGTAAATTATTCCACTTTACAGTGGTTTTCCACCTGCCTGCGGTGTCATTCATCTTTATTTAAACTAGTGGTTTCTTTTTGTGTGTCTTTTTTTTTTGTTATTGATGCATTTTTAGACCTGCTTCCTTGACTAAAGACAGGCTGCTTGCTAGCACACTTGTCCATTCCGTCAAGAAGGAGCAAGAGTTCCGATCCATCTTTGACCACATAAAGTTGCCACAGGCCAGCAAAAGCACGTCAGAGTCTTTTATTCAGCACATTGTGTCCTTGGTTCATCATGTCAAAGGTATGTATTCAGTTTATTGTACCGAATACACATCTGACAATTTTTTTGAGCCTGTTTGCTATCTCTAGTACATGAAGATTTCAACCCTATTTTAACGTTGATTTATTTAGTCATGCTTTCTTCCTTTTGAGGTACACAACACAGAAAAAGAATTAGAAAAATAATAGCCACAGAAGCTAGTGTCAGAAACCCCCAAGCAATGTCAAGCATAATAGCAGTTATACTGTGTTTCTGGATAAAATTTTGAGTCTAAGTAGCATATCAAGTTTGAATTTTTGTAGTGCAGTTTAAAACATACTACTTCAGTCAATCTTATTTAGTTTTATTTTAATGACACTAACATACAATTATATATTAAGTGGTGCAGTATGGGTTGACAGGTGTCTTTTGCTTTGTAAATACAATGACATTTGTTTTGGAGCATCCCAGAACTCATTTCCAGGTTCTTATTAGAAGAAATTTTTGTGTGTGTGTGTCAAAATAAGAAGATTTAAAAAAAATTGTGCTTAAAATTATAGTAAAATATGCTGTGATATTTCATCTTATTCCCCTTTGGCAGTATTGTAGTGCTGGAGCCAGGAATTTCACTTACAAGAACTTGGCAGTAGATAAATAAGTCTCTATTAAATTAATTATAGACTTAATTATTTTCTGATTTAAATGTAGTAGCTGTGGCTTAATATAAACACCTCCAAGCCCCCAAAAAACCTGCCTCCCTTACCCCCTGCCAAAAAAAAAAAAACCACACCAAAAAACAAACCCATACTATTAAAGTAGATTTATTTTATTTAGGTCACATATCCTGTCAAAGTTTTCTCATGGAAAAATAGATAATTCCTTAAAATTCAGTGAGGATATCTGGAGAGTTCTTTAAATGTGTGGTTTTTTTGTTTTGTTTTTTCTTCCCATAGCATTTATTTTATTTCACTGGGTTGTTGTCTCGTTCTTATGTACTGAGATAATGTGAAAGAATTTGCTTGTGAAAATAATTTTGCAGTATCATCATACAAAGTGGGAATGTGGAGATGTTAATTAGGTGACCAGTGTTAGTGTATCTGTCTGTAAGCGTTGTTTTTTAAGATGTTTTAGCTTCTAAAATTGCAAGGATTTGAGTGCTAGAAGTATGTGCAAAGATTCCCTTAAAAGTCCCATTTTTTAGCAAAATTCGTATTACTAAGGCCAAATGACTTCTTGTGTTTTGAATTACTTATGAGGAAAGTAATAGTCAACAATAATAGATTATGATAATGTATTAGATTAAAAAAAATTCTTAGTAGGATACCTGTTCAGTGTATAATGATTTTTGTTGTGAAAGTATCTGTTTTATTGATATGTAAAGAGATTTAAGGCTCAATCCAATGAGAGCTTGTGTAAGTTTTTGCTTGTATGGTGCATATGTAGGCTGTAGGTGAAATAATATTCCTGAAACTCTCTGTTTTTCTGTAAACTTTTGTATGTTAAAGAAACACCTGGTAAATGTAACAGCTTAACAGCCTGTCTGGTCAAGTTACTAGAATATGTACAGTTATGGTTGTTTTTGAAAGCAGAACCTCTCTTTAAGATTCAAATTGACTGTTGTCTGTGATCAGAATTTAGTAACTCTTTTGACAAATTGAAGTTATGTTCATTATTGGTGTGATGCGACCAGTCTGAACAGCTCTTTATTAATGCAGAGCTGAAAATGCCCAGTGATGTTTTCTTTTTCATTATAACTAGGTCCTGGAATGTGTTTTGAAATGGCAAAATCCATGTTACAAAAGTAAAATAGCTGTTGAAAGATACAGATGCCAAACAGGCACAGTTGAACCTTCTGTCTTCCTGGCAAAAATGGCATAAAAACAGAGTTTCTAGATCAAATTCCTGTGTTTGATGGAATTGTGATTGAGGCACTACCCTTGTAGTGGCCGTTTCAAGTTTTAATGGTTGGTTATGAGACAAATACTGGATGCCGGGCGGTAAGTTGATACAGATGTATGTTGACCTGTTAAGCAGATAGCTTGCTTCATATGTAACATTTCATAGCTCATGACTTTATGTATTTCTATATTACATTTAAACACATTTGTTGAGCTGGTTTAAAAACTGAATTTTGCTGTTGCTAGTTTAACTGTCTCTGAAGGAAAGAGAAAATTTGTCAGAGAAATTGTCAAGTTTGCCAAGATGCCAGATGCTTAAATGAGTTTATTTATATATAGGTGTGTTAATTGTCTTGGATCGTTTATCATCACAACTTCAAATCAAGAAATTGTATTCTTTTAAGAAATTACTTGTTAGGTCAGTCATGTAGTTATTGAAGCATACATTACTTAAGTGTTTTCACTGAATTAACTTTTAAGTTAAAAATGTGATGAATAGTAAAATTTACTTATTGCAAGTATTCATGACTCAAAGTAACTTCATTTTCTCTTGTGGGCAAAGTATAAAATAACTGTTGAGAAATGGCTTCTTTCTAATGCATTAGATGAAAATGTCATTGAAAATGAGCAAGTCCAATCAGTAAATGATGCTTGAATTAGATATAATACAGTCATGGCATATTTATAAGTAGACTTGCAGTGATGCTGTGCACTGTTAATTTGTTGGGTTTCAGAATGTGTAAATATAGGGAAAACACCATATTTGCTTGTCCTGATAGATTTATTGAAAATATTATGGTTTTGCCTGCTATTTGCCTTTCTGTCGAGAGTAAAATACCTGTCAGTTGAATTAAACTAATGAATCAGTGTTTTTCTGTTGTAACCAACAGAGCAATACTTCAAGTCAGCTGGAATGACCCTAAATGAGAGATTCACTGCATATCAAAAAGCTACTGAAGAACACTGCACTCGGCAAAAGAGCCCAGAAATACATAGGTACATGTTAACTGCATAGGTAGATACTTTGTGTTTCAAATAAATGCTTGCTAATATTTCTTCTGAGAACCCCAAATATTTTTTCAGTCTGTACTGAATTACTTGTCAGTTTCTTGTGAAAACAGAAAATACAAGAAAACCCCACCAACACTGTCTGTTGTCAAAGAGAACTTGGGTATCTGAACTAAGTCTGACTTAATCTATGGCTTTATAGCAGATGTCTTCTCTACCTCTGGATCTCATTTGGGATATATTTACTGTCCTCACATGCAGTGCTCAAAGATTGAGAGGCATATGTCTTGAAGATGAAAAGAAGCCCCATACATGCATCTTTATTCTTCAATGTGAAATGTTCCATCTCATATTACTTTAGTTTTTGTGTGTGTTAACTTACAGCATTTTTTTTGTTTAAACCTTAGAGCCTGAAAGATAAGAAGGTAGGCATGCAGGTGTAGTTTTCTGATCATATGCTATAGTTTTATGATGCTCTGTGCTGCATTTGTGTTGCATGTGAGGATATATTATCTCTGTTTTCAGTATCCAACTTTATAAGTTTTCTCAACTGTTAAATATTATTGGCTTTACAGCAAACTGTTGTGGAGTTGATGACTTCTTGGGGGGATGGATTTTCAACTGGCTACATATACTGATCTTTTGAAATAACTCATTAAACATTTTTTATATCTTCAAAGCTGCACTTAAAATGTGAAAATGCAAACTGCCTATTTTCTGTATTTGCATTTTTAGCATACTTGACACAGAACACAACCAAGGTTTTTAATTTTTGGTCTGCTTCTGTATTCTCATGTTGGGGCTTAACATAAAAAAGTTTGTTCTGCTGTAAAAGTGCCTTGTTTCTCAGTTTTCTGTTGAAATGTCTAAGGCCGTTAACAGTCACGTACATGTGTGGCAAGATACCACTTTTATTTTACATCTAGGAGGATTGACATCTCTCCAAGTACTCTGAGGAAGCACACCCGTTTAGCAGGTGAAGAGAGAGTCTTTAAAGAAGAAAGTCAAAAAGTAGGTTCTAAGTAAACATCCTGGCTGTATTTCTGAACTTAATTTATTGTGTTTCCCTTTAAATCTGAACTTTAACTTTGTGTATAAAAATACAAAGATAACGAGTATGTATTGTATCTGGAGTACTTCATTTAAAATATTTTTTTTCTATTGAATAAAACATGTTACCAGGAAACCAGTTTCTATAGCATGATTTTGCTATATTGATAAAGTGGCATGTAAGGTCAAGTGTTCTCTCACCTCGCCTTTGTTCTTGGACATCTCTTGACCAATTTTGTGGCTCTAAGCTACCCAAGGATAAAGAATAGAAGGAGAAAAAAAAAGTACTGAGGTGGTCAGTTAGTGGTATGGTTGAATTGTAAAGGTGCTTATACTCTGTTAAAGACAATTCACCAGAAGAAATGAATACTTAAACATACTCCGAAACCATGTGTTATGGTCTGTCTGCATCAAAAAATAGATATCCTGTTGGCTTGATGGGAACGCTTCTTTGAAGATGAAATTGCTTTGCGGTTTTCTTAGATCCAGCCATTGCAGATAAAGGGCGTTCACTTCAAGTCCATTTGTGTGTTGAAGAGTTTGTTGAAAAATAGATAAATACATCTCACTTTTTTGAAAACTGATGCACAGTTTGTCTTTTCATTCAGATTATCTTCTGGAGGTTTTATTTCAAAATTTTGTTCCAAAATATATATTTGTTTACAGGGAGATAAAAAATTAAAGTGTGATTCTACTGATCTTCGGCATGACATTGACCGACGTAGAAAAGAGCGAAGTAAAGAGCGAGGAGACTCAAAGGGTTCCAGGGAATCCAGTGGGTCAAGAAAACGGGAGAAAACTCCAAAAGATTACAAGGATTACAAATCTTACAAAGATGACAGGTAAATATTTGAAGTCCCTATATAGGTTTTTAGCTTCTAATTAGCCTTTTGTAATTGTAAGCTTAATTGCTTTCAATTTTCAATGTATAATGGAACATTTAAATTTAAACAATTAAAATTATTTGTTTTACAGCAAATATGTATTATCTGTCTTTTACACGGCTTATGGTGGATGAGGACAAAAACTTTGGAATAGCAAGCTAACACTGAAAAAAAAAATGACAAATTAATCTGTCCTATTATCCAGGCTACATCAGGAGGTTGGACTTCAATGCAATACATTTCTATAAACAGTTTGTGTAAGAACTTTGGTTCGTTATGCTTGATTCCGCACTTTTTCAACTCGTAACACCCAGAGTATGAGAATCTTACTGATACTTAGGTTTTAACATGGGTGAGAAGGGGAATTTTTGGTTTTGTCTAAAGCTAGTGGGCTGTTTTTAAGAAAAAAATGTTAGCATATCTCAGTGGATACTGTGTAGCAGTGGTAAGAGTTACTTCAGGTATGACCTTCCTTTGAATAGAATATTAAAAATCTTGTAAATTGGGTCAAATTAGTACCACTGTGGGGGTTACTAAAAGTCTTGCTGTAGGATTTTTTTCCCCCTGCTTTGTACTTGGATATACAATGAATTTTTTACTTATGCTTCCTGTTTCCCATTCACTTTCTGACTTTGGTATCCATGTTATCTTCCCCTGCCTAATTCCATACAGCCATCTATGTAGGAAAGCCCACACTAAATCTTCTCAGTAGTGTGCAAACTGAACTATGTAAAGTTACTGTAAAACTTTGCCTTGAGGATTTTCTTCTGTTCAATTTCTGTTTTTCTGCCTCAGAAGAAGGGCAGAGCTTAAAAGTAACAGAATCTCTTCAGGGCATCAAAACCTAGAAAAACTGTATTTGCAGTTTGCAGACTGCTGCTTTCCAAGTCGCTAGCAATAACATACTTTTAAAATGTGCATTTAAATGTGTAAGAGGCGGCTGGAAAGCGGAACTATATTTCAAATGTAACAGCTGAAATATATAACAAATATGTGACTTTATAACCAGAAGGGGGATGGTTTTACATAAAATATAGACACCTTATACTATAGCATGTTATGGACTATCTATCACTTTTAAAATAGCACAGAGTGTATATTTTTATTTTTCAGTAAACAAAAAAGAGATCAAGACCGTACCCGGTCCTCCCCATCTTCCTCTCCATCTTCTTCCTCATCGAGTTCTCGAGAAGAAAAGGATAGCAAGAAAGAAAGAGATGAAGAGTTCAAAACTCACCATGAACAGAAAGAATACTCTGGTTTTGCAGGAGTCAACAGGCCAAGAGGCACCTTTGTAAGTTGCTCTCCTACTCTTCCCCCAAAATTACAAACACTTGACTAATAGCATAACATATGTAAGTGTTGCAGCGATTAACGTTAGGCTAGACTTCTTTCATAGCAGTGGTTCTTGAGTTCTTTTATGTAATGTACCCAACCTGAAAAGTTGTTGTTTTTTTGTTTTTTGTTTCCTGACACCAACCAATACTGGTTAATTGCTGTATAAATATGTGTTAGTATACACAGTAGAGACCCTGGTGTAAGGATGGGAAGAATGATTTCTTGCTTATTCCTTGTTCTTTTGTAATTTTGTTGTTTCCTGACAGGACCTGAAAATTTACCTTTCTGTAAAAATTGAATCTTGTGATCTGTTAGTTAGCTCCCTGCACCCTGTTTTTCCGTGTCATTTTCAGTTTAGTCTTGCCTTCCTTTGTGTGTGATGCCTGCAACTTGTTAAATAGAGACACATAATTAAAAATATACCTCAAGCTTGAAATGGCTGTACTGAGATAGTATACGTGTTTTTTAGTCTTTCTTTAATTTAATTGGGAAATGTAGAAGCATTAGTAAAGACTAGAAATCAATAAAGGAGGCCTTGAAAAGATAAGGAACACTTAAAAAACAAACAAACAAAAAACAACACCAAAACCAAACTGAACAAAACTAACCAACTGAAACAACAACAAAACCCCAAAACAAAATGCCCAAATGTAGAAAGTTCAATGTTTGGATGGGGGAAAAGCATCAGACTTACAAATTGGGTAGGAGTAATTTCATACTTTCACAGTAATTTCTTCATGTAGCCTGTAATTAAGACTAAATAATGCTCAAATGCATTGTTTGGTATAAATGTACACTGAATTGTTTGTAGTAGGGTAAAAGAACTACACACAAGGGTGTCTGAAATGCATGTGGGGTGTACAACACTTGAGTTAAGGCTTGAATCTTCCATCAAAAACACTGTAGCTACTTAGAAGAAAATTCAAAGTTCAAAATTTGTAACAGTAAAAATGCATTATTTCCTTCTTCCTTTTTCTTATATAATTATATTAAGGAACAGCTATGTGACTTGAATGTATAAACGCTTGGATGGTATAGGCATCAAACATGATAATATGAGCACAGTTTCTAGCTGTATAAGCTACTGGCGCTGAGTAAACAAAAATATCCCCCATCCCCAAGAGAACTGGTTGAAGTAAACTTGTAATTGGTGGAAGCCTTACTGCTTTATAAAACCAGATTGTACATGTTGTGAAAGAGATGCTACTTAACATCAAATTGGATGTGTAGTAGATGTGAGTTGGAAATTTACTAGACTTTTACTAATTTAACTACTGGTGACTGCCAGTTCTACCTGTGCAATATTAACTGGTTAATGTTTCCTAATGATATAGGTGGTCACACACAGACTTATTGAACAAAGTGTATCTGAACTGAAGTATCTAAATAGGCCACTGTTGACTCAGATCTTCTCTTTAGGGATACAGCTTGGAGAGTATTGAAACGTACATGCTGGCTAGTGTAGGAATGTCCTTGTAATTCAGGCTAATAGTGGTTGTGTTCCAGTAAATACTGCTTTAATTTTGAAGTAAATGTTTTGGTTGTGAATTGTTCCAGGAGCAGGAAGACTTGAGACACTGAGAGAGCATAACTTGCCGAATACAGGGGCTTTAGTGAAAGCTAAGCTGTCTATTTCATGTTAGATTGGCAATGATTTTTCACTAATGCTGATAGACTATGCTTAATTCTAGGCTTCTTGTACATAAACATCATGAATAGTTTTGAAGTAAGAACACAGAAATAAGGTTAAGAAGGATCTTTTAATGACACTGTCGTTAATATCCAGCTCCTAAAGAATTCTGTGTGTAACAGTTCTGTGTAAAAGGTGTTTTCTTTTTCTATAGAAAATGTACTCTGTCCTTTTTGTGATGGTCTTTGCAGTAAGTAAGCCTGTAAAGATAACATGCTTCTGTATTTCTTTACTGAAAGATGAGCTGATGGGTAGAGGAGTGCTAATACAATGGTGAGGAAAGCTCTAGATATTTTTCTTAAAGGGAATCTAATAATAGGACCTAATGGAAATGCTGATCTTGTGTTGTGTGGTGGGTACTTTTTTCTATTTTTTTTTCTTTTCTCTCTTTTTTTTTTTTTTTTTTTTTTTGTTTGTGTGTGTGTGTGTGTGGTTGGTTTGCTTGTTTTGTTGATTTTTGGGTTTTTCAATCCTCTCATGATTTTGTCTCTACATCCTTTCCCTTCCCACTCTGTGATACTGCTTGTTGTGCCCTAACTTTGTAGAAGTTTTAAAGCTAGTGGAAGTAAAGCATGTAGTATTTCCTGTCTTGTACAGGTTTTTTCAGTTGATATTCTGACACTTTCCATGTGATTCTCCAAGCAATTTTTTTCTTCCCTCCTTTGCCTACAGTAGGGTAGGTCTTATGAGCCTTTCATGGATTGTTTTTCGGTCTGTTTGATTTCAGAGTGGGTTTAAAACTGTCCAGCATAAATTCTACATTAGAAATATTGACGCTTTGTGGAAGCCAGTGTACATAATACTCCTCTTTCCAGTTAGTTAATTATATCTTGCTCTGGTCTAGGTTTATGAAACATACTTTTAACAAATTAATTTCTGGCCATACTTTTGTACAGTTGCTGTGTCTTTAAGTAGGCTGTTTATGGAAATCGTGTTCTGCAGTAACTGCATGTTTTAGCAGTCTGACTTCCCAACCTAACCTTTCTTCTCCCCTTGAATGTAGGATATAAACTCTTGTTTAATGTTTTCTACAAGCTAAAATTATGTATGCTGAGGGAACTGTATGTATTATACTTACTATATTCCAAGTTAAATATTTTCTTTATTGCTGTGAGAATTTATGGCCTAACATTTTAAAATCCTGTTAATTCATTATCAAGAATATTTAAGACATTACTTTTCACTTCAAGTATTGCTACTTTGTACAGTACATATGGTTGATTTTTCTGAGTAAAGAATTTGCTCACCTGAAATTTAATTTGGCCTAAAGTACATTTCTAAATCTCAGTTGAAAATGTTTGAGTCACACAAAGTAGATATACTTACTTGAAAATGGCATTGTTTGTATGTATTCTAGGATAATTTTCTTCTAACTGGTATGACTGACTCCATAAATGACCTTTCCTGCTGACAGTTTTCTCCCTGTATCAGTTCAGTTTTTTTGGTTTTGTCTGTGAACAGCTTCAGAAGCTTCTTCTGACCTGTTGTTGCAACACACCAGGGTAGCAGCAGTCAAAGGACATTTTTTTGGTGGTTGTGGGTGAATTTATGCCAAGAACTCAAATATGTTTCATTAAGTTTAATAGAATCATTATTTCAAAGTGAATGCTTGAATATATTACTTAAAGTAATATGTAAATTTGAAAATGGTTTTACACTTCCAAATGCTGTAATTAAGCACAGAAAGAGCATTTTCAGTAGTAGAGAACTTGAACTCTTCTTTGTGGCTTTATGTAAATGAATTAAATGACATTTTGGTTAATCAGTTTCGAATTAGGGGCAGAGGAAGAGCCAGAGGAGTCTTTGCTGGAACAAATACTGGTCCCAGCAACTCAAATACTACTTTTCAGAAGAGGCCGAAGGAAGAGGAATGGGATCCTGAATATACCCCAAAAAGCAAGAAATACTTCTTGGTGGGTGTGGAGAACTCAATGTCTTATGCATGCTTTTGTTTTTTCAAGCTTTCTACAAGTGTGGAAGTAGCATGCATGTATAGGCAGGGACTTGAGTTATGCAGCCATGGGAATTTCAGCGTGGTTGTAGTGCCTGGTTCTGCTTTGCTTGTATCTTTCCGGAGCAGCCTGGCAATAACTGGGGCCTGATGGAATTAATCTCCAAGATTTTCATCAGTGAGTGTGAAAGAAGGCGGACTCAGGCTAAAATTATTAGAAAACAGATTTTAAACCAAAAAGGCTTGTACTGTGTTTTCCTGGATTTATGTCTGTGTGGCATTAAAGCTTTGTCTTAGATTTGTCTAGAAGTCTGCAAAAGTGGAAGACCAGGAAAAGCTGACAGTATTTGTGGATGTACGTAGGCTGACTCTGATATTAGCAGTCCTTCTGTTCTTAGTTGAGTAGTGTGACAGTCATAAGAAAATCACCTTAGTTTTCACAAAATAACAGAGTGTTACAGATTAGAAGGGACCTCAAGAGATCATCTAGTCCAGTCCCCCTGCTGGTGCAGGAACACTTACATGAGACTATACAAGAATGTGTCCAGGCACGCTTCCAATGTCTCCAGAGTAGGAGACTCCACAAGCACCCTGGGCAGCCTGTTCCAGTGTTCTGTTACCCTCACTGAAAAGAAGTTTATTCTCAAATTTAAGTGCAACCTCATGTGTTCCAATTTGAACCGATTACCTTTTGTCCTACCATTGGTTGTCACTGAGAAGAGCCTGCCTCCATTCTCGTGACATTCACCTTTTATTTATTTGTAAACATTAATAAGGCCACCCCTCAGCCTCCTCTTCTCCAAGCTAGAGAGACCCAGCTCCCCCAGCCTTTCCTCATAAGGGAGATGCTTCACTCCCTTAATGATTTTTGTTGCCCTGTGCTGGAGTCACTCCAGCAGTTCCCCATCCTTCTTGAACTGAGGGGCCCAGAACTGATGCATTAACACCTGCGTTTACAAAAGGAGGAGTGTGGATGTTGTGTAGTGTACTAAATACGTAGCCTCTGTTCCATTTGATTGCCTTAATAATGCAGATTAAGGATATTGTTTCACAATTGAAAAATGTTAAGTAGTGAAGACTAGACCTTCTCCTGTAGCTATGTAGTTTGTCACAAATATGTTAGCAGGTAGTGTAAGAGATATTGCAGTCCCAGTTGAGATATTTATAGAAGTTTTCCCCACACATATATGAACTTTTCCGATCTGTAAACATAGAGATGTGATAATCTATTAATTAAGAAATTCTGTGATAGCTAGAACAAACAATTATAGCTACTAAACTTCTTCCTCATCTCAAAAAATGTTTTTAAATTTAAAAAAAGCACCCTTTAACTTATAATACTTAAATGTTAATAAACTGCTCTATATAGGTGTATGTGTTTAATAGTTCAGATTTCTTTCCAAATCACAAGTAAAAAAAGCGGGTGTTGAAGCAGGTATACCTTATAAATAGAAACTTTTTTTGTATTAAATAATTACAGTATTCATGCAGTGAACTGTTAGAAGACTTATCAGACTGTATAAGGCTATATTTGGTAGCAAGATAGCAAACTCTTAACTTACTAAGCAGGGAAACTCAGTTGTTGTTTGTTAATGTCAGATTTAAACAGTTTAAACTTCATTTGCCCCATTGCTCAGGTGAAGCAGAGTTTATGAAAACTGCCATCAATTATCTTTCCTTAAGTATAAAGAACTCTTATCTCTGCATTAAAGTAAAAATTAAAAAACCACCACATTGCTAGAGCTTCTTCCTTTAAAATCACAGACTTATATTTTTCATCAAAACCAGTGAGTGATTCTTTCTTCTGACTGAAGATGAGTGACAGTAACTGATTAGTTACTCATATCAATTGAGCAGACCCACAGCTAATAAGGGCTCTTAAAACAATTTATTGTTGTGGTTTTAGTTATAGGATCATGAATTGTATGCCTCACCATATATTCTATAGATTATGCTCTGAATGGGTAAAAGTTCTGTTAAGTTTGTTTTTTGTTTGTTTCTATGTATAGTATAAATACAACACAGAGTACTAACATTGAAGAGGTACATTTCAGGGATGTTCTAAGCTTGTTCTTTGTCTGGTATTATTGTAGCATGATGACAGAGACGATGGTGTGGATTATTGGGCCAAAAGAGGAAGAGGCCGCGGTACTTTCCAGCGTGGCAGAGGGCGTTTTAACTTCAAGAAGTCAGGTAGCAGTCCGAAGTGGACACATGACAAGTATCAAGGGGATGGGATTGTGGAAGATGAAGAAGAAACGATTGAAAATAACGAAGAAAAGGACAGACGCAAAGAGGAAAAGGTAAACAGTTTAGTGAATTGCAGATTAGACAGTGTATTTTGCAGTATCTCAAGTAATTGTGTGGGGGGATCACTTTAAAAGGTTTTGGAGTTTGGTTATTAACAGTTTACAACAAAACTGTTTTCTTTCTTTCCCCAGGAATAACCCTGGAAGAAAGTTGTAGCTGAAAGAGCAGCTCTTGCACCACCCACACAACATTTTTAATATGTTTTTTTGTTGTCAAATGAATGTAAGCATTTTACTTAAATTTTACTGTTGGAAAGTAGTTTAGAGGGATCGTTTTTGTTTTAAGCCTTTAGAAAAAAATCTTGATATAGTAAACTATGTTAATGATCGTACAGGTAGAAAGTAAAATATTTGTAACAACTTTTAAGAAATTTTACTGTTTGTTATATGCATTGTAATTCTGCTTTGTCCAAATATATGGTCAAGTACAACTCTAAAAGTTTTGATTCTCCCCTATGTCTGTGTTTTATTCTGAAGTAAACTTACAGCTCTGCACACCTGAAATCTTGGAGCAGCATTTTTTTATAAACTGATTACTACTTCTGTGTTACCATTTTATAAGAAGTGTATTTAAGGGTAGTTATTCAGTCACAGTGTAAGTACAAACAGTTGTGCTAAATGCTGATTATATGTTAGTGCACGAGAATCACATTTACATAGTGTGTCAGTGATAAACCTGGATGCTTATTCCACCCTGCTAGAGAGTGCAGCAAGAATTTAATCTTTGAGAGTTAAATTGTCACTCTTCTTTAGTAGCCTAAGAAATACATCTGTATATAAATATTGAAGTGAGTTTCAAGTGTATTATTTCCCTTCTGGAATGTGAATTTTATAAACGTATTTCCAAGTCATTGCTACTGGAAACAGATCTGAAAACTGGAATTCTCTCCCCTATCTCTGTAGTTAGTACAGATCTACTTGCAAGTAGCTTGATTCCTGTGGCTTCTCTCTAGAACAGATCAGATCAGTCCTGTATATATGGATACCTTGTGATTTGCTTTGTCATTAAAAGAAGCTTCTATTGTCAAGGGTAACTTAGTATGATTTTTAAGGTTTTATAAACCTGGAGTTTTAGCTCGCTGCAAGAGAAGTGTATCGTCCATAAAGTATGAAATACAAGTGGCATTTTCAGGGCCACTAGCAATTATAGTTTCAGCTTTCTGCTGATAGCTTAATCAGCAATAGAACATTTCAGTTAAGAAATTGGTGGCAGTAGTAGTCTAGCTTCCTTTTTATCAATTTTTGTTCCTGTTTGTTAAAACTGCCTCTTTAATTTCCTTATGTGGACTTGTCAGATTACATACCTGGAGAGGCAAGAGTGGGTCTTTGAATCTTCTATCACATTTACAGCCTTAAGTGAAATTGGGGGTGGGGAGGCTGCCAGGGGTAAGGGAGAAACAAAACAAAAAAACACCACAAAAATCCTTGAAAAAGTAAAGCAAGATATGTTAAAACCTGAGTTGGTGAAGATACTTCAGATGTATTAAACACTGTATAAAGTGTTAATTCCATCCCAGTGCTCTGGAAGTACTTTCCTTTGGTATTTCACTTTATAGAATGTACAGATTTCAAGTTGGTAAATGTTAAGTTAGCAAAAGGTGTGAGAAATGTGTACTTTCTTTGGCACGGATTTCTAAGTAGTTGTGATTCTAGTATTTTTGTAGCCGAATTGCATAAGTTCACTTTTTTTAACAAAAACAACAAACACACAAACTTATTTTAGGGATAGGTAGACTTTTAACCTACAAAATGTTAAGGATGACAATAACAGAATTACCAGAACAAGGACATTCTGATACAAGACCACTTACGTTTCCTTTCTCAGACTGCTATAAATATGGTAAATCTTAAATGTTATATGGAGTTAAAAGTGTAGTTGTTCTTAGTTTGTCCCTTGGAGTGGCATACTGGAAAAGCTTTGGTAGAGGTGTTAGTATTAAATGCATGTGTAATGTATGCCCTCTTACTGTCTTTACTGTTAGGCAGTAGTTAACCACCTGCCCTGTCCAAATTAAAAACTAAACACTAGAAGGCAGAACAAAGTAGTACTGTCACTAGTCCTAACTGTAGTTGAGGAAGTTGTACTTTGAATTGCACTAGTTTGCTAGCACCTGTGTAGAGAGGGAAATAGGAATACTACTTGCCCTGCTCTAGTAGTTACTAAAGGGTCATTACCACTTTATGTTTTAGGGAGTTTAGGCAAACTATACTGCTGTTGCAAGATCTGCGCTTACATGCGCGATACATCATTTAATAGCTGTTTGAAATGTAGAACTGATGATTCCTTGTACTTATAGCAAAGCTGACCCAGGATTTGTGTATATTAATTCAGAATAAGCAAGAAAAGGAACACAACAAACTTGGCAGCAGCATCAAAATCTGTCCTAATGAAGTGAAATTTGACATCATTCTGAAACTAACAAATAAACCAAGATGTACTCTAACTATCATAACCTTAGAACAGATAATCTGTATCATCTAGGTCAAGTTGAAAGTGGATTGTTGTGGTCTGTGTGTCATAAGGCAAGATAATTCCTACATGATGAGGCAAATTTAAGTTCTCTGCTTCAGTTGCCTGTCTAACAACATCTCGTAGGGATTGCTTTGCTAGTGGCATTTGATCCTACAGACCTGTCTACCTACCTATCCTACGTACCTGTCTGTAGGTTAAGTCATAGAAATCCTTTTTTCGGTGCAGCTTATTAAAAAATGTCATTTGTTGATTACAGAACACATGGTGACAGCCATAAATAAGTGAATAAAGAAAATGTCTAATAATTTATCTTAATTTATTGAAAGCTTTGAAATTAGTGTTACTGGGAACACTGTCTTTGGAAGAATGTGTAGTTATGAGCAGATAACACTAACTGCATAGCTGGAGGAAAAATATCTCCTCGTTTCTTCTGAGTAGAAGCAGGCACTTTGTTACCTGCTGGCTTTTTTTGAAGTTTTCAGAGTTTCTTAAGCAAAACAGCAGAAGTGTTGAGAAGATAAAAATCAAATAGCCTCTAGTGTGAGCAAGTACAGTGTCCAAAGCCAAATTTATTGTGAAGTTTGCTCATTTTGGTCAGATGCTATCAAGTAACGTCTGTGATTTGAGGATACTTTGTGTATTGAAACTGTACACCTATCTTGCTTTTTAGTTCTATGGATTCACTAGTTAGAAGTTTACTACATAAGCAACTGTCATGGAGGCACCCCGAGGTTAGTTTAAGGGACAACAGGGTCCAAAACAACTTTTATTAAACCGGTGAGAAACAGGCTTTTAGCACTCCAAAAGTGACCTAAATACAGGTTCGGGTATCAGTTGAAGAAAATTATTAAGGGGCAACAACTACTACAACAGGCGGTCTACAGAGTGCATGCACATGGCTTCACCAAAACAATGCTGGAGCTGTCTCTGAGTCCGGGAGGAGTACACGCTTGCCTGAACACGGTGTGGGATTATTTTTAAAGGGATACACGTACTTGTATTGAGTACGGGAAGTATACAATCGTGATTCTGCAAGGGTAAATTTATAATACACTCGCAATCCTGCGAGGGTTAATACGCATGCAAATGTGCACGGAAAGTTACATGTGCTTATGTGGAAGCACGGGAGGAAAATAAACCTGCGATTATGCAAGGATTAATTTTACACGTGCTCATATTGAGCATGGAAAGTAAATACACTTGCAATCCTGCGAGGAGAAATTTTCTCTCACATCCGTGGTGGCACGGCAAGCGGAGTCTCCATCCCGGGCGGGGGGGGGCTCTCGGCGGCAGCATCTGGCTCGTGCTCCGAGAGACCCGCAACAATGGGCGGAGTCTCGACGAGAGTCCCGTTTTTTATTGGCTGATCAGATCTGACTGTAGGCATTCCAGAAGCTTCTCTGCACCCCGACCTTGGCTGTGGGGTGCCCCTGAAGCCTCCAAACATCCCCCACACTGGCCGCGGGCACCCAGCTGCTCAGTGGTACCTCGGCACTCCCTTCTCTTAAGGGCCCTGGCCAGGGTGCTCTGGGGCCAAACAAAAGAAGCTGTTAGCCTCAAGTACCAGAGACAGAGGGAGATGTGCCTACTCCTTCCATACTGAAGGAGGGAGGGGGAGAAAGGGGGGTTTGCATCCTGCTACAGCAACCTAAAACACATCGTTTAAGTTTAGCTCTTTAACACTGACTCATCATGAATTCGGTCATGTCCTGCTGCCCTGCCGAGTTTTCTCTGTTACTGTGTATGACCTCTGCTGTGGCACGCACTGAAGTTTCATTTTCCCGGGGGTAGAATTGCCTCGGCGATATCCCCCATCTCAGCACACCCCAGCCACGCTCACTAGAAGCCACTCAACAGGCAGTGTGTGTCACGGAAAAGCTGCTGTCTCTGGCCCAGATCGGGCTGCCATCACCCCCCGGGCGCGCCCCTCAGGCGGAGGGCGGTCGGGCTTCCCACAGCACCCGCCTGGCGTGGCGTCGGCATTCGAACGTGCCCCCCTCCCGACACCCCCCGCGAGCGTCGCCCACCCTCGCCCTCTCATTGGCTCTGCGCTGAGCACGGCTGCTTCCTATTGGCCTGATTTCCTTTCTGTCCAACCTCTGCTCCTGGTTGGTGCTGTCAGCCCGAGCGGGCTGCGGGGCGCCTTTTGCCCCCGTCGGCGGCGGCCTGAAAAGAGGAGGCGTGCGGGCTCTCCCCTGCCCGCTGTCGGCTCCCGCGGAAGAGGGAGAGCGCCGGCTGCTTCTGGTGAGGCCAGAGTGCCGCTGCCGGGCTCCCTGTCCCTGCCTGCGGGGTGCGGTCACTTCTCCCTTCCGCCCTGCAGCGGGCGCGGCGGCCATGGCGCTGGTGCTGGATCTCCTCAGGCGGGTCCTGGAGTACTTCGGCTGGCCGCCCGACCAGGTGAGGCTCTGAGGCGGGGCTGGGGCGGCTGGTCCGCAGCCGCTGTGGGTCAGGGGAGGAGCGGTCGCCACCTTAGGGCCGCCGCGGCCGGGTGGGCTGCGCTCTGGGAGCACCGTGGGGTCTGTTGTTGAGGGAAAGTTTCGCGGGTGTAATGAGGCACGCTGCCCGCATGCGGGGTTTCGTGGGGTCTCTGTTCTGATACCGCTGTTCAAGGGGTTCTTTTTCATCTGAACGGGAAAAAGAAAAAAAAAACAGTAACTTCAGATGTTAACATTTTGCTATTTTAAATGAAAGACTGTGTAAAGATCACCAAGTAGCAGCTAATCCTGTGTTTTCAGAGGCCTGGGAAACCTATTGTGTGGGTAACGGGAGAGGTGAACTGCGGCAGGGCCGGGGCTGATGTGACAGCGGCAGTTGATGGGCAGCTCTGCACTGATGAGTGTCAGTAGCCGAGGCTTGTCATCAGGAAATCCTTCGTTTATTTATGTGAAACTACTGCAGCATCACTATGAGTGTTAGTTTGGCAGAGTTATCCCGATTATTTTCTTGTTTCGTTGTCGGGGATTCTCGTTTGTTTTGACAGGCCATATTTTTGGAAAGTCGCGTATTCGGCAGGAGTATCAGTCATACAGTCAGAAGGTGCCTTCCTTCAGCAATCGCATCAAGAAGGCATTTCCAGCAGTTATATGCAGTAATAAGGAAGTGTCAAGTCAAGGTACGTTAAACTTATTTAATGTCTTGGCTAATTTTTTTTCCTCGAGACTTATATGGATGCAAATGGTTACTCAAATGTGCACTTTTGTCGATAGCTTAGAATATGACTTTCTACATGCTGTGGCTTCTACATTCTTTGTGCCACTCTAGAATATACTGGGTACAGGCTGCATATATATCTATCTATATATATACACAGGCCGTAACTTGGCAGCGTTTTGGAAACAGTCTGTTAAAACCAGTGTAGGCCTCTTTGAACTTTCAGCTTGAAGAGTACATTGAAAAGTTAAATTGAAAAGTTATATTAACCTAACTGCATTATATTTTATGGCATATAACATTGAATTGCTTAATAACTTTGATTATGAGAATGGAGGGCTTTGATTTTCCGTCTCAGTTTAAAAGGTATTCTGATTTTTAGGTCACATCTTTTTACCAAAAGAAGGAATATGGATCTACTCGAAGTGTTGTTCGTAGACTTGGGACAATTCTTTCCTTAAAGCCCTCCCCAAGACCGTATTTTCAAGTAAGTGATTTATTGTTATACTTCAGCTATTTATGTTTTCTAGTTGCTTAATTTAGCGATAGCTTTCCTGTTCTTTTCAGTTTGTGTAGCTCTTGTGTTGTGTCCTTTATGCTCACTGTTATCAACTTGCTTACAGCACTGTTTAAAAATTCCTGTTGCTGAGGCAGAACTTGTAGTATGTGCTGAATCTGGTTTCTCTTAATACTTTTTTCCCCTTGTTTGTTTTTAGCTTGTTCAAGACCCAAGTCCATTGAGTTACCATGAACAAAGTAGAGTTCCAGCTCCTGTAGCCCCATCACTTGCTGATGTCCTGTGGGTGGCAAATGATGAGGGACAAGCATATACTAGACTTAGGTAAGTAAAAGTAGACTATACGCATAAAAAGGAGTAATAAAAGTAACCAATGTCTTCCCTTCTTTTTATTTTTTTTTCCTAGCCCTTTCAGGGAGATGCAGGTCCTGCTTACCTTAAAATTCTTACTGTGTAAAGTATTCTTATGTGAAAGATTTCTGAAATTTACTCCTCCGTTTTCTCTTCCTAATAACACATCAGATGCATTACTAGTGTTTTAATTTGTTTTCACTCACAAAGTAATTTGTGAGAGATGGAGTTTAAGAGAAACTTGTGTATTGCAACCTACAATAAGGTTATTCTTATAATTTTAGTTTACAGGCATTTTGACAAATGTTATAAAGGGGAGAACAAGAAAAATTACTTAAATATCTCCTTTTGACTTTGATTACTACAGTGCTATGTGTATAAACCTTGATGGTTGCTTTGATGGAAAGAAAAACATGATTTCTTTATTATATAAACTATGTTCAAAGTAAATTTTTAAAATTCTTTCTAGCTTTTGTGGAGTGCTAAAGGAAATATCATTACAATTTTAAAATATTACAAGTATTGTGAAATGACAAATTTTCCAGGAATTTTCAGACACAAGTAGCATACAAGTCTTTTCATTTTTTTCCCCTCACTAGAGAAAAAGTAGAAAGTTGCCTTAGTGTTCTACTAAAGGATATGTTCAATAGCAGAGGATGAGTCAGCCAGAACCAAGATTAACATTTGGACAGTTGTATTATCTTGTACTACATCTGTATCACACAATGTAATTCTACTTCATATTTGCATATGTTTGTGATCTTTGTGGTGCTTGCTGGTAATGAAACTACAAGAAACTGATGAAATCACACACTTTATAAAAACTTCCTGAATAGTCATGTTTCATCTTATTATTCCTGAGATGTTACTCTTGAATTATGGGGGTCTTTTTTGCAGCAGCTGTAAAATACTGGAAGAGTGAGAACACTGTTAAAAGGAGCTGTGCCCCGTTGTGTCTTCCTTGTGCTGTTCTTCAGCTGGTTCACATATCCATGAAAGTTCATTCTTTTGTTGTTTCAATTTTTTTTTTACTTCCTCCTCCTCCTCTCCTGACTCTGTGGGATGTTTGTCGAGAAGGAGTATTCTAACTGATATCTTTTCCTTCTGAGTCAGTATGCAGTGCAAGGGATTTTGGCATATTGGAAAGCAATGCTGCAGGTCTGATTTGAAGTAAAAGGATGATTAATGTAAGGAAAACAGTATGGTTTTGTTTCAATCAAAAAACTTAGTGCATCTTGAAAAAATAAAGTAAATTTAGTTCTTTATTTTACAATGAAATTCTGATAGTTTGAGTCTATATTTTGAGGTTATTTCTTTAGGCACAGAGTTTAAACAATTTCTAAAATTAAAACCTGAGGCTTGTAGCACAATTTTCTAATGCAGTCTGTGTTCATATGTAGCTTACAGAAGATGAGTTTATTATTTTGTAAGTTGGTATTAAAATTCATTATTATTCTCCAATACATTTTCTGAAAGATTGCAACTTTGTTACTGCTTGCAGTGTTCACCTTTTAGAGTTTGATAAGTGGCTAAAGTGTGTGAAGCCAAATTAAGAGGTCATTATTATTTGACTCTCCCTGCCTTTCCTATCTAATGTTTCAGGTAGGGAGGAGGGAGATCCTCCCCTTATGGTTTCAGTCTAATAGCTATTGAATAATAACAGCTCAGTCTTATATTGTGACCTTACAATGTATAATCTATCCCTGAGTAGATTATCTGACTATTTTTATGATGCCTTTTCAAAGACCTGCATCATACCTGAGCAAAGGGAGACTTAAAAACTATTTTAAAGGTTATGAGTTGTTAAAAGTGTAGTGTTTTCTTAAATAGTTTGCAAACTTATGTCTTGCTCAATGATGATAACTTACTTGAGCAGACAGTAAGTTTTGAGGTTTCCATTGCTGGCTGAGCCTTTTGAAACTGTATCTTTTGTTGCTTTCTAGGACTGAATTATGGAGAAAAGAAAAAAGTACAGCTTATTGTGACCTACATCCATCTGTAGGTGCAATAAAAAGTGTTCCAAAAAACATTACACAGAAGGACAGCCTTGTTGATCAAGTAGCCCTACAGAAGATTTCTGCGCTTGAAGACGAGCTGACTTTTCTTCGCATGCAGATTGCTGCGATCGTTTCAGGGCAGACATTGGGAAGCGTTCCCTCACGTAAGCCCTTCTGGTTTGAAGCAGACCAGTGTTCCTTTTTTTGCTTTAGAGTGCTTGCTCACAGCTTGCTGTGTCTGATGTCAATAGAGAACATCTCTTAATTTCTCTAAATGAAGTTACACGAACAAAATTTAAAGGATATAGTATTTTTTGTCTCTTTTTGGTGTTTGGCACTGCAGCCCTCCACTTTTTTTTTTTTATGGCCTGTTTGCCAGTTTTGAATGTAGCTGATCCTAACTGATCTTTATACTCATTTCCATGTTTGTGAAGAAGCTTAGTAACAACCCTGTCCATAGATTACCAATTACTACTTTAAAAGGTTACAGACTATTAATTATATATTTGGGGGTTTTGTACTGTTTCTGTCAAGTTGTTAAAATAATAGATTAAAAAAATATTCCAAGGAAGTTAGGTTTTAACAAAAACAAATACTGCAATAGTTATGTCTAACAGCCACTAGAGAGAGTATCAAAGATTGAAGTTCATATGCCTTGTGATTTCTTTTTTAATTCCTCACTCCAGAAAAGAAAGTGTTGAGGTCTTGATTGTCTTATTTGCGCTGCAATTGTTAAAACATTTGAACTGGCATGAGTGAGTTACGTTTGTGTGTGTTGTGCCAAGTGAACTTAAACAGTGCAGGCACCTCTGTGCTTCATTTAGGTGTTCTGTTGGCTCTTTTGTCTGTTCTCCATTGTGCTCAGTGTTGCAGTCTGCTTTATGTGTTTTGTGGTTATCTTTGCTTCATGCAAGGTATTCTTACATTCAGATCACTGAGAATGGACTATGTAGTAGCAGGCTGCTTTGCTGTTGCAGTGCTGCTTTGCTGATTTATATAGTGTTTAGACTGAAGGCAAATGCAGAAAATCAGGGCAGCAAAAGACACCTCAGATCCATTATTTCATGTGTTCTTAGTATGTGACTTTGAAATAAATTATGTTGTTTGTTTTAAATATAATTCTTCTATGTTAAAATGTGTGAGGTATGTGAGAAAGTGCCTTAAGAGGGCCATCATGTCTTGACTTATAACTGAGTCATCCTAGGTGTTGCTTAATATTGTTAATTGAAGGTACACTTACTAAAACTAAAATCACTATTTTATCATTGCATCCAGAACTCTTTAAAACATTCAACACTCCAGATGGATTTTACCCAGTGCCAGCCATGACTTCTACGCCATTGTCTGTGTCTCACAATCACTTTGTAATCCCCTCACCTCCTCCGCTTCCTTCTGGTGCACCATCTGGTGTTGGTGCTAGTAATTCAGCAATTGAACTTATAAAACAACGTCGTGCTACAAGAAACAGTGGTTCAACTGCAGCCGATAGTGCTGGTCCCCAGAGGACAAAGACTGTTCCTAGTATGATGGATGTTTTGAAAGACCTAAACAAAGTTCAGCTGAGAGCTACTGAGAGGTGGGTTGAATTAAATGTGTGTCTGAATGAGCCAAGCCTGTGTAAGCATCGCAGCGATTAAGAAGCACCAGAGAACACCAGTGTGAAACTTCATTTCATGGGCAGCTACTTCTGACAAACTTAAGCTGGCAACTTGTAAGTTCACAGCTTGAAATATAGATACTTGTGACATGGCTTTTAGATGCATTTAAAAGACACTGACTATCACAGCATTTAAAACTAGTCTGCTGCTTTAGCATGCAAATCTCAGGTTGCTGTGGATAAGTGGCTGTGTTGCTGTCTGGAAATCACTTGCAAAGTTGCCTACACAGTCACAGGAAATTGATCTGAACAAATAAATTTTTGCCTTCACTGTGAAAGGACAAATCCTTAGGCAAACATTGGAAAACTACTGTTAATGTACCACAAGTATTTTGGTTCTGGCATCGAAGTGTAAAAATACATGCAGTGTCTTTTATTGAAAATGTTTTGTAAATTTGTATTTCAATAGTGAAGCTGGATTATAAATATTTTTAATGGTCTATCATTTTGAGGGTAAGCACAGTTGATATGTTACAGAATTGCATTACTAAAGACTGCAGTACCTCATAGGGTCAGTGTTGCTCTGCTGTGCTAGGTGTAATAGAGGTTGTCAGATGTCTTTTCTGAACTTCTGTTCTCAGAAGCTGTGAGTCTGGAGATCCCAGTTTTTACCACCTGAGCACCAGCTTATTCATTGGGCAAGTGCTCTAACAGCTTGATTTTTATAGGAAGGGTGAAATCAGTCTTTTTAAGTTTCACATTAAATGATCTCTGCTGTAACTGCCAGACTTCGAGCTCGGTGCTGTCTGTAGGTGTAAATAGGTACAATAATTTTTTTGGCACCTTACTAGCAGAAGTGTGAATATCTCTAGATTTATTTATTTAAAATATCTCAGTGGTTAGGAAGCCTTTCTTATGATTCATTTTCTTGGACTGGTCACTAATTTGCACGTTTGTTAGGCTTTGGGTTGCAGGTCCTGTTTTGATTTTGCATCTCTTTGCTATCTTTTGATTTTTTTAATTTGAAAATAACAGGTTTTTTCTAAATTAAAATGCAAACTCTACTTTTTATTTCTTGCCCATAAATTGTCAGATTTGGATGCTCAGATGCTCATTTGGAGGGAAAAAACAGTCTTCGAAACCTTTGTGCCAAATCTGATGTTTGTTTGTTTGGTTTTTTTTGGTAATGGAACTTGAGTTCAAGTGTGGTTTATCAATGGGGTTTTATGGTCACCTGGCTACATATTTGACTTAAATGAAGTGGTTGTTTTCTTTAAATGTAATTGCTCTGAGGAATTGTCTAAGATTGTTCTTTCTTGTGAGACCATAGAAAGGCACTCTGTTCTGAACTTAAAATTAATGAAGTTTAAATCAAATTATGTTCACAATGGTTATGAAAAATTTTAGTGGGAGATTCCCACTAACATACCTTAATATAACTTACAAATGAGACCTGCTATGAGAACTGCACATTTTGCTTTTTTCCTCAGTAATTTGTATTACTTCAATATTTTGTGTTAATTTACTGCTATTTCTCTTTATGGAGCAGCATCAAGTTAGATTTTCAAGCTCAGAATCTGGCTGTCAAGTTGTTTGGTGTACTTGTGTTAGTCCTGTTTGGTGAATTTCTGTAAAGTAACATTAGGAGCATTGTTTGTGTAATCAAGGATTTATAGGATAGGGTGTATACAAAAGTTGTGTTTCTGGATTTTTAGATCACTCAGCACAGGATTGTGGTCAGGAGACAAAAATTTTCTTTCTTTTTTTTTTTTTCTCCATAGGTCACCTGGAGGTACTCCTCTTTCTAGACCCAGAAAGAGGCAAAGTTCAGGTTGGGATCCAGTTGCTGTACTAACTCATGCACTAAAGCAGAAATTTGCACATAGAGATGATGAAGATGATTCCTTGGACAAAGAAAATCGATCTTTTGAAAGCTCCCCATTTTCTAGTCCAGAGATCCCACTGGTATGTTTTTATATAAGAATGTGTTCTTATGTTCTTGAAGTGACTGCTGTTTCCATTGTGTCAAGGGTTTTGATTGCGGGGTGACAATAAAACTGTGGCAGATGTATTGTTAACCCCCCTGTTCCCTCCTCCTTCCCCTTTTGGCCCCTCCCTCTCCCCCCTTCCCACTCAGGACAGGCGATCGGGAGGGAAAGAAGGACAGAGAGAAGAGAGTTGGAAAAACTAAAAATGTTTTACTAATGCTACTAATAAGAATAGAGAAAATATACAAAATATACAAAACCAATCTTGAAAGTCTCAGCAACTGCAGAGCCAGCATCCAAAGTCCTGGATTGGAGTCTGCAGCCAACCAGAGCTGGATTCAGTCTCTCACTAGGCCTCAGTTTGCAGGGACAACTAGCAAGGTCCTCTCCTAATGTTGGCCGTAAACAAAAAGAAAAAGAAAGGGATGAAAAGGGATGAGATTCTCGTGATCTCCCACTTTTATATGAAGTATTCATGTGAATGGGATATTATGCTTTGTTGGTCAGTTTCTTGGTCACCTGTTTCTCGTTGCCCCTCTCGGGAGAGCTGTATCCATTCGTTATCAATAACTTCGCATTCCATTGCTGTGTTTACCAAAACATGTATCTGGTTCTCCACGAAAATGCAGCTAATAAGAAGGCTTTAGCTGACAGGCAAATTTACTAAAAGAGAAGCTTGTTTTTTAACAAAACCAGGACACATTTATAGTTGCTTTTTTTTTTTTTTGAGAGTCTACATCTTTTCTGCAATATTTTTAGGCCATCAACGTAGGTAGTTGCTTTTTTCAAGGATTAGTCAAGGCAGAGAACCTCAAAGGTTAATTATTTTGGGTGGATTTAGACTGGTAAATATACTTCTAGATGCTCCAAGAGGAAAAACTTTAGAAGACTGACCTTCACAATTCAGCTCATGGTTAATTGAACTACGGACATTTGCTTTGATGGTAACTGGCAAGTATCCACACATGGAAACTGTGCCTAGTTAGGAATACTATCTACTTATTGACTCATTAATTTTACCAATAAAGATGCTAGGGTGGTACAGAGAGGTCTGAGCAACACATGCTATGGGTTCAGAAATTAAAATGAAAGCATTTGCTTTAATATTTTTCTTTGAGGTAGCATAATTTCCATAGTTTGCATCTTTACCCAGAATGAGGTGTGATTCTGAACACTGTTGCAAAGCCTATGAAAAATACAGGTTTTGTTATGAACAAGAAAAGCGCAGCAGAAAAAGCCATTGGGCTGAGGTGATCCTGAGCACTAGTTTCTGTGGAGCAGCCTGTACAAGCTACTTCAACTTAGAGTCCAACAGTACTGTTGGTTATTTGTTAGAGACTTCCACAAACTTCAGAACTGCTTAGTGGCGATAGATAGAAATAGGTGGCAGTAATTAAAACTGTGTCTCTATGTTTAGCAATTCTATCTTTGTATCTTATGAGTGAGAGAAAGATTTGGACTCCGTCTTTTGTTAGCATAATGGAGGAAAATAATAATGTGAAACATATCGTGGACATTCTTTGAAGGCTGCTTATATGTGTGGCTAGCTGCCTGGCTGGAAATTTAAGGAAAATTAAGGTGTATGTTTCTATTTGCAGCTATAATTTTTTTTTTTTTTAATTTTAGCTGCCACAAGTATTTCTTTTATTTTGCAGACTGTACTGAGTCAACATCTCTGGTGCAGTCTTAATAAATTTCCCTGTGGACTTTTTTTTTTCCCCAAAGGAAAACTTAGAACTTGTTAAAAACAACCAGGCTTGTATTTTGGATGCTGCAGACCATTGCATTGCATAGGTGATATACCTGATTCCATAATACATACAGAGTTAGGTCCTGGAACAGTTTATAATCAAGCTTCTGATTGTTTACCCTTGAGTGTTTTGAAGAATGAATGTACTTAAGGCAATTGCACAGACTTACTATTTTATTTTTCCTAAGTGCAACAACTCTTCCAAACTGTCTGTTTTAAATACCTTCTCATTCATTTGTCATGGATATAATTTTGTTTAATTCCATCCCTGCTGCCCAGGTTGGACGTTGCAGTCTGAAGCCAAATGTAAAATCGAGCCTTACAAGAACTGATGAAGTTGATCAGGTATCAACGTGGAAAGTGAGAGCTCATATTTAACTGATGGAGACTTCTGAGGAAATTTCATAGCGTGTATAAGTGGCAGGTCCACTTTGAAATTCCTGTAAGGTCCTGTAACATGTTCTAGGACATGTCTCTTCCATGCTGTTGAAGTTTGGGTTGCAGAGTTTCTAAAATTGCCTCTTCCTTCTCCTTTGTTTCCTGTTGGAGCGAATAAAGGACCCTGCACTCTGATTCAATGTGAATCACTCTAGAGCCTTTTATTACAGAAACAAACCTCCTTATATATGCAACTATTCTCTGATCACGCATCCATGCTCCAGTCATGCATTCACTGATTGGATATCATCTATGTTCACGAGCTGTCCACATGCTGGAGTCTCACTGCTGGAGGGTCTGTTGATTTACATCATGTTGGGGCCTTGTTATTGTAGAACTGCTGCTCTCCCATGGCAGGTCCTGTTTTCAGCTTTTGAGTTGGCCGTGAAATTCCTTTGGGCCTGGCTGGTTCAACAACAAATCTCCATCTAACAGAAACCCCTCCACAGTTTCCCAGCAGCCAAACTTGTGAATGTGATGCACACAGCCAAAACAAGGTTTTTATTGCTATGGTGCAGTGTGTTTGAAACCTGGGAGACGCAGGCAATAAGTGTATGTGTGTGAAAGAAAAATAATTATTGGTGTGGCAGCTGAGGTGTGTACTCTGTTTGCAGTTCGGTGTAAAAAATGAAGAAGTGCAAACTTTTTTTGGTGTGTTATATGTATCTGACTGTATGTAATTAATGGCAGCTAATACTGTTTCATTAGAATGGTATAGTTGCCTCAGTTTTCTTTGTAGTTTACTGATGCAACTCCATATTCCATGTGCAAACAGTATTCTAACTTATTTTGGGTCAGTAGATAGACTTCTATGTTTGTGAAAATTGGTCATGTTGTAAGGAAACTGCAGGCTGTCTGTTAAATGCTGATAACATTGATGAGTTCTGTTCTGAGATAAAAAAGACCTTGGTAGGGATCTGCTAGTGAATAGTTTGAATTCCATGTGTGTATAAACTTGAACTCCCTCCTTGGGTTCTCCACATAAAGTCTGTTTAGTTCACAAGAGTTTATGAAATAAAATTTTCTTTATATCATAGCTGTGTGTGGCACTGGGGTTTTGTCTTCTTTTGTATCTCAAGAGCTGACCAACTTAAATAGATTGTATTATCTAAAATGAATTAAAATAGAGCTTAAATTTTTTTTCCTGACAGAGTACTTGATGGAGTCCCGTCTTTACAAATTTATTTCACTCTCTTGCTTACAGTAGCTGCCTTCACTTAATCTTTTGTCTAATGATCCTGATATATAATTATATATATATAATTAGCCTGTATATCCTGTGTGTCTTCTATTTCCCTGCCCATGTGCACAAAGCAGACTGGCAGCTGGATTCCCTTGTGCTGCTGAGACTTATTTGCACAGTTGTAAGAAATTACTGTGCAAATCCCATACTTCTGTTTTAGTTTTTAAAGTTATCTTTTGACTAAAAGTGGAGCTTAAGTGACTTGCTATTTTATACTTCTAAAATGTAATCTAGATTTTTTTTTCTGAATTCAGGTATTATTGAACTTTATGACATTCTCCCATTCCTCTCTCAGTCCATAACAGTTCGACCTTTTCTTTCTTTCCACTTTCAAAATACACATTTGCTTCATTCTCTACCTAAATTTGACAACTGCTGTGACATCTGTGCAGAACAGCCAGCTTGGCCCTCTCCTTAGCAGTGTTACACCTTCTGCCAAAGCTCTGTCTGCCTTATCTTCTGCTCTGGTCACTGATGCATGAGGACAGCAGAGAGCAACACTGAAGGCGGCCCATGCGGTGCCTGCACAAGGGGCATGAGTGCAGGTGAGTCTCGGTGAGTGTGAAGCCCCTGAATTAGGTCCCTTTTGCTCGATGTTTGCAGGGTGGTGAGTTACCTCCTGCGTTACACCGGCTTTTGTACGTCCGGGGCATCTCGGGGTTTGTGGTCCTTCTGTTGTGACTGACAAACAGGAAGGGAGAATTCTTGCTGTGAGAAGCTGAATTAATCTGCAAAGCTCTGATTTTGCTGCAAAAGCGCTATGACTTTGATTGCTTTATGTGACCAGCAGTTTATGCTCTTCAGGAAGAACTATTGTTTTGAACTCGTATGTGTTTTCTGTTCTCTTCAGACTTCATCATTTTATAAGTTTGGCCTGCAGGAGTGTTTTGCAGTGGGAATTTTGAATTTGAAAGTGTCATATTTTCATTTGGGAGGGAATTATCTCAAAAATTTCTTAGTACATCTTAAGCCAAGGACCTAGTGTCAGGTGTCAGAAACATTGCAAATTTCAGTAAGCTTTGTGACCCTTCAGGTTGTTGGGTACAATCTCTGATTTTTGTGTGAAAGTCTGATCTGGATGTAGTAATGTAGTTCACATAGATGATCTACTTCCTTAGGGAAAAGAATAAGTTATGGTCCATGTCATTTTTATTTTTTTTCCAACTATATAGCACCTATACTTGTTACAAGTAGAGATTCTTTTTTTTATGTGGTTCCAGATGTACATTAGGTTAGGTATTGAGCCCTGGTATACCCTGAGAAGTCTGTGGGTGGCACCTGATAATATCTGACAGTTTTAAATACCAAGAAGTGGCAAAACTTAGACAGTGATGTTTACTAATGAAAAGGTTATCAACCATTGCAGAGATTTTTCTCATTCAGAACTAATGGAAACCTGGCTTTATCATCTTATTTTCTTTGACTAAAACATTTGTATCAACAGCTTGAAAGCAACTTAGGTTATCCCTGCCTTGTTTACCTTCAAGTAACTTTGTGTACATGTGGTCCCTGACTGAATTGCTCAGTGACAATACTGTTTTACCTAGCTATAATTTAGCTATTTAGCTGAGAGACATTTTTGATTGAACTGGACTTTAGTTTCCACAGTATTCTTTATTTAGAGAATTAGTTCGGATAGCTAATTATAATAATCAAAAGGCCTTTATTTTGATATTCATTATTTTCCCCAGTAATCCTGTCAGCAGGATCTCTCCTGCAATGGGGATATTTTTTATTTTTTTTTAAGGAAAACAATGTGGTGCTTTTGTTCCAGCTATGTTTCTAGTCCTCTTTACATTTGAATTTCTGCTTACATTTTCATTCAGGCTATTTGCCTGGAAGGCTGAAGGAGGCTTTAAAATAAAATTATTTCTGTATGTGAGTAGAAAAAACAGGAGTCTAAATTCCCCCTTTAGGTAACAGAGAGGTAGCAGCACAGTGTGAAGGAGTGGAGTTGGCACTGGTTATGGTAAACCTCTTATCAGCAAAAAATATCTTAGAATCAAATATATCTGAAAATTTTGAAAAGAATTGATGTAAATAGGTGATACATTCTGCAGATGAACTGCATGTATTTAACCACAAGAGAGCAGTGTTATACCAGATCTATGTTGCTAGTCTTAAATGTAAAAGTAATGCTGTTTGGTCAGTAATAAGTCTTAAGAGTAAAATTTTAATACCTTCGTAGTTTTGTCTTTTTGGTGGTGGTCACTAAATTGTAGAAGTATATGCTTCTAACTTACTAGCGTTATGGTGAACTATATTTATGCGTGTTTGGATTAGTAAAAAGTCAACACCAGCCTGGTTTATTCTGTTATTCACAAAATAAATCTGCTACTTCGTTTTCTAGGAAAACAGACAGAAGAATTTATGTGGTGAGTTAGAAAAGAGCTTCATCTGGCAGTAGTCTTTTCCTGAAGAAATATTCTCTCATTTCCCATGTAAAATGGCTATTGGAGAAAATTTCTGTTTGTGTTACAGCACACACCTTGACCTGTGGAGAACTTGTACATTCAAGATTTTTCTTCTTGCCATCTGTGCTTCTTCTTGAGTACTCTGCATTTTACTTAACAGGGAAAGTTAAACCAGGTTGATTGTTCCCGCTTTTTTTTAATACTTAATGCCGTAACACAACAGCTGGATTTGCTGGGAGGCAGTTGCCACTGAGCAGCAGCTGCTGGGACAAGGGAAGAGCAGGAGGAAATGTGAAGTAAGCTTCATGTTATTGTTGCCTTAGACTTGCTTGACGTGTTGTCACCTTATAGCTTATAGCCCGTATTTGTTGTGGGTTTTGATAGTGAGAGCTGTAGGAATGTGTGTTAAAAGTTCCAAAATAGCAGTATGAATCAGTGAGGCCGGTGGTGTGTTCTACTACTGAAGTGAGCGGTTTTTTGTCCTTTAGAATACTGGGGGATTTTGTATGCCTACTCTATAGTTTCTTATCGAATTTTGTCTCACTGGTATTTTAGTCATCTTTTTCCATTACACTTTTTCTAGTAGGTGTATTGCTTGACTTACATACCATGTTTGACTGCCATCTACTGGGGTGGGCTTGATAAGCCGGGCTGTTTTGTTATGCCCTTTCCTTGCCCTTGAGGAAGTGTTTCTGAATAGAGGTCAAGCTCAATGTCCTTGTTTTCAATTTTGTTAAGTTAGGAGCTGCCTCACCAGCATGAGCAGGGGGAAAGTAATCTGAAAGTCAGGATTTTGTGATAGTGAAAATAGCTGGTTTGAAGTTGTACTTTGAATTGACTCGGGTTAAATGTGAGCGTTATCAACAACCCTTGTTCCTTATCTGCCCATTTAACCACTCAAATGTTTCTCATCTGGTCGTGTTTGCTTCTTACGTCTTCTATTCCTCTCATATGTGCTGTCTGCATGTAAGTGAATTTATATTTAGATTTTACTTGTTATGTTTCTGCAGGGTCTTTTTTTCCCCCACAGCTTCTAGTAAATCTTCAGCCACTTTGTTATTTCTCTAGTGGCATAGTCATCGTCTTTTTTTTTTTTCTTTTTCCTTTTCAAGATTTGAAGAGTATTCTTTGTATTCATTATGTTGGAACAATGAGGCTGCTGGTGAGACTGGTCTCTACCAAATAATCTACTTTATAACCTAGCTTGTCTCTGATATCATAATTTTTGATGTTGATTAGGATTTTGAGGTCACAAAGAAAAGAAAGCGATATTAACATATGGTAAACTAAATGAACAGAATTCGGGGGATCCTGTTTTGTGCTTTGTAAGCTATTGTGCTGTTGCTAGGAGAAGAGCATGTTAACAGTTTTCTAAGCCAGTAGTTGCCTGGGGAACCCACAGAAACTTGTGCTATTTCTACACATCTGTACAATCTCACAGACAATCTTTTTCTTCCCTATGTTCCCATTTTCTTCTCTTTCTAGCACAATAAAAGCTGTGGATGTAGGAAGTTGCATCTTGATGATAGGACCAAGTCCTTTCTCATTCTCCAGCACACAAGTTTCTCTTCCAATAAAGACCCAGTAGCTTTGAAGAAAATGGTATTTAGCCAAACTTTGACTGAACACAATAATTGTGAATAGTTGACCCCGATACGAGTAGAGGATCATGAACATCACACCTAGTAATGTTCACTGGCACTTTAATTTGGAAGTTGTTGCCCTTCTCTTGCTAAAACACAAATCAAAGTCTCACAAATTGCATAGATTTTAGGAAAAGTGAAAAGTATTTACTTCAAAAAAAGCAGGATCACTAATTGCTACTAAGGTAATTCCCTAATGGACGAATAAGTTAAACTCTGCTCACTAGGAACAAAAGCTTTAAACTGCAGATGGTTAAGCAATTTGAATCCGCAAATTCTGAAGAAGTTGGTTAAATCTGGCCTTTTTTCTTCACTTTGAGTAATCATCAGAGTAATACAGAAATTAAAAAAATATTTTGTGCCATCTGAGTTTTCTTTCTAAGAGAAGTGGGGTAAACCAGGTGAAAATAAGTCAATTAGCATGTATCAATTCTAGGCAAAAGATCTGTATGATGAGATCCTATTGGAAATTTGGAAATACTTAGATAACAGGAGTGATCTCATGTGACTTTATTGGAAAATAGATCTTTTTAATAGGCTTTGACAAAAATGGCTGTAATAGAATAGTGTAAATTAAAATAGAGCATTCATATTATCCACAAAGTATATGTTAAATGGATGTAGAACTGATTAACTGGCAGGTAATAGTAATCACTGAAAAGAACTATTTCAGTTCCCTGGGTTATAGGGAATGGTTCTAGGCTAATGCAGTTTCATATTTTTAGTTATGAAATAAGTGATAAAATTTATGGATAATTAAAACCAGAAATTATATTGTGAGACATAACGAAGATGGGAATGATGGTGCAAAGCCATGATGGTAATGCCAGAGTACGTTAGGTCTTCAGAAAATAAGTAGATTCTAGTACAGTCAGTTGGAAAACTATGGAGGAGTTTTGTTCAGAAAATGTGTTTGCAGTTCCCTGGTTTGTCTGTGAATGCATGAAGAGAAAAAAAAAAAAGGTACTAAAAGCCTCTTCTCTGACAGGGAAAAACATAATACTAACCAGGAACAGGAGGTTAAAACTAGAACGACTTCAATGAGTGCATTTCAATGATGAGCATGACATGCACAGTGGGGACCTGATCTATAACTAGGGTGCTCCAAAGTGTAACCACAGTGCAAATAAACAAATTCCGCTTTTATCTAGCATTTCATGTACAATCTGACTGTTGAGCTGTAATAGTAAAAATGCCAGATCATTTTGTTAGTGGTTTATATTTCAAAGCCTGCAAACATGTAGGCTGAAGTAGTGGGACTGTTCAGTAGAAAACGAAGGCTGTTGGTAACACAAGGTTATATTATGATGTGTTTCAGTCTTGTGCAGATGGAGGATTTGGCAAAAGACAGATGAAGTCCAGACACTTTTCCTACAATCCTTCCTAAGCAAACACGAATAGTAATATTTTTAACTCTGAATCCTTAAACCCGAGAAAATTAAATGTGTACAGGAATCTCCTACCAAAAAAAAAAACCCCAAAAAACCCAAAAATCATATTGTTTTGAATTGTGCTTAACAAAAAGTGTGACAGGAATTGAAGCTGATCTGAGCCCTCAGGAAAATGTTTCTCCTGAAGTCGAAAGACAGGTTTTATTGCAATAAAACCTCTGTAATTTTAACAAGGGAGAACTTGGAAATGACCAAGGAAGATAGAACAGAAAAAAAGCGGGGGGGGGGAATGTGCCCCTGTGTGCAAGTCCTCGCTTCCACTTAACTCAGTACCTTTTGGAGTTGCAGTGAAGTCTCTTCGGCCCCCTTCATGTCTTGTTCTAAGTTTTGCTGTATGGTTAAAGGTTAATGTATTCTTGTGGCAGTGATTTCCATGTGCATTGCTTGACTTTGTTTTACTTTTGTTTTGATTAGGGGAAAAAAGAAGCTCTCAATCTGCCCAAATGTTCAGTTTTTAATAGGCGGCACTAATGAAGCTACAGAGTCGTTTTTCTTCCATCTCTACTTTCTGGAGGCATTTCATTATTCCAATTGCTTTTTGCCACCCTTCTTTGCACTTCCCACTCTTGTACTTGCACTTTCTAGAGAGGGGTGATTAGTATGAAAATGGTGACGTACGATTTATTTCGGGGTGGTAGGAGAGGTGGAAATAATAGTATAACTCTTCTTTATCCCTGTTTGTATGAATTCTAATACTCCATTTTAGTTGCAACTTTGTGTGGCACTCAGGCCCCCTTCCTAATCTATGAATAGTACAATATATTTAGAGCCCTCTAAGGTAAAATATTCATCTCTTCTCTCTAAAGTGTATTACCATAAAATTGTCTGACATGAAATTCATCTGCTGTTGTGATATTCCCTTCCTCATGTGTTTAGGTCTGCGTGGTCCTGTGTAGACACCCAAGGTGGCTTTTAGGAAGTGGGGCTGCTGGTAACAAAATGCAGTTGTGATGGATGTAGGTGTTGCATGGTGCTTAGTAAAACTCTGCCTGAGACCCAAACTAGCCCAGGATATCCAGGTGATCCATTGGTTTTAGTGGCAGAGCCCATTTAAGCCCTTTCTTCTTTATCCTGTGGTTCATTTTCTGTCTGTCCCTAAATAGCTGCTTGAGACTGTACTGTACACAACACCACTTAAAGACTGAGAGGTGTAGGAGTGGGAACACTATAAGCCTGCCTTGTCGTTAAAACCAGCATGTTTTTTAACTACACCCATGTTAACTTAGAGAGGATTGGACTATATTGGACATTGGAGAGACCCTGCCTTCCTCACCTTTTAGGGAAATGGAGTGTCTGTCACCTAAATGTTTGTCACATGTATTGCTTCTTTTCTTAATGAGTAGTTACGTTGTCAAGATTCTCTGCCTGAGTTTTAAACCACAGCTTAGTCACTTTGGCCAGGACAAAAAAATTGCCATGTTATTATTTTTTTTTCTTTTGCTGTTCAGTGATTTCATTTCAACTTATTATTTGTTTTGACTGGCTAAACATTAGCATCCATACATACACTGCCTGTGCAGAGCAGGGAGATGTATTGATCTTGCTGTATGTGAAAATAACACTGCTAAATCCATTGTGGAAAATTGTGAGTGATTTTCCAATGTTGACTATGTAAAACTTCTCTTGGAGAAATCATCACATCTCCATCCATATATAGGATCTATACGGGTCTCTCAGGGGCTTCATTCTAAAATCCATTCTGCAATTCAACTTGTGGGTGGCGAACATATTAAAACACGTTTTATTATGATTCTGAAGGACCTTTTTTGTTTTAAGAAAGTAAACTTGACATGTTGGCTATATAATATTGAAACAATATATTTCCAGATCCTATATGAAGTTCAACTGTAGTGTTTGCACGGCACAAACTATATGAATGTTGGTACTGAAGGCTTTGAGGTACAAGTAAGTTCGGGCTTTAGAAATGTGTCAAAGTCAAGAAGAGTCATCTCTGCAGTGACAAACATCCATCAGTGATGACAACTATTTCTCACTTAGAAATACTTATCAGTCTAGAATGTCAATACTTCCCATATTTTCAATTAAACGTCACAAACCTTTGTTATATTGCACATAACATAACATGGTCTGCAACTGAGAAATGAGAAAATGGAGATTAGAACTGACCAATAATATTAAGGAGAAGTAGTTACTGGAACTCAAACAATAGTAAAGGACAACTCCGTCTTCTTTAAATACTTACACAGAGAAATGTTTTCCCTGGGGTATGAAAATCCGTCTACTACATACTTAGGAGAAATATAGGGAAAGACTTTCCTTGCTGGTAACTCCATTTAAATTCCTGCAGCAAGGCTAAAGGTAAATTTAGATAAAAGTTCTTCTCGGAAGCAGTCCCCTAGAAAAGTGAGTATGTTGTTGGTTGGAAGGAGAGGCAGTGGGAGGATGGATGCAGCAGGACTTTTGCTGCCTTGTCAAAGCAGAATGTGTTCTGCAAACTAAGGATGTGCTTTCCATGAACTCGCTCTACAACAGAACTTTGGACACTTCATTTTAATTTTTTTATTTTTTTATTAGTTGTCATTCTTTGACATGATGAATACTTACAGCAGTATGTTAAAAAAAGATACAGTTAAGTCTCTTGGCATTACTGCATAGCAGTCACAGCATTTCACACAACCTAGTGCTTCCTTTCAGAATGATGCATATGGCATATATACGCACATATGGGGGCTGATTCTTGGTCCCGGTGAAGTTGGTGGGACCAGTGTTTGGCCCATAGAGTTGTATAAGATATATGAATATGTATATATAAAATGCTTTACAATAAACATGACATATACAATCTTGAATTCAAAGATAAGCAGAATATATTTTACATCCAAGTCAAACTTATGCTCTGCACTTAAAGTTTATGTACCTAAAATATTGAATGGATTATAGAAACAAACAATAGAATAGTAATTTGCACCAATCAAAGTAATTTGCATACATATTCATGGCATGAGCTTGCCTTGGGTTTTTGTTTGTGTTTTCAGGTGGCTTTTTTTGGATCTTAATTCAAATTTAAGTATTGATTTTTTTGTTGTGGGCCATGAGAGGGGATGGTGGCAGTGGCATCAGGAGGCAAATGGGAGTACATTATAGACAACTCAGCTGAGTGACTTAAAATAGAAGGCTATGAATCATGGCTGGTACCCTGACTGATACCTGAAAATAACATTTTAACTACTTGAGTGTTTCTCCTTTCCCAGGAGAGTCCATTTGGAAGGGCTGGTATGTGTTCTATTTTCTTGGAAACTTTTAATAGAAATTTCAACCAGAGATTGGAAAAGCTGGTGAGATAGCTATGCAGCGTGAAAAACAGGATTATCTCATTTACTGTGGTAGCAGCCTTCTTACTGATCATTCAGGAGACACTGATTTTCTTAATGAAAACCAATAGTTTATACAAAAATAAGTGACCCATGTGGTAGATTAGGTTAGATACAACTGCTGATCATGTGGGGTTTCTTTTCCTCCATAGACTCTACTTAATTTCAGCTACTCCCCTCTCTGTTCCTGTTTTTCAAAGGTACACGTTTTCAATAGTCCCTTTTTCCCCATTTCAGCTGGTGGCTGGAACATTGACCCTTAAAAACCCAAAGGTAAGTAAAATCTTAAGGAAAAATGCATATGTATGCATTATTTTAACCAGCCCGAAAGTTTCACTTATCACCACTTTCTTTTATTATTATTGTTATTGTCATTATTTACATAGAACTTGCCTCTTTGATAGCATGAAATCTGCATTTAAAGAAACTAGGTTTTAGTCAAATGAACTGTATTTGTGGGGCATAAAAGCATTTAAACTCCCGCTTTTAGCAGCTTTCTCCTTCTTTCCTTGTATTAAAATCGTCAATTTTAAAGCTTCAGAATGTTTTAGCTGCACTGGCATAATAAGAAAGAAAAATCATTTACAACGGCTTTCTGTAAAGTGGCTAACACGTCTGACATGGCAGAAATCTGTATTATCTGCGTAGATGTTTTTCTGTGCATCTAGTATTCTGTTGGCATCCTGAGGAGAAGCCCCAGTGCAGAAATGTTCTCCAAACTAGACAATACTAAATACGTGTCTCAACTGCATTTACTGAGCAGCGGTGCTGTTGGGTTGGCTGTATTGGGTGCAGTTTGGCTTCTTCTATGGGAAATTAAAGGGTAGCATTTTACATTACAGACCCCAACGTTTGCCTAGAGCACCTGAGGCAAACCAGCCCCGACCTGAACTTGTGTAAAGGGTACAGAAGCATTTGTGGAGCCACCCTGAGCCTATATCAAGCATTGTTTCATTAAACAAGGTGATTGAAGTCTAGCAGGTATGTTCAGTGCACCAAAAAACCCCACAACCTGTTCATTTTAAGAGCAGCTTTTCACGGCTGGGAAGTTCTAACTTGGTAAGAGCAAACTTGTAATGGACTCTGTAGGCTCTGGTTACAGAACAGGTCTTGGTTCTCTTGTAGCTGTAACAGAACTTGACTTGTGCCTAAGCTCTCCTGTTGGACCTGTTTTCTGGAAGCTTCTCAGAAACAGCTCAACAATGTGTCTGTCAAGAGCCTTTTATGCTGCTGGACACAGAGTTTATCTAAACTTTGGAACATTAAAAAAAGGTCTTTGAACTAGATGGAAAATGGCTTCCATTTCCTAGTTCAAAAACAAAACAAGGGAAATTATATCCTTTTGTATGTACTTAAGTCATTCTAAGCAGCACATTACACTGCTTGTTTAATGTCCTAATAATTGTCCTAAATCTGTCAGAAGGAAAGATAGACCTAAAAAGCAGCTAAGTGGTGATACTCCCACCTCCACCATTGGGTGGTTAAAGAGAGATTTACAGCCTGTAGTTAGAAATAATTTTATTCTACTACAACTCTCTCTCTTTGCTTGTTATGGTACTGCTACTATGTGAGTCTCATTTAGAAGAGGAAGAAGAATGTTTTTTGCTGCTTATAGCTTATGAAATGCTAGAGAAGAAAAACACCATTCTCGGGATGCTTTATGTTCTCACAGTGATTTCCACCTTCCTACTTCACTGGGTTTCAGTCTTTTTCTCTGAAGATACATGTCCAAGGAATTAGTAGAGTAACACATCCTTTACTAAAACTTACACTTTTTATTTTCCTTTAAACGTATTAGTCACCATATGAACATGAACACTTTAGCTAATCGAGTCAATATTCCCTGTAACTGAGAAAAATTCTATATCTCCCCTTGCACTTTTATGAGTAAATATTCTCTTTCTCAAACACCAACTTAAACAGCTCTTTCTTTGTTGGTCTCTCCAAGGTATTCACATCCAAACATAGATTATATGGCCGTATCTGCTAGTTCCTTTGGAAAACAGCTATACTGATTCAATGTACTGGGGGTTTACAACAACATTATACTTTACCTCAATGCAATTAATTTTTCTAGGGACAGAGGAGAAGGGGACAATCACATTGGTGCAATAGAGTAGTGTCAGAGAATACAATCTCATTGAAATGATGGGAACTTAAGTAAAGTTTTATAAAGACTATCCAAACTGAGGTTGTTTATGGCATAGACGAGGCCAGGTATCTTTCACAAACATGAGACCATAGAAAATTCCTCAGCTACTATGAAAAGAGGATTTTTCTTAATAGCCTGACTACAAGACTTTTTTTTTCCTTCATTGAGTGAGACATCTAAAAGTCAATTGAAGTATTTTTTTTCTAATGAAAAGAAAAATACAAATGTATTTTGATCCTGGCTAAGGAGGGAATGTGGGGGAAAAAAAATCAGCTACACAGCAACATCACTCAACAAAACAACTGGACTCCAGAACTATTAGAATGACGAGCTTTGTAGATCACTAAGCTATTTAATAAAAATTCACACACTTGAGTAAATGGTAATCAGGTTGAACTGTCAAATTATGCGGTGTTGCTGTGGGTTTGGTTTGGTTTTGAACTTAAAACTTCAGGTTCTGTGAAGCATTTGCCTAGACTGAATGCGCAAGGTGCCATGGATTAACAACACGGACCCACATGGAATGTGCTTGAAGTTTTCAAGAAGTTATCCTGTCAGACTTAATTCCTTAATGACCTTTGAAACACCTTGGATAGTGGAAAGGCAGTTCAGAATCATATTTTGTGACTGTATGATTTTGGCAGCTATCAGAAGATGAAGGATGCTAGAAGTTAAGGCTTTTATCCACAAACAATGGTGTATATTAATAAACTCTATACCATATTTACAAATGCTTTCTCTTGTATTAAAACTAACAGTATTCTGTTCACAGTGCCAATGTTTTTACAGGTAGCAATCCCACAGTACTCCAGTATTTTGGCATGGGAATCAGTAGCGCTTTGTATTTACAGAAAATGTACACAAATGAATATAAACATGTTACTTGAAACAGTACTCAAAAGATAGATCTGTTCGTGTTTCAAAGGTTTAGACTGTACAACACCTTCCCTTTCATTTGCGAGGGAATACTGTTCCTTGCAATGAGAAGATACCCATCTTTTATCCAAAGTGGCATAAAAACGATTACCAAAATGCGCCTTGTTACACTGGAGTTGTGTATACGGAGAGTAACTTCAGTCCAGGGTTTATAGATCTGTTGTTTAGTGCACAGAATACAAAAGTTAAAAAGGTTTTTGTTTTAGTTACTAAAATAACCAGACTCTCTCTGCCCTCTGTGAGCGCTGTCTCACTCAGCCACTGTCCTCTGGATGCTGAAGATGCTGGTGGTTTCATGTGTAGCCCAGCTGCCCACCTGGAAAGCGTATGGCGCTCTGGGCTGATACGCGTGTGTCACAGTATGACTCGTGGTAAATGAATATATAACCAAGAGTGCCTCTCTCTCCCCTGTTCTCTCAGGAATCTCCCCTGCTTCCTGGCAGCCAAAACCAGCCCAGCTTCAGTACTGCTGGCTGGGACTCTGCGTCCAGGCAGTTCATGACCAGAAGTGACGAATGGCGTCAGGCATGTGCAGAAAAAAGAGAGGGGAGAGGAGCGTGAAGCAGATCCGGAAAGGAACCCAGCAGACCCGTGGGCTTCTTCGCGAGGATCCTTACAGCTTCTGCTTTGCCATTTCCCCCCTTTTCACAGTCTTGACAACAGGCTCCTCGCTCCTTGGGATTTTGTTTGCTGCTGTGATCGTGACAGAGATAGCAGTGCTATAAGGAAAAGTGCAAAGCTGCCACTAAGGAGTCTCTTCTTCATTATAAGTCTGTTCTTGGCTGCCAGTCACTTGACCTGAGTGGTCATTGCTCCTACTACTGCTGTGTTGCTTGTGGAGCAAACTCCTCCACTTGGCCTTGTTCCTCCTGAGATGGTTTAGCATATTTTCAGATAGAGGAGTATCGCCCGTAAACTGGGCCCACCTCTCAAAGAGCGGCTCTACGATGTACGTCATGAACCCTGCGGAAACACACAAAGGACAGCAGGTGAGGAACAAATTTATTCCAGGAGTGCATTGCCCCAGCGTGCCTTGAGAGAATGCAACAATTTGAATGGCAAAAGCCCTGATGAGAAATAACAGCAATGCCTCAAGCAGCCATCAACTCCTTTTGAAATGCACAGCTTTTCACTAGTGTACATGACAAGATGTGGCTCTGTCTGTATGCCTAACAGTAAAACCTGTAAGAGACAGCATCCTTCTTTGATGCGATTTCAGACTAGAAAGTAACTGGTGTGTAATCATACGTGTTGGCTGCAATTTTTCTCCATAGATATGAAAATGACCCCTTTTTTCTCTATGCAATGACTCCTCTGTCTTTCTATTGAATGTAGGGCTTGGATGGTTTTCTTTTTGAACATTTTAATTTAGAATGTGAATGGTGACTCTTATGACCCCTATCATTCTTACTGTTAAAACAACTAGAAGGGGGGGCTGGGGGCGGGGGGGGGGGGAAGAGAAAAGTTTCTCTTTGTGCCATACTGAGATAAACATGGTGAGAAGAGAATGAAACTCATACTCACCAATCTGTATGCTTGGTATTGTATCCTTCTGTTGATTACAAAGGGGGCTTATTTCCAGTTCAAATTTTTGTTCCAGGTCACCTGGAAAAAAAAAAAAAAAAAGAAAAGAAAATAATTTGCTGCCACTTAATTCTTCTCTCCATACCTACGCCAGACCCTTACAGTCACTGCAACTGCGTGGATCTGAGCAGTTGAACTCTTGCACCAATAACGACCATGTTAAATGTCTAAATACCTTCATTTTTTGAACTCTTTCTTTTAGGTATCAGGGACACTGATAAAAAGAAAATCTAAGGAAAGGTGACTTTGGAATGTATATTAAATCTGAGCACTGCCATGTTCTGAGGACCTTAATTTTTAAAATAGCTTCTCTCACATGAAAACTTTTAAGACATTCTAGTTCATCTACTCACTGTTCAAATGTTTTCCACGGGAAAACTGCAGAATATACATTTTAGCAGAAAAGTATCATCTCCATTAGCACTGTAGTGTGAGTTGCTCCTCTCTGCTTGTGGAAATTGCTGTTAAAGGGCAGTGTGATGGAACCTGGCAAGTTGGCAGATGTGTCTGCACTAAAAAAACTAATAAAGGCCAGGGCATGGGCTTGGGCAGCACAGGTTCATGTGTCAAGAGCTATGGAGTTCAGGTTATAAATGTGGAAAAAGGCAGAAATTAAGTTTGTCTTCTAATTGCAGTGTAGCTGGGTATTAGGGCTATGCCTGTGCTTCTGCGCCGAAGTTAAATCACTAACTCCCTGGGTGGTCTGGGAAGTCCCCAGAATCATCTGCACAGGAAAGACAAGGCAGCAGACAGACTTGAAACAAAGAGATTGACCAAACTCCTGATCATCTTCGCAGCACCGTATTTCACTAAGTGGAACAAAAGGTCTGCAGGTGCAAATCTGGGATGGCCCTGAAGGCTCCTACAGGCAGTTCCTGCTGTGACTGGCCCTGGGGTCTGTTCCAAATTGTTGAAGAACAGCCTGAGTGGAGGATCTGCTCACTCCAGATGCCACCTCAGACTGATCCTGCTGCAGAATTGGCTAAATTTGGCATCAAGATGATGCTTAGGAACAGTCAGTGGAAACAACTGATGCAGAAATAGTCATGCAAGACAGTCTTCTGTACACAGGTAAGACAGTTAGGAGATGGTTTTATGTAGTTGAGGAAGATCAATAGCAATGATCATGCATATGCTGGAGTGGTCACAGAGGGCCACAGGCCAGCTGGATATAAGAATTCAGCAGAAAACCAGGTCAGGAAGTCTCATCCAGACAGCAGCGCCCTGTCTTGCTGGAGAGGTTGCATGTCCCTGTGCAATCAGTGTGAAGGTGGTGGTTTTCTTTTTGTTTTGTTTTTTAAACAAACACTCTGTGAGTGCAATGCATTCATCCTTGTGATTGTTCTCCTTCTCCAAGGCACTGCCAGGGTACAGTCTTGGTCACTGCATGAGGTGCAGGCCCTTTCCCATCTACAGTACTGGAGGGAAGGGAGACAAGCTGTGTGCCCACCAAGCTGCACACTTGCCCTCAGGCAATAAAACTTCGTACATTTGATTTGCTAATTAATAAGGATGCAGTGAGGGGTGGTTAGAAGAAACATTCCCATAAGGGAGACTGACCTGCTAGATCAGACAAAATGTTGTTTTCAAACCAAAAAGAAACATTTTGCTTTAAATCCACTGCTTTTGTTTAAAAGCTTTTTTCCCCACTAATAAGACAGTTTTGACTTAAATGCTATTGTGTCACTCAGGCTCTGTAGCCCCATATAAAATACTCTGTGCATTTTTAAGCTTTGCTTTTCTTCTATCTGCAGCTTGCAATTGCTTCTTAAATGCAAGTGAGGGGAATATTTTCAGTTTTAATTAGATATTAGAAAATACCAGGGAATTACTTTTAGCTTCACAAACAACCAAAAGGAACAATTCAGCAAAGCTGAGACAAAATAACAGTTTACTATGTGTTCAAATGTGTGATTTGTCTATTATCTTCTTCCCCTCTATCCCCTCAAAAAATCTTTGATCAAAAAACAAATGTCTGTCTCCAGTGATGTCCTCTCTACAGGTATCCCTGATGGAAAATGGTTGACCTTCCTGGCTTGAAATGTATCAACATGTTCCTAATCTTTGACAAGTCATCTAATTCACAAAAATAAGATTTTCCTTCGCACAGTACGAACTTAAATGATGGTCAATTTTCATGTTTCAAGTTGTTATAAAAGTAACTGCATGAATTAGTTGCTGAGAAACCACATGCTGGGGAAAACCTTCTAAGCAATTCTAAAATGTCTCCAGAGAAACTGATCATTAATGTTGCTTAAACATTAGCCATTTTCTTGAAACTCATTTCTTGCCAGTTCCAGTTTCATGTAAACAAATCAAGTTGTATTATTTACCCTGTATTCCTATTTGACTTTTAAAATGCTCATCTGAGAACAAGTTGAAGTTTTTTCTAGGAAAGGTTCATGTTAGGAGCTGCAGGTACTCCCTGAAATGTACCTGAGTTGTATATTTTATTTGCTAATAGATGTAGTGTAGTTGTACCAGATGACTGGAAGATCTGAGTTTATTAAAATGGCATTAGAAACACTTGGTACAAACATTCTTAAACTTTGTATGCATTACAGGAGGAATATTAAACACGGCACGAATTCTGATATTATTTATCGGCCTCACGTATAGTAAAAAATTAAAGCATAAAAGCTATGGTTTTCAAATGCTAACCTTAGTGACAAAAAATATGTTCAAGCCTCAGAACCATATGTAAGAAAGTAGAAAGGTCTGTAATAACATTCTTAAGTGATAATGGTATCTAAATACATGGCAGTTAATATAATCTTTTTCTATCACTTACCAGGACTATACAGCCATCAGTGACAGTCAGACCAGTGTCTGTACATTCTCCCACATGAAATGCTCTTTTCCTCCCTGTTACGCTTCTAACTGGTCTCGTATGCTCCAGTGTTCCCTTTCAGAAGTATATTTTAGATGTTATATTAATAATTTTTGAGTCTTGGGGAAAAACCTTACGTTTATAAGAGCTGAGAGCACTGTCTTTCTCAGCATAGTCCCTCAATACACTAAAGGTGAGGTATCACTCAACTAGGGCCCCGTCCTCATGTGTTGAATACTGATTCTGCCTCGACTATACATCTAACCTAAACCTGCATCTGGCAAGTTGGTTATGTTGCTTCAAAACCATCAAAAACATTTCACCAGCTTAAGCTGACAGTGGGTGGGAATTAACCTGCTGACCTATTTGTCCTCATTTGTTAATGCTATGGACTAACTGTACTAGGTACCAGCTTGAATGTGGCTTAATTTTGTAGTGCAGAATTTTAAATGGATTGAGAGCTTCATTGTGTGCTCTTCCAGTGTTTATACCACTTGCCTTCAGCTCTTGGGATGCTCTGAACAAAGAATGTAGCAGTGATTAAACTCTGCTGCACCCTGTGTTGTAGCACAGCACGACCTTGCCTATGCAGATAGAGCCAAATGGTGTAATTACTGTGTTTAAAAAACCCTGCCTGACTGCACTCTCTGCAGGGGTTTGAAAACATTTGCAATAGGTCCTAAGCTGAGCTTTGGATTGCCTACTTTGGCCCTTTCAACAGTATTAGAAGAAGTTGGCGTGCTGAGAACTGCATTTGAACCCTTTCTCTGCATTTGTAGGCAGAAGAATGTGTCATATTTGGGAAACAGCGAGGGTAAGGCTCCCATCAGAGTTGTTGTGGGAGTGTGAAAAGTGAGATAAAACACAGTGGATGGCGGTAGGATTTTGGTGCAGTGTAGAGCTGGCACTGTTCCAGCTCAGAAGAGCTAATGGTGACTGGAGGGTTCTCATAGAAGAATCCAGCCATGGGCTCTCCAGCTGAATTCAAGCGCTGAGGCACAGCAGAACCCTCCCTCCTGCCTGACGCTGCTACAGGAGCAGCGAGGGCAAAAAAAACCCACTTGCAGCTCTTCTAGCCCTTCCTTTTCAAATGAGGCAGAGCATCTCTTCAACAGCTTGTTTTTGAGGGACATTTCAAGGCAAAGCGCGCAGGCTGAACACTACCTCTGTCTCACTACACAAAAAGCCTGGAAAGCCAAGGTGAAAGGGGACCGGCTGCACATGACGGGGCTGACCTTGTCGGTAAAACTCCTCGCAGACCCGCTCACTCCACTGTTTGCTCAGGTCCCAGAGCCGGCAAGGGTTGCAAATGTCAGCACACTTGAGCGCAATCTGAAAGGGAAGAAGAAAAGTAGCAGTGAGAAAAGAAATTACTGTCTAGCAGTGCTTCAGCAACAAATCCGCAGGCCTCACCAGCAACGTTGGGATGGGTTAAGATCACGTTTTAGAGAGCCAGCCTCACCCAAATATGCCTTTTGAGGAAAGAACATTCATTTAAGCTGCAAACAAAACTTTCATTCAGCCCTCCCCGTTACCGTAGTGAGAACAAGAAAAGGGCCAAATTCCAAGGCTGCAAAGTCTTTTTGGATACTCCTTGCAAGCAATAAGCCAACAAAAGCCTCAGGCTGGCTCCTGCTGACTGCCTGGCTCAGCATCCATGGCTGATGACAAGGAAGAGCCAAACTGGTGTAGGACTATTTGGGCATCATTTCTCTGTGGTCTCAGTGAGTGACCTCGCATCTCACTTCAGCTACACTTCATCTTAATGTCTGCAGATTTCTGTTTACAAAGCTAAGCACAGGGCTCTCCACGTTGCCCCGGCTTGGTTTCACTTAGTTAACTAGTATTTTTAAGTGTTTTGCAGGGGAATGAGTACAGGAGGGCAAGAGGTTTTTAAAACCAAGTAACTGCATCAGAAAAGTAAATGATGTAGTGGCCTATCTGCCTTACTGCCTTGGAACAAGATGTCACGTGCCTTGTTTCTTCACAGACTGAACAGAGTCAGTTAGCCTGACACGGGTCAGAAATCATTCTGGCACCCGTGAGGAAAACAGAAATATTTCCTGTATAAAGTCAGACTGATGAACTGGAGGAGGGAAGGCTGCAAGTCACTTTTCTCTCTGGATTAAATTGATTAGTCTTAATGTTACTGTCTATTACAAGGACTTTTCAAACATTCTTTAACTTATCCTGATCAATCACGATTTCTTGATTTTTTTTTTCTTCTTCCACAGCTAATCCACCAGATAAGTAAATCTCACCATGTCTGTGCCCTAGCTCCTATCTTTAAGAAACCACTTTTTGCCATAGTTGAAATCTGTAATTCCTGTGCTTTTGGCATTTGTACAACCTTCTTGCCTGATCTGTCCAGAAATATGATAAACCCATTACCCTGCCCTGCATGGTCCATGCAGGAATCTGACAGAAGACTGTGTTTGATGGAGGGCAGACGCACAGGTTACTACATTTCCCACACTATTGGAGGGGGAAGAATTAACAGAACAGCACTTCTTTCCTTGCAACTTCCACCTTTCCCATAACCTCGACAAAGTGATAACATGAAGATGTTTGTTTTATTAATGATGACAATTACTTAAACTCCATTATGTATTTAAGAGCAAAATAGATGTCATTTCTCCAGAGAAGCATGTATATATTGAGCTACTTTAATCACAATAAAGCTTTAATAGGTAGAGGTTTATTCTGAAGAGCCTGTTAACAACTGCAGCTTAGGTGGAAGAACCAGTTTGAGTCTATTTGGTTTTAAAATAAAGCACGGTTTCTTCCTCAGCTGGGCAGATCCAACAAAGAAGCACCTGCTGCCATGGCAACAGCTGTCTCCGCAGAGGCAGTTTCTGAACATCCATCACAGGAACAGGACTCGGGCACCCAATGTCAGGCTGTCTTGGAAAGAACACTGACAAGGGCACTATCCCGCACGGTGGGGAAAATAACATGGGTGAAGTGACATTTGCCAGAAGAGAAAATATAATTGAAGCATCACCTGGCAAGACAAGCAGGGGTCTGGAAATAAAATAATTAATAGCTTATCTTCATTTCTCAGCATTTGAGACTTGCCTGTATCTGTTGCATTCACAGCTTTTTAACTCAAGGAAATTACATAAGGAAATACTGGAGGCACCTTATGCTTGCCTGACATGCCAGGCAGCTGAAGGAAAGTGTTTATGGTGGTAGGTAAGGAGGCGCTGATGTCCAGACATGCTATCATATGCTATTCTAACATATACTAGGAAATACTGTGACTTTTTGAAAAACTAATAAAAACCAGACATGGAAAAATATTTTTTCGAGTTACCTGAAGCATAAAATGTCTGTCTTGTGCATCTTCCAGCCTCAAATCCTGATTGTCAAGGTGAGATTTCAGACGGATCAGAAACTCATTCTGTCTGTTGATGTCTGTTGCCAAGATCAGGGAGCCCAACTGCTGCTCAATGTCTTGTCTGCAATTAAGGAAAATAAACCCCTTCAATCATGGAACTGTTGAACATTAATAGCTCAAAACAACCTGCTATGGATCATAGCTAGCACAAAGCTTCCTCTGGCTTTATGGATCCAGTCCGGTCTGTTTGGTCAGTCTGTGCTGGGGTTTGCAAGGTACAACTGTTCTACCTGCCTAAATGGGTTCAGGAGGAATAGAAAATGTAGAAGAAAAATGCTTGTTGGCATTGATGCTCTGAAAACTTCTGAAAAGTGCTAGAAAGGTAAAAAACTCCCAAAACAACAGCACTGATGCATCTAGAGAAATGCTCACATCTTACTTCAGCTGCTCAGAGCTGGGTGCTCAATGGAACAACTTTAAAGTTGCATTTGAAGCTGTAAAGGACTGAAGTCATTCGAAGTTTAGTACTTCCAGGTAATTTGTTTATATTCTTTATAAGGTCACCTCTAACTAAAACTTAGTATTACAGACTGTTCATTTGCTCAACCTCCACTCCTTGATGGAAGTAACACTGCACAAAACCATCAGGTAAAAAGGCAGCATCAACTTTGCCAAGGTGCTCCTGTTGCTGTTTGTTGTTTTTTCTTTTCTTTACCCAAAAAGACAGTGAAGACTAAACCACACCTTCTCAGGCAGGTGTGGAAGACCCAAGCACTCTCAATGCTACTCCACCAACTCCTTCATTTTTCTGTTTCATGCTTTTTAATCACTAAATCTTTCCATATTTGGTTGGTGCTATGTAAAATGAAAAATGCCAGCAATGGATCTGAAAAGGTCCATTCCTGCTGGGACTCCCAATGATCCTGGTGCTGGCAGTGGCCATTCCTGTGCTGCAGAAGTAGCAAAGTCTTAGAAAATACTTCTGCTGTATAACTTTGTCTGGTCATTTCATACAGGCACCAAGAGAGGGCAGGAAGGTCCGCCTACTCTGAAGCCTGGGCCTCTTTCTCAGCATCATTTTATGAGGAGTGAAGGAACCCATGGCCTAGTTTGAGGGATGCATTTCCTCCAGCAGATACTTACGTCACCTCCTTGGGCAGATGGGCGAGGAGCCGTGACTCTCGAAGCATGCCTATCGTAGATCGCCAGTGATGATTTTCTAGCACTGAAACATTCTAGGGAGAAATAAAAGGAATAAATTCAAGGATTAAGCAGGCATCCACTGTACAGATACACATTTGCAGTATTAAATGATGCTTTGAGCTGGTTGGAAGTGCTGCAAAATGAGCCTGAAATGTGTGCTTTCTAGCCACCTTTTGGATCTGAGGAATTGGTCTGGATTTCTAGAGTTAACGACTGTGTGCTTCTAAGCTTCCCAGCTAAGGTCAGCCCTAGAGTCCTGTTGTTCTACAGTTTGAGTCCTGCTGTGAACAGAGGAGCTAATCTCATCTGAGTGGGAGGTAGCTTGCATTCTAACAGATTTATTAACAAATAAATTAAAGCATGAGTGCAAAATCATATTTTTACCTCCTACTGATCTCAGGTTGACTTCTCAGCTTCTACAGTTTAAATGCAGAGCTGACAAGAAAAAGAAAACTAAACTGCCAAATTTCCATTGGAGTTGGGGAGCTGGAAGCTGCCTGCAGCTGCTCGGTGAAAGCGAAGGAGTATCAGTGTCAAGGAGCATCTGCAGGCTTCAGCAACTTAGTCTGCAAAAAATTTTGAGTCCTTTTGGTTTGTTTGCTTTCAACTAAGCAGAACCAAAGTTAGGTCAGAAAAAATTCCTGGGGAACAGAAATCCAGCTTTATCGGTTGTCTGTGAACTACAACAAATTGCGTATCTCGTGTCCAGTGACTTCATATTACTATCCTAACACACAATGCATTTGCCCATCATCACTCTTTTAGTTCACAAACTACCTTCTACCACTGAACAACTCAGAAATCTCACTTATTCGGAAACCTCCAACACAGTTCTTGTAGTTCACAAAAACCTCTGCTTGCTGCAGAGAAGCAGCCCAGCAGAGCAGCCCTCCAGAGAACGGCACAGTCCTCAGTTATCCACAACAACATGCACAATCTGAATGAGACAACTGTCACATAGCCATAGGGACACTCCGAGGAGTTCTGGCATTTGACCCCTGTTTTGGGCAGTTTATAGCTTTTGCCATAAATGACCACCGGAATAAAAAAAGCCCCAAACACAACTAGGCGGCAGAGCAGAGCAAGGACTCTACCCCATCGCTGCCAACTGGGAAACTAGAGTCAGGGTCCCTCTCCCCGGCCACTGTTGACCTTTGGCTCCCTCTGCACAGCCCCACAGCTCAAGGTGCAGCTGCATCAGTGCTGCCTTTCCTGCTGGACGTCAGGCATACTTCTCCAAAAGCGGCTGAACAGTATTTTCTCCTTAAGGCTTCCTTATCCTCCTTTGTAATCCCGTCATATCTAATGACCTGAAACACTAAACATTGCCAGTAACCAAAATCCAATTTGCATTTTGATCATCTTGTCAGTATTTTTCTTGAAATTTTGTGCTCAAAGTAAGTGCAAAGGTGAGAGTGCAAATTTGATTTATTTCCCATTACAGTATCTTCTGCAATATGTTCTGTTGCTTTTGAATTCACACAATTGCTGGTAATTGTGTGAATTGTTGTTGTTGTTTTTTGTTGTGGGTTTTTTTTTCTCTCCCTTTTCCCTTCCCTCTAATAGAAATCACTGAGACTTGGAGAAAACAAACCAAACCAAACCAAACCCAACCTCAAAACTTTCCAACCATGCAAAGACTAAGTCCTTTTTCTTGGAAGAGTTGACAGACTTAGAACTCAGGATCAGCTATGCAATCTCAAAAGTACTTGAGACAGCAATTCTCTTCATGAGCCAACTTAAATACCCCCCTTCTCCTTTTGCCTAAATACCTCAGGATGGACTTTTGCAGCTCTGCATTCTGACCAAGAAAAATAAGGGAATGTAATAGGACATTATTTTTTTTTCCTTTTTTCACCTCCCTCATCTCAGAGCTGAATCCTGGTCCCAATAGCCACCCCAAGTCCACAGGCTACCATCTTCCTATCCTAAGGTAAATTACACAAATCCTGCCTGACTGTCACCTTTGGCTTTTGGCAACGCTCACACTCATTTAAGACGGTGCCTGTGTGCACAGTTGCTGCAGCCCCGCTCTGTTCTTAGGGACATAGTTTAGAGGTGGACTTGGAAGTGCTAGGTTAATGGTTGGACTTGATCTTAAAGGTCTTTTCCAAACAAAATGATTCTATGACTGCACTCTTGAAACATCCTGACTGAGGAGATCCTCCCCAGAGCACCCCGTGCCCCCACATCCCTTCTGGCATGGCAGCGTTACTTGTTGGGATGAGCTGCTTCAGCAGCAGCTTCCTCAACCGGGGAATTACACTCCATGGATGCAGTTGCTCTTTGCCCACACTGAAGAACAGCCAGAACAGGGCTGAGCATGTAGGTATCCACGAACTTTCTTGCATCCAAATAATAGTTACTCGAAGGAAAAAGCAAACTCAGGTATCCATCCTAGAGTAATTCCACTTCTGTAAGTTTCTGCTCTTTGCCTGCTGCTATAAGGAGAACTTAAACCAAAGCCGCTGCACGGTCTGGTTTCCCACACTCAGAGTACACGGAGGAGGGAAAAGGTCAGGTTAACAAGCGAAAACTGAGCATGAAGTCATATGACTTGCCTGTTAAATTCAAGCAGCCAGAACCCCTGAAGCTGCTGCCAACAATTAGTAGAGTCAGCTATTCCACTTCGGAACACTCTACTCCCTTATTAAGACTAATTGCCACGAGCTATCTGATTGCCTGGACTGGTGGGGGAGAGTCCATGTGCTGGCTTGCAGGCTGGGGTTCTCAGCTCTGATCTCCAGAGAGCCTGCTTCCTATAACTTTTGATTTTATTTTTTAAACCTGCGTAGCACAGGTTTGTTTTAAAGGCTGCATTCTAGGAGGCCTCCGTCAAATCTACTGCCTAAAATTAGCGGATTGCTCTGACACAGACTCCAGCTCTGTGAGGAAATAAAAGTATTTTTTTGCTTAGACTATCAGAAAATCTCCAATCTGGGACTTCCCCTGAGCCACTTGACAAATGCATTTGGACAAAAACAATAACTTGAAGGGAGGAAGAACTTGCTATTGACTAGGTGCAGAGAAAACTTCAATTTTAATTCAGTATAGAAGGTGATCTAAATTTCTTTCAACCTGGTCATCTACTTTTAGTCATCGAGCAGTTGGTTTAACTACACAATATTAAATACCTGAAAATAATACTTGAATTAGAAATGGTACTTCTAAGAAAGAGTGCACAGTAGAGCTGCCCAAAACATATTTTTCTAATTCTACTTTATATACATCTATATTAAAGTTGTAAAGTGTTCTTTCATAGGTTTTTGAAACTTGCGCTATAGATGTTATATGTGATCATTCCAGACTTCTAAACTGTTACCCTTCATTTAAGAGCCAGACAAAGATAGATCTCAAGTCTCTATTACTGAAGTTATAAAATAACATTTTATTTATATCAACGCTATTTGTTTTCTTAGGAAATTCATAATTCATTCTCAGTAAAATCCAGTTTCTTTTTTTTTTAAAAAAAGGCATTATGACTTTTTATGGTGTTTTGATGTGGTCTTTTGGATAACTACAAGTTAAGATTGTACCAAGCTGAGCAACCTTGAAACGTACAGTGCTTTCAGTCAAAAGAAGCAGTAATAAACTTGGGTAAGTCAAATGTGTCAACCAGAATTTGAGTTAATTGTGACTTTTAAGACTACAGAGGCCTAATGATTATCTAGCAAGAATGAAACTTTTGTTTTTAGTTTTACTGGCCATGGAAGTTAGAAGCGAAGTCTGCATCACCCCACAAGGAATGCTGTTGTGCTCCTCCTCACAGGAGACTAAGCGACCGTCAAGTCCCTACTGTCACCTTGTCCTTGTAACACCAGAGACTGGAATGAGGCACTTTTACTTTTGTAGAAGATTATGGTGCCTCACATGTAGTAGACTCTTGTGGAAATGACACTATACATTAAAAAAAATTCTTTGCATCATAAAATATGGATTTAATTTGAAAATAAATATCAAAAGTTCTGAACTCCTTGGTGATGACATTTGATCTTCTTGAAACACGATTCTCCCCATATATGCCCTTCTGAAGCTGTCAAACACTTTCAATCTCTGTCAAATACTGAATGACCTTGTTTGGAAAACCCTTTCCAGATAATTCATATGTAAAGTTCTAATTTCAATTTCCAGACAATCAAGAGCAAAGAGATGCCGTAAACAGATAACCCTTAGTCTCAGTGACTTCTGTCTCAGTGACAGCTGACTGCCAGCTATGTTAAAAGTTACTTTCATTTGATCATTTTTCTGATAAGGCCCAGCAGTTCTGTGGCTCTGCTACTGAAAACCCAAAAACCCTAGAACTTCTTTGTTTCAGTTTCCAGCACTAAACTTGAGAAAAATATTTTATTTTTTTAAAGACTACTTACTGAATCTAAATTTTTGTCTAAAATGTTTTCAGCAAAACGTTTTTCCAGCATTGTTATTTTTATTGGCATTCATGTACTGTATACTACTAAAATCTTTGAAAACAATCTGGGATCAATTTCAGATAAAATAATGTAAGTCAAACTTGCCAGTGAATGTCTCTAAACAAGACACTTAAAAATCACATTTGCTGTTGAAAGATTGCATTTTCTGTATTGCCGCTGCCTTTTCTAACCAACATTTGAAAGTATATTCAAGCCCAGTTAGTTGAGCAGAAAACCACCTCTCTGAGATACTAATATTTTATTTTAGCTAGATTTCTTTCAGATTAGCCTGAATTTTCAAACTAATTATATATTACTGTTTCCCACTATTAATTTGAGAAGGAGTTGTTTATACCTTTTCACAGGACCAGGGTTTTTGTGGAATGACTCTACCCACTCCACTTCAAAGGATCCTGACCATAACCTCCCTTAAGTCCCCTGGCTTTTCTCCGTCCCCACTCAGTTGGCCTGACATTTAGAAAAGACTGGAGCAAAAAGCACCAGACATGTATGAGTATGACTTAATAAGCTGCATTAGCTTGTGACGAGGCCACTCACAAAGTTTTAAGTGTCTGAGCATCACTGTGCCCCATTCCCGTATCTCAGGGCAGGACAGCTGCACCCTTACACAATCCACTTCTTACGGGAAAAACCCAAACGTTGCTTGAGTAAGGGAAAACAAGAGAGAATCTTTTTTCAAGTAGAAAGCACATCACTGCAAGCTCTCCATTTGCTAAGTATATGTAGGAAGGTACATATCTATGAGTGAGTCTTCAGTCAGATTAATTTTTAATTTGGGATATTCTGTTTCTGGCACCTTCCTACAAAAGCTGAAGTTGACTCTCCCAAAGGCTAGGAATCAATACCATCTCCATTAACTAGCCATGAATTAGGGTTAGTGCAACCAAAACGATTTATGGCATTGCTCTGGTGCGTATGTGTAAGTATAATGTAAAGAATAGAGAAGCGCATACATAATAATGTATACAAGCATGCAAAAATTATACACGTAGAACACTTGTAGATAAAATCCAGAGGTACAGTGACTGGCATAGGCCAAAACTACAAATATATTCAAAAAGGACCACAAAAATCAGGGCAGGATGGGCTCATTGATCATTACTGAACAAGACGTTTTGCAATTTTATTTCAGAAAGTCTTCTATAATACTACTGCTTGCCAGAGATGGGAGGATGTACACCAGGTGGAAGGACAACTCTATACTTATCCCAAGCTTATGTTTCACTCTGCGATCTTTTACTGGCTGCTCTTAGAAACAGAATACTAGTCTAGACACCCTATGGCGTGACCTACAGTGGCTGTTTTTAAGTTCTTTCTTTATATCTCTAAGCACATTTGTGTAAATATCTACAATTTTTTCTTTGTTTTCCTCCATCTTCTAGTTTTTTTTAATTGCAGTATTCATTAAGTACTTAATTTTCCTAGAGCCACATGAAGCAAAAGTTTATTTTAATGCAATGCCAATTTAGAACATGCCTGCTGCTTACTTGCTCACTGAAGGAAGATGAAGTATAAACTGTCTCGCTGTGATTTTAAATCTCGTACCCAGAGTTCCTTACCCCAGATGATCTACAGCAGAAATAACCCAGGCGATTGTTTTGGCTTAAATGTCCTCAACAAAATCTGACATTTTCACTGTCTTTCTTGTGTATCAGCTTTACTGTAAGAAGAGACACCCAGTGAGCAGCTTAGCTGAAATTGTCCATACTCTAAAGTGCAGGTTAATTTGATCAATATCCCCCATTGCTAGATTGTGGCACTAAAGTTCACTGCAAATTGCTCTCCTTGACACCATTTTACATATTATCAACTTGATGAGCAGTTTTACCTGGTACAGACTGGCAAGGTGGTGTTTAGTTTTGATCAGAAAGGGCTGGTTGACCCCTGGGTGATCCACATCATGAGCCGCAGCAGCTAGCAGTCCAAGCATGACGTCCGACGGGGTGAGGAAGTTGGCAAGCTAAATCACACGTGTTAATCACAACAAGAACAGGAACAGTAAGCACTTTTTTTCTTTTGGCAAATAAAAAAAACAGCTGACATCACAGCACCGCTCAGTTTTGTAGGCACTGGTACACAAACATCAAATACAAAATCAATTTTGTGAGCAACGTTTTCAAGATGACTATTGAACAAACATCTATAAAGATATCAGACTATATACTCATATTTTATTATAGCTTGTATTTCTTATCTCTTTATCACTCATGACAATATATGGATTGTTGTTCTAAATGTGCTTGAGCTTACTCTAAAATATTCAGTTTAAAAAAGTAAATAAGTGTACTAGCAGGTTGGCATACATGATAAGAGTTCTGCTTCACACAGTATTTAGTAATATCAGCAATATATCAAGATTCATTTTTCTAGGACAGCACTGTGCTGTAAAATGCAGTTTATGAACTTTTGAAATTTCAAACTTGGTTGTTAGATATCTCCCTTCAAATATAGGTATTTTATTAGAGAACACAAATTACCTTTCTTACGTCAGACATGCAAATTTGAAAACCTGCCCAGATTATTTTATTCTATACAGCTTATCATTCAGAAACAAATTTTGTTATCATTGGAAAAAAAAAATAATTTGAAAGTCTTTGCGTTTTCTGTTTCTGAAAGTGAGGTAGTTATTACCAGCCTGATAGTCTGTACAGGTCTACAAGCTGGAAGAAGCATCCTGAGATGAGAAATGAAGAGCAGTATGGTACAGATTCAGATGCTGGGTGTCCTCTGCACTTCAGGAGGTGGTAATACAGGAAAGCTGGGGCCTGCTCCTGTCCTCACTCACCATTACTACATTCTGATCTAAGAATATGTTAATTCTAGCAGAACTGCCTTTTGTTTAAGCCAGGCCAGGAAAGATTAGTTGTATTCTTATGCTGTGGTTCAGCATTACAGGATGACAGTGCCTTCCAGCAACCCATACAGCAACATCCCACCCTCTGGTTGCAAGGGGTGGTTGCAGCGCTCAAGGAGCTGCCGCTCGCTCATGCAGGGGAAACCTTTGCAACAGACCCAGTCAATGGGACCATTTCCCCCTTTACTGGTGTTGCAGTGGCCAGTTTGGTCTTCTGAAATATTAATGAGAGGGGCTCATGCCCTGAAGGGACAGAGGCACAGGCATGCACTGCCTTCTCCTGGCTTCGCCAAGAGGACTGCAGCTGCTGGCAGATGGCTGGTACACATGGTCACGGTAACACTTGCCAATGCTCATAGGGCAGCACTTTGATATGTCACCCATGTGCTGAGAGACTGACTCCCATAGCTTGTGTGAAGTGTCTGTACTTGATTCTGCCACTGCCTTGTTGTTGACTTCAAGTACGCTATCATTTTCTGCTACCTAATTTTTCTTTTTTTCAAACCCGGGAAAAAAGATCATCTGAAAGAAACATCAATGTGAAGGGTTGTCATTACCTTGGGCTCCCTCAGATAGCAGTGCATAGCTTGTGTGACATCAGCAGCGTGGACAGCGTTGTGGTATGGGTTTTGGCTATGGTAATCTTCTTGAACCATAACTGGGAACCAAAACAGAAAACAAAGATCCTTTTGTCTCTGAATGCCATGGCCACAAGTGGGAGCTGGATTTAAAATACAATTTGAGGTTTTACAGTCAGCTACCTAAGGAGTTTCTTCAAATACCTGTAGCTTACTTAGACTGGTACTCTTACTGGGATACCTTTAGAGAAAAAATGCATGAAAGGATTTGTGAGTCCCAAAGGGATATGTTGAGTCTAGTTCATAAATCAACCCTTTCTTGCCTTAGTGAAGGCTCTCATTCAGGAGTAAAATAAATAAGGAAAAGAGGCAAATTTATCCGCAACAGAGTATAATTATTTACGCTGCTGTCATAGGGGAGTAATATGTCATTAAGGCAGTACCACCTATTTTGCAGTAGCAGGGGGTGAGGCCCTGATATCCTGGCATCATTTAATATTTGAGTGACTAGCAATGGTCAAAGACATCCGTAAGTCCTCCAGACAGAGAATCAAAAGATAAAGCCTTGAGATACTCAGGAGCAAAAATCTTCTGTGATAATTTTAGTCACGTCTATGTGTCCATTTTAAAATACCCGTCCCCCTTGTTGTAGTGTGCGGTACTGGAACTGGTCCAGCTGGAAGACTGAGCAACCACCTTTTAATGCTCAGTTTTCACTTGCACGCAAAACCATCGAGGTGTGTGCTTCACACTCATCTGCTCCTTGCAGCAGTGCCTGCACTGTTAGGTGGGCTCAGGGCAATACCATGTGAACACTGGAAGCTGCACATGATCTTGCCCAAAGCACTCTCCTAGACATTATCAAATTAACCAAACAGAAAGGTAACGGGCAAATCGCCCACGTCACTTGTCTCCAGCATGGGTAACACCAAAGAAAGCCCCGGCCTTCAGGTTGTTTCCAGCTCCACTAGTGTTTGACATTACAGTGGGTAATCCTTTAAACGCTGAACACCATGAGCTCTAATTATCTGAGTGTCCACTTCGTGGCGGCCACAGGAGTCAGAAATGGCAGGGAGATTTCATCTATCTCCACACCAGAGGAATGCTTTCCAGAAGCGAGAATTATGCAGTCTTAAAGAAGAGACCCTGACTCTGAAACTCCATCTGACAGCCTAACAAACCAGCATTCAGCTGCACTCAAAACATGATGCAAAAAGTAATTGATTTTGGCCAATTTCTTCTTTTGGTTCACTGACAGCATGGGGCTAATATTCCTGCTGGCAGTAACAGCAGCAGGGGCTTTCATCAACACTATTCAGTGCAGACAGCTTGATATAATTTGTTAAATTTTGCACATAAGCTTGTAACTGCCCTGGGTCTCAGCGGTCTATTAGTCACTAAAATAATGACGCTGCACCACAACTGTATTGTGTACAAATAGGTTCTGCAATGTCTGTCTGTGTGGACCTATTTGGGCTGCCACATCTCTGCATGGCACACTTTTTTTTTTTCTTTAAATCACCAGTGCAATTGTGATACTGGGATGCTTCAGCCCGATGAGGAACCTTCTGAAGTCCCTCCATTGACTTAACAGCTATTGAATCGAGTACCTAAGTGCCTGTACATTGTGCGCTAATATGCATCACAGAAATGGTTTACTGAAATATTTGCAACAACATCATGATTTTACACAGATCTGCAGACCAAGCCACTGACTTTTTTGGTGCTCTACTTAAGCTGTAAGCTGCATTTAAAGATGGCTTTGAGGTGAGCACTTACCTAAAAACCTGTGTAATGTAACCATATCTAACTGGAAATGGTGAATAAGTCCATGCACGTTGAAGAGGTGACAAAGCAGTGTTACAAGACTGTTTCCTAAAAGCAGAAAGGAACAACTCTTAGATTGCATAATACGTATAGTTAGAAACCAAACAAGGCTAAAAATCTTGGTAGTTTCCTAGTCAGCTCCTACCATATGAGCTTAGATGGTACTCATATACTCAAAAGTAGCTTATATAAACTACTCCCGTATACAATCAAGACTTGATGGTATGCCATTCTTGTGTCTAGATGTGACAAAGTCATATTCACTATGTCAACATGACCTAAAGGGCAAATTGACATGGATTCAACTGGAAATATCTTGATATGTTTATTTGAGAATCACCTCATCTTCATAATCCAGGTCTAACTCCAGAAATTACAGGAGAATGGCTTTTCTGCCATTTCAGCTTGCTATAGTGTACTAATTAATTAATTATTGAGAAATCAACAGTTTGTAATTAATTTTTTTATTTTGCACGTGGCTGTATAAACATGTAATTAACCCATACACCTAGCTCAGCTACAATTGCATCTCACAACGATGACAGAGTCAGGAAAAGAAGAATTGCAGCATTTACAGTCTCAACTTCACTGTAATGTTATGCTGGCCTTAATGCAAATTCGATATTGGCAACACTGGCAAAATTGAGCCTACCTAGTATTATAAGATCAAATATACATACACACAGTGTTTTAATAAGTTTGCACTGCGTAATTCATCAGTGATGTTCCCAGAAAAGTAGAAAAAAAAACCCAAAACGAACCAACCCATACAACCTATAAACAATGTCTGAAGGGAGACTTTTCTGATCTAATGTAATTCAGGAAAGAAAATAAATATATGTACAGAGAGGACATGGAAACTTATTTGTCCTTGGCTACAGAGCAAGGGTGCAGAAAGGTAATTTAGAAGAATTACGCTTTTGCTCCCCTTGCCATTTGCCATCCTTTCCACTCTTCGCTGCCAGCCATTCAGCTGAATTAACCTCTAAACCAACCTTTTTCTACACCTTCTGCCTCAGCCAAACCTAATTAGATTGGAGGTGAGGAATGAGGAATTTCTTATTCCTAAAAGCAACACAGAAAGGATAAAGCTGTGATCATGACCTTCCTCAGCAGTTCAGATCAAGAGGTACTGCCTAGACACTGGCATGTGTGTGGTGTTACAGACAAAAAGTTTCACAGATTTTTACTATCTTAATGACTGTTCCTTTTTTTTTTTTTTACTGCTGAACAGAAACAAGGGTATCTTTGGTTAAAAAAACTCCTCATCTTGACAGAAATGGACTCATTACAGAAGTCTGGATTTAGTGACCTATGGATCTAATAAGGAATGTTTAAAGTACCTTGGAATTTCCCAGATAAAAGAAACTGAAACACCTCAGTGAAACTAATAAGCACATCACAATAAAAAAGCAAAAGGTGACCATGACAAATGTATGAGATTAAATTAATAAAAAAACCCACGATTTAAACATAGTATAGTTGGGAACATTCTGTGGAAAGACTGGAAATGTTCAAGGATACGATTCTAAGAGGAGTTAATTGTGTCCCATTTATATTCTGTAATCTTAACTGGAAAAGTTTAGCGATAAATTAATTAGGGATTTTTAGGTTAGTCATATATGAGACATAATAAAAAAAACCAACTTTCTGTTTAATTACTTACCATTTGTCAAGCGGTCAAACAAGAATATGTCAAAATCCCACATTCCCACTTTAGATAGCATATGCTAGAAAGAAACAAATATAGAAAGGCAAATGACTGGTATGGCAAACTGTACAACAGATGTAAATTATTATTCCACATTAATCAATCATGAGATTGCTTGCTGCAGCTTTAAAGCTTTGTTTGGGAAAGCAATAGAGAGGTCTCTGAAGTATCAGACATCAGGAACCAAGTTTATCTATACTGAATAAAATATCACTTGTACTTTTAACTGATAAGGTTTTGACCTTGGCATTAAAAATACCTTCAAATGGAGCTCAAAACATGGAATAACATAAAACAACAGATTATGAAATTATTCCCTTTTACTGCGCAAGTTTTTTGATTGTTCTTTCATGTCCCCAAATCAATTCAGTACCAATTCTCTCAGGTTTTTATCACAATAAAGCACAGTCATAGTTCTCACGGTCAATATGGATTACATTTTGCTAAACAAACCAATACAGAGGAATAGCTTATAAACTCAGATACAGTGCTTCTGTGAAGGCCGCTCAGCCACGAGGAAGAATCCATCTTCACCTCCATATACAGTGTTTTTACATCGGTTCAGTCAAGAGACTGAGCCTGGACTAACTGTTTGACCTACAATGGCACATGTGTGAAAAAAATCTGTGTTCACTCTTAGTCTCTATTCAAACAAGTTCTGGATTCTTAATTACTTTCTAACACCTAGCACAAAATCTCTTGCAGAGATTAAAAAGGGCATATAATCCAAATACCAGTAGTTGTGCAAGTTCTGTTAGAAAATATAATTCAAGGCAAGTATAAGAGATGTAAAGTAAGAGAATTATATTTTTATTTTAATGAAGTTCCTTGCAGTGAATGCTCCCTGTTTCCCAGCCTTTGCCATTACGGAGAGCTGTTGTGGATCGCCTAAGAGCTGCTCGATACCAGCTGAGAGACAGCTGTCTTTTTTCAAGTGGATGAGGTAAATCCTGTATCGAGGCTGCACTTAGTTAAATCAGTAGCTCAGCCAGGGATCCTTCATCCTTTAATAAATCCAGATTATAATTTCAGTTGACAGAATCTAAAAAATGATGAATAGATTTAGACATTTTCGTTTTGCTTTGAGACTAAGCCTTTAAAGCTATAACCATAAAAGAGGAATGGACAGTCTGTCTGCTGTGAGGCGGGTAAGTAACGTGGGTCATTTAAGCCATGCAGCCATACACTCCTTTATCTGAGCACTCAAAGAAAACTGACACTCTCTGGAACATCATTAAAAGAAATGGAGATCTGGAGACACATCTTACCCTTGCTTGCCCAAGGTAGTCCTCATCCAGTAGGTACAGAGAGGCTTGTGGTACAATTCCACGCAGCAACCGGGATGCATGGAAATATCTCTGGAAACTTAACAGTCTTTTAACCTTTTTCTTGGTGCCAATTTCCCCTGAGAGTGTAGTATCTGTGAAAAGCAATCAGTACAGGAACCATGAAACCCAAGATGAAGGATGACGGTCTCAATTATTTCATAAGAAAAATAGCAAAAGCTTAAAAATAGTGATACAAAAATCCTAAAGTTCATGTTTCCTGCCAATCCCCATGAACGAGTGGTAGCCAAATCCCTATATTTCAGGATAATATATTTGTTTATTTCAGAAAGGAAATATGTTCCAGTAATCACAGTACTAACACAGGGCTTGGGAGATCTGAGTTCAGTACACTGCCTGCCACAGGCTTTAATGTGATCCAGGCTAAGCCCCTAGGTGGGTGATATATCACCTAACTGTCTATAGGGAGCCTAAATGATGAGGGTTAGGTATGGGAAAGCTGCTCTTCCTCTTCTGTGGTCCCGTTCTCTGCCTATACAACTGAAAATAGCATTACCTTGCTTCCTCACAGGGGTGTCACTGGAATATATTAAAACTCCATGGCACTAGCACAAAAGGTGATGCTGGATATAAAACCAAAAGTGACACCAAGAGAGACCTCAAAATACAGTTTGAAAGCAGAATGTATGACTCACTTTTGTAAAATATGAGAAAGGAGAAAAAGAAGTAACGACAGGTTAATAATCCTATTGTATTGTATGCTGTCATTCCTGTATAGTAAGGCAAATTAGAAACGAAGAAAATATTTCAGTTCTACTATTAGGAAAGCAGGTATATTCAGTCAATGCATGCATTTCTGGTTACAGAACAGGATATGTTCTTTTCACTAAGTAGCAGGATAATTCTAATTCCCTAATGCCATATTAGAAGATTTCCATATAGGTCTAAATGTGACACAAAAGCCCAGGCAGCTTTTATACAGCAATTAAATCAGTAATTAAGTAATTAAATTAGATTGTTAGTAAGAATAATATGCAGGTTTCTTAAAACTGAAAATGATTTAGTTAATTTCATCTGAACTTTTAACAGAACCTCACATACAGTTGTGATGTTTTCATTTTGCAGTCTGGTGTAATTTATGGAAAAGGGAGGACAGAAATTGGACAGTTGTCATAAGGCGGTAAGATTGAATACAGTTTTCTCTGTAAAAGGAATCTTGTATGAAACTGAAAATTAAGTACTCCTTCTAGAGAACAGTTATTAGATAAGAAGCTGCAGAGCAATTCACTGGATTTCAGGTTTAAATAAAAAGAAAAATATCCATGGACTGAAGATGAATCTCTCTATTCTGCTATTTCTTTTTACGCAAAAATGCCGAATGTTTGTTTTGCTGTGAAATTAAAATATTACTTTGTATCCTGTTTTTACGAGTATTATTATTCTGAGAGGTTATTCAGGTAAGTCATTATGGTTTTTTTGGATCATAGATTGTTCAGTATTTGATTTCTCCAACAGCAGATGTGTAAGCACATTCTGCACCAAGTTTCTTCCTTAAGTAATCCAACACCTATTGAGGGACACAAAGTCAGTAACAATAACAACCGTACTTATACATAGAGTATCAATAACTAACATATTTTCTTACACCTGTAAGTCTCAAACTTCTCGTGGGCAGTCCAAAGACTCCACTGAGTTTTATTAAAAGCACAAAATAATTTTATTGCAACTTGACAAGCCATGTGTTTTCAAGAACGCAAACAGTAACAATGTCATTACTGTACCAGCCTGAAGGTTAAGTTTTCATTTATGATGTGCCAGCACCTGCTGTAATTCTCTCACACATTTTAAAAGCTGGAACAATTTCATGGTCTGTCGAAAGAGTGACTAACGTAGGTGCTAACAGTTACCCAGTGACAGTGACATGTGGAGGAACTGGTAGACTTGTTTTCACATTTATTTTAATTTATTTAGTGCTGCTAAGAAGTGGCTGGCATTCAGGTTAATTCCTGGATAACAAAACATTCCTAAAATGAACTCATTTTTTAAACTTGTGTCAACTTTTTCTTGACTTCCCAACTTTCCTAATTCCATCTTTGCCCCCAAACTGTCATTGCTTTCAGGTAACAAGTTTAAAATTTAAAGTATGGAGCAGTTGCTCCAACCCATTTTTATCTAAGTTAATATCTGTTTTTTCAGTTCAAGACAGATGACCGAAATTACCACCTACTTTCTCCTAAACTGTCTTTAAAACGCACACGTAGAGTTGCTGTGGATGATCTGAAGGTGAAGCTTTGGCTTGAGTCCCAACAAGCAGCTGTACGTTGGATTATGAAGTAGTGGTTATTTTATCCTTTGGATTACCAGATTATTTCAGTAGCACAAATAACACTTACCAAACCCCTTATCGTCAAACAAATTTTCTGAATTGAACTATCAAACTTGCTGCCACTTCTTGGTCACATTGCTCCACATGGTTGTCACAGGTCTCAAGTGAAATTTAATCACTGGCAGACAGCACCTTTGAAGCATGACTTGCCACTTCAGATGAGCATTGTATTACAATACATTATGCAAAAAAAGATTACCCACAATAATGTGTTGCTCATTCATAAGGGAAGAAGTTCATAATACTGATAAAGAACAGTAGGAAGTGTATTTTCAAATCTGGACTCTTGATGGAAGAGCCCGAATCCTGCACTGCAGGCTATCCACACAGATATCGTATTAAAATCACGTTCTTTGGGTCATTTTAGTAATAATTGATTTGTCTATGCATTACAAGACTTGTCAGATCATTGCTATGACCCTTAACAAGTTACTTTGTCATCCACTATAATGCACCTTATTATGATGTTGTCTTGCATAAAACTGGACTAAGACTCTGCCCCTCTCTGAGCAAAACACACTCCAAAGTAGTATAATCTCATCAGCATTTTCTCCTTCCCTTCCCAAGACCAATGTCAAACAAAAAGGAAAAGCACAACAACATTAAGTTGAGAGAAAAAGGACCATTAAAAAAAGAAGAGCAAAAAGAGAAGCAGCTGAAAGTGAATGCTCAAATTCTGTCCTCAGCTCAGCAGTTGCACTTGAATCTCCCAGCAGCACAGAACCATTCCTCACGTATGGGATCCACCAGCTGACACAAAAGCAAGATGCCGTTTTAACATGAAATTAAATGTATATGTGAATGACTTACAGTAATACACTGAACACAACAATTATTTATAGACAACTATAAATTTCAATTTAAATTGTAAATATGAGATTTTGATTATGACACCTGATGCAAGTCATATAATGACTTTGAAACATAAAGAATTATTGACAGTTATTTCTAATTAGGTTAAATTGAGTTATAAGTAAATGAATCAGAAATATTGATGCAGATATCACTGAACTTCAATCCTGGAGCTACGGGTGCTAAAACATATGGTATACTGTTTAGTTAAAGAATGCAAGCTCCAAGTCTCACATTGGAAGAATTTGGTAATCAAGTGCCACATGACAGATGAACAAGAATGCCTTCTGTTTATAACCATAAAGCTTCCCCTGAGAACTGTCTCTATCTTTAATCATGGTGGCAACTTCTGAATGTTTTGTCTACCTAAAAAAGCCATAATCTGTAGCTCTCAAAAGACACACATTCTCATATCTTATGGAGTTACTGCCTAGCACAGTGGTTGGAGAACCCCTTCTTTGTATCCTGAACAAAGTTATTGTATGAATTCCCTACACATACACATTTACAGAAGCATCCATATAAGCATCATCACAAAGCTTAATTTCTACCTTTAAAAACACAGGTAGCCGGAGCTCACACTGTGTCTCCTGCCATATTTCAGCAGGCAGCAGAAGTGGTTGCATTTCATAACTTGGCAGACACCTCACATATACACACTGTCAGACCATGGATGATGTCTGGACACTGCACGTGGCCCTCAAGAGGTTAATAAGCTACAGGAATCAGTGGCTGCCTTCTCTCACCTAACAAGGTTCCTCCAGTCACACAGATCTGCTCGTCCTAACATGATCTACGGCTCACTACACCCCAACCTCTGTTATTTCAGGGAAAGAGGTTTCCTGCACTAGGAACTCCTACCAGTTTTCTTTCAGATTTCTTTCATGGTGTTGCGCTAGCATGTGCCCACAGGCAGCATGAATATAAAAATGATGGAGGTTATGTTAACAATGGTTCAGTTAACATCCAGAAACAATCACATAAATCAGATTTTGACAAGGACATACTTAACTCTGCACGAGACATTCATTACGCTGTTATTGTTCTTTCAAAGTAAACAAACTTGGTAACGCATTCAAATAAAGCCTGTGAGTTTTCCTTCACAGTATTGCCTTTTTTTATTTTATTGCACCTCAGCATACAATAAAAACAGGTCACCCGGCAGCATGAGTGGATAACAACAGGCTTATTAATTTTCAACAGCCAACGGATTCAGAAGCAGAAAATGTTTTTCTACTTCTTTCCAAAAGGATACAAAATAAATCAGGTCCTCAAGCACCTGCCTTTGACTCATGCGGTTTATAATACACTTTCCCCTCTTCTGAAGATGCAAAGACATTTTGTACTCAGCCACTGCTCTATACAACTGCACGCCCAAAGAGTTGGGCAGGATTGGTGAAAAAGTGCTGGAATATCTGAAAGATATGGTGAGAGGATCAGACCTGCAATTTACTGTCCAGACAATATGCAAACCACTAGGATGCTGGGAAACAATTTGTCTCTGGTCCTATACATTACAGAGGCAATTTCCTGTCCTGGTTCCTGGTTTAATAGCTGATTATAATGCTTTTATTTGAGAGTCCAAGAAACATGTAATTGACTGCTGACAAATAATTGGTGTTTGTCTGTTTTTTTTTTGCGTGTCAAATGATGCCAGGCATTTAGACCACCTTTACTGAAGTCTTGTTTGGCATACTCATTGCATAATTTGGTTGCTAATATCTTCCTACATTATGGATTTATCACATTATCCCAAAGGCAACAGCAGTATCAGCAGGGATTGCTGAACTGGCATAATTAATATAAAAATTAATTCCAAACTTATCATTTTCAAGTTTTGGAGAAGGCACTGGCAAACTAGAAGAGACAACCTCTTCTCTCTGTACAGTTCAGGCTTTCCTGTTGGCTTGCACTTTGCAGTTCAAAAATTCTTTGGAAAGAAAGCGTTGCAGTTTTGAAGAAAGGCCTGAGAAAATGCACAAAGTACCAGAAATCTATGTAAAGGAGTTTTTGCCTGAAAGCTTTCAGTCTAGGGTAGAAGGACCAAGAAGCTCAGATGAATATCCCAGCTGTACTTCTCAGTTGTCTGTGGCTGGTGTGAGGAGCTGATGAACAGGTTTGATTCCAAATTAGTGAGATTGTGCCAATATCAATTTTATCATCTGTATATATATATGTTGGTCACCACAACTAAGACAAGGGAGATGATAAACACCTTGAACTATATAAAATGTACAGCTAAACTAGCATTGCACTCAAATCTTGTAAATGTGGAAATCTTCATGAGGCTTCAAACTATATGGGAATCCAAAAATGTTGTGCTATAAACATTTTGTTTTCACTTGCCTCTCTAGTGTATTAAAAAATTATTTGTTCCTTGACTTTGGATAAAAGTCAATGTATTGGTCAAGTGCTTTCTGTTAGTTGCCATTGTTCATATTGGTTACAACTGCATTACTTCTCTTTGAATGGGTAAACATTTTTTTCAATTAAGAAGAGTCTGTGAGAGAGAGTGGGACTCTGAACACACCAGGAAAAGCAGAAAATTAGAAGTAAACCAAAAGATCTTTAAAATTTCCCAATTTGAGTCAAGATCCATTCTTTAACCACCTGCATAAGTGCACAAAATCAATGCAGAGTCTGTTTACACAAGAGGTCCTCCTGTGCTTGTTTGGCTAATGTAGTTAATGAAATTTGGGAGGTTCTGGGACACCAATTTTCTAGGTCACCTTGCTATGTATTTTCCTCCTCTTTGAACATTACACTTGAGGTGGTGGTGGCTTGTAACAGCTCAGTTTCCAAATCATAAAGTTCCTGCACAATTGTTGGCATGTTGAAGAATGCTAGTCATGCAGCCTCCCCTCCATCCCAAAAGATACTCCTTTTGATACCATTTGAAAGAGACTACAGAACTTAAGAATTATGCAGATTGTCCCACTTACGTACCAAATTATTCCATTACACTAAGTTCTGGAGAAACTACGGTTAACCTTAATAACAGGAAGAAGAATAGATTCAATCCAAATTTAAGTTGAATTTAGATGTGTTTCTCTTCTCTGCAGCCTTTATTTGGCTCATCAATCATTTTTATGCAAACAAACACCTTGGCATCTTTTATTAAGCCTTCTACAAGTTCTTAGGAAACAGCATATTGTGTTCTGTTTCACCACAAAGTTGTTCTCATTTCAACGTGAACCTTCACTTTGCCACTTCAATCTTCACGCAGCAGCACAGTCAGGACCATTTTTTCCTAAAACTGCAAATGTTCTATAGCTGATTATAGTTTCTCTGACAGGAAATGGTACATCCCCTCCTCCTTCACTCCCCTTGAGAAAAAACAACATAACCTGTAATAACAGCAAACCCAACTTTCATTTATCATCTTAATGATCCCTTCTCCTTGTTCTTTCTTTTCCTCTGTTCATTTGGAAAGTATCCTCAGTGTTATCTTCAGTCCACCCTTTCCCTTTTCTAATCATGGAAAAGAAGGTGGGGTGGCTGAATGGGTCACGCATCATTTGGAAACTTTTAAAGGGTTATTCCGAATCCAAAATCAGTGTTAAAAAATAAGTTATGATCCTGTACAATCACTAAGACTTTGTGTGTGAGGCACATCTAGTTTTTTGTTTGCTCTGCTTGCTCTCATGAGTTCTCCTCAAGTATTCATAACCCAAACTGCTGCATTTTATTAGCATATGAGGGCACATGCATCAATCAGTTTTACATCCTGGTTTTCATTTTCTAGAAATGTAGCGTAAAAACTAAACACGGAGCATGAATGGCAGGAAGTATAATATACTTTTCAATCAACCTTGTTATTAAATTTTGCAGATAACAACTCTTAAAAACACTTAAAAATGCAAGCAACACTCCAAACAACAAAAAAATGTCTGTTATTTGATGAAAAGGGGAACAAGACTGACTTCCAATAACAAGAAGAATTTTTGAATACAGTGACCTGTTACTGTAAAACAGAAAAATGTTGTGCTGAAACATTATTAAGAGAATCCCAATTCTTCCTTGAATGGAAAACTGAAAGCAAGGCCATAGGCTGACTTCAATTCTGGAAATGTTCTTCCCATTCAAACCTGACACAAGCTAATCAGATTAAGAAGCCTGTGTGCCTTTGGATGTGCTTATCCCTGAGGAACTAAGGGAGGTATTCTGTAGAAATGATGCAGACCTCATAAGTTCTCTAGCTTTCTAATTTAATAACCATCTGGAACTTTGGACTCATCTCCATGGGCTAGGTTGGGATCCGAGTAATCCAATCAGCCTTGAAACTTCCTCACAAGACTTTTAGTGTCCTAAATTAACCTTGGTCAGAAATATCTAAAACGGCATCTCTCACTCCCACTTTCTTTTTCTAGCCAAAGGCAACAAAACAAGACAGTTAACCAAACTCTTTAACCTCACTCATATGGGTTCAGGTTACTTGATGGTTCAGTTCGGGGTTGGTGACTGTGGTTAAGTTTTATTTTCCCTGGAGACTGGCAGTACCTGAAAGCCCTGGAGCTGTTCAAAATCCAAAACCAAAAATGAATGTAAATTTTGCAAATCGACCCTTCTGTAGACAGGCAGAAACCACAGATTCAAACGTCCACAGATTTTGGTTCTTTGAGATGGAGACTTTTTCATGAGTTCATATCTTCCCTTACTTACCCTGACTACACTTTTCATTTCTGTAGTACCCAATTCATCCCATGCCTGCAAAGCATCACTTTATTTGCAAACAAACTGAAAACCAGATGATCTTGCTTGATTCAAATCAGACAGCAAATAAAGGACAGAGACTGAATGCTACCTAATGTCACTCTTTATCACCATCTGGTACTAAGAGGAAATCATCTATACTAACCTAATTTTCTAAGCTAAGTTTAAAGCAGGCAGGCTTTTTTTTTTTTTTTTTTTTTTTAATTAATCTTCTGCCTACATACTAATAGCAAGATTCTAGGTAATACACAGTTGTACCTTTGGAGTTCCTACAGACATGTTTTGACCTTTTACGTATTCTCAGATCCCACTCTATGTTTCTGTTGTGCAAGGTGTAAGAAAACACTTGCTCTCTTTGGGTAACACTATTTTGGTACAGAGATTTCACTTTGCAGGTTACGTACTACATCCTTCCCCTTTCCTTGTTATCTCTCCTAGATCAATATATAGAGAAAAATGAATTCTACCAGACACTGGAACACTATGGATGGCTTACTGAAAACAAGTGGGTGTAAGATAACAAAAGCTTTGGCATGACTGATACTGTGACAAAACCAAAGTGCCTCTAATTAAGAATTTTTTTGGAAAAGTTAAGAATGCAAGCAGAAACAATTTTAATTACATTACTCCATGACAGGCCCATTTAGAAATAAGCAAATAGAGCCTAACAGTTTTGTCATTAGCAAGCAAACTCTCAACCCAAAGAAAAGCTTAGCATGAACAAGATGGGAACTAGAGAATCACTGTTTAAGTCTTAAGAATCTCCTTGTCTTCTGACTTAAAGCTTGACAAGCAAGTTTGTAAATAAAAACTTACTCCTCTCAGATGTAAACTGTGTTACTCTGTTATGCTACTTAATTTTACCTGGCAATCAAACATAGTATCTAATATAAATAGAGCAGGGTGAGGTTGTCTTGGTTATCTTGGCATGCTCACCCACAATTCTAGATTTATCACAAGGAATTCCCTCAAACCTTTGGTTAGTGCAATGAAGTACTACCACAGTCATCAGCACAACTCATCATGGGATAATGAAATCTATTTTAATCAATGCATATTAGTCAATGAAGGAATCTTGTTCAATGACTCACTCAGCAGCTTTGTCAATCAGAGAACTAAATTATTGCTGCTTTACCCTATGACCCTTTATTTCTTATATCCAGGCTATGCTTTGCTAAAAGGAAATAGGATCAAGTTAATTGTCATGGCAGAAGATTCAAATTCTGAGTTATTAAACTGTATTTATTCAGTTTAACTCCTTTTCTGTCCTGTGAACACAAAAAGGTTCATTTAATTAAAAGAAATGTAAAAGTGCAAATAAACTGCCATCATTAATTTCAACCTGCATTAGGTTCAGTTTCAAGTTAGAGCTACTGAAATCAGAGAAACTTCACTCTTCACTAAAATTTGCGAGGTTTGGTTTGGAATCATGCAATACACCATTTATACATTGTATTCAGCTGCGTGATAGCACCTAATACTCGCCTATTCCATCCCATTACTCCTTCTGGCAAACAAGTTTCTAAGGCTAAGTCTTTTTTAATTCTGCTGTTGCCATGTTAAGAAGTGCCTTATTTGCACAAAGAGAAAACCCTCTCCCCATTTCCATGTAAACCTATGGGGCTGTGCAAAACTTTAGTTTAGGAGTTTGTAAAACCTGAATATTTGTTCATTAGCACTCTAGTGAACGTGGAGCCTCAGGTCACCGTGTGCAGCTTATTTTTTTCTGGGGTATATCTGTGGCCACCAGGAGCAAGTGGCTGCCTTGCCTTATTATGGGGGGATGGTCGGCTTGCCTCCTGGGGGTCTTCACACCGGGCTGGCTAACAAGCATCGGCTGCCACAGATTCTCTGGGGAGAGGAGCCACTACGTAGCTCCCCCGAAGCTTCTGGCTTGAAACCATCAACACAAATGAGTATCTGGTTGGTCATGCAGGTCTCCACAAGTTGCAAGGACTGAGTCAGGATCGTGGGGCAAACATACGCTCCTCACAATGCAGAACTGAGGAATTCTTGGTGACACGGGGATATACTACATTCACTTTTGTATTTTGGAATCATCTTAAGAGTCCCCAAACCGACCAGTGCAAGTATGCTTCTAGGACAGCTTGCAAGTAAGCAGGGAAAAGACAGGAAGATGCTAAAGCCTTGTACCTCCTCCAGACAGGATCCTGCAAAATCCTCGTGGCCCTGACAGCCTGGCACTGACAAGGTAAATAGCACTCACTAAATTTCTATGTATTGCAGAGAGGCACTGGAGGAATGTGTAGATGGCATCACAGACGTTAGCTCAAACAGCAAGAAGCCAACATTAATGCAGTTGGCTTTGATTAGGGCAACACAAGATCCCATTTTCAGAGCGCAGAAAGTTTTCCTATCCAGAAAGACTTCACGGTGTCTTAAGTTACACAGTGACTTTACTGCAGGACTCCAGAATAAAAAACCCCCAACGATATGGTCTACTGGGTGTTAACCCTTAACAGCCATATTAGGGAAAAATCCACTAGTTTGATTGAATCTGTAAGTATGTTACATTTAAGTAACCTTTAGTCTAACATTAAACAGCAATGCCCTGATTTTTTTTAAATGTCAATTTTCAAAATGAATGTCAAGTCTGTTCAAGAAAGAGCTTCAGTGTTTTCCTCTACTTTAAAACAACGGTGGTACTGTTATTTGGAATAATATTTCAGATGGTAGAGGGAACAATCGCTATTTAAGCTCAGTTTGACTGAATTAGTGAGAAACTGGTTTAATGTTCATACTGCACTTCTTTATAACTTCTGAGGATATTGACCATAAAATTTTCTCTGCTTCATCTCTCCTTTACTGCAACAGCTTTCAGTATACAGTGGCTGCCTGTCAGTTACCGCCCCCAAACAAATATAATGTGGTGCTGAAATTTTACTGCAAATATTAAATAGACACTTTTCAAAAAAAGTTTGCAGTAGGGATGTTTCTGTATGTTCCTTTTTGATAGGATGTGCAGCACCATGGTTTTTGCTGCTTACATGGTATGCAGAGCAGAAAGGGATTTGACAGATAAATGTATATGAACAAATAATACAAAAACCTGCTTATTTCCTGACAAAACACGTCTGCATGCTCTGACACTAAGCATCATCATTTTTCTGGAGTTCACTGAGGGAGCCAGGCCCAGTGCACAAAACTAGTATTCAAGTGCCTAGAAATCTCACTTAATTTGCACTGAAAAATCAAGCCAACACCACTCGCTAGGCAAAAAGCAGTAAATTAAAAAGCAACTGAAAACAATGGGAAATCCAAAATCAGGATCACTGCTTTTCTTACACAGAGATCATGATTAGCCGGAGTGACTTCTTTCAGATTACAGAAAAGCAGTAAAATGAAAGAATAAGTCAGAAGTCCCTGAAACAGAGAAAACAGGAACATAAAACCCCAGGTGCCCCACAGCTCCAGGTGCCCCATGCAGAAAGAAGCATGGCTTTTAAACGGGGTAGTTTCAGGACAGGGGCTGTGCTGAGTGCCCTGCTGCTTGTGTGACCAAAGGCTGAGCATCCACAAGCCCATCTCCTGCCATGCATCTCTCCCTCGAGAGCCTACAGGCAGCACCTGAGGGATGGCAAGATTCATCTACGAGGGACAAAAGTGAAAGCCCTATTGCCAGAAGAAAAGAGCTGAAAAGCTTTTGTTTTTTTTAACCAGGGAGAGGAAAGATGAGACTTTTAAAGAATGTATATGTATTCAAAACAAAAAGGAAGTAATTAATTTAGTCACACTTGAATGTGAATATATATTAACTTCTGCTTCACTAATGAAGTGCTTTATTTTCTTTCCGTTTTTATAACGGCATCAACAGTAGCATTTCCAGCTAGCCTAAACCAGATTTTTCTTCACAGTTTTCATTGATAAGCGAGGACTAAATGATCATCTGAGCTCTGCTCAAGCATTACATTATTCCCTCTTTGTCCTGGGAAAATTGCTAGATCCATTTTACTCCTTGTGTCTTTCTACCCTAGCCATAGCAAGCACCAATCGACTTAGGACCTAGAAAATACCTTTTATCAGCAGGACTGAAAGCAAGCACTTTGCAAGGCAGCAGTAACTTTGCCAGCTTGTGCGAGCCCAAGTCCTCCCCTATCTATCAGCCCCTCTTTTCTCTTGCCCCAAAGACAGACTCACCCTTTAGAGCTGGGCTTCTTCTCTCCTCCCTGCCATCCACTTCCCCTCCCCTTCCCCAGGCACTTGGGCAAGCACTTATAAAAAGGGGACGTAAAACTTTAGTTTGATAATTGCTTTTTAACGAAAAGCATAAACGCTAGAAGCTTAAAAGTGTCATCACTAAACAAACAGTCAGAGTTTCAGTCTGTTTTGATGAAGACAGCCAATGATTTTTCTTTTTCTTCCAAAGGTTACATGTGTGTGCAGCACCCAAGGACACATCAAGATCTGACCACATCTGAACATGAGTTAAGACAGCTACAGGGCCCAAGTCTAAGAGTTCTGTGGTTATTTAATTTTTTTTTGCACACTGGCTAATGGGTCTGCATCAGTATAGAGAATCCATCAGGTGGAAGGAAACAACCAAACACACACAAACATCCAACAACCCAGGATCTTGATTTTCTTTTTTCTTTTAGTTTTGCCCTCCTTTATTTACAACAGTGGCAAAAAAACTTCAATCAAAATGAGGTTAAGATTATTTTTAACAGATGTTCACTGCTGGCCTGACCCAAAATCCATTGACGTCAATGAGAAGACTCCATGGGGCTTTGGATTGGGTTCTAATTGTTGGAAAAATTAATGTTATTGTAAACCACTGGTCAGTGCTGTCACATGCTCTCCTTCTGTGCCAATTCTATATGACCGGATAACAGACTCACATAAATCTGTTCCAACTGTTGGCTAAGAGGCTAAAGGACAGAGAGGTTTATCTTTTTAATTCTGAAGCACCCCCTGCCCCCGCCCCGCACACCCCAGGGCACTACTGTATTTACTTGACAGACTCAGCATTATGGACAGTATTCATACAATCAAAACATTTCACAGTCAAACACTTTGTGGGAATAATAGGATTATTAACGCTGACTGTATGAAGACAGCTGAACTTTAGATACGTATGAAATGAGATACTTTGGTTCATACGACTTCAAGACTGATTTTTGTTTCTTTTTTTTTTAAATACAGACCTGAAGGAAGGGTTGTACTTACTGTTAAGAAGACGGAAGTCTATAAATGGGTAGGAGCCGCGGCGCTCGGAGAGAACCCCTGTCTGACCTCTCACCCGTGCATCTCCTGCAAAACACAAAATCCCCAGAGATGTTAGAAGGGGCAGCTGCCTTTCTCTGCTTTTAGATCTAGATCTATTTTCTATCCAAAGTGATGATGTTGAGCTCCTCCAGTGGGAAAAGTAAGGTCCAAAAAAATCATCTCCGATGACAACCCTGGGTAATCGGGTACAGAGGTTCAGCCGATCCTCTTATCCCAACAAAGGCACAAAAACTCCTCGTGTTTATCCTATTTCACAGCTTCTTGCCCAGTAAGTAGACTCTCACTGCTTCAGGAATGGTGTAGAAGTGTTTTGCCCAGACAAGACCAGTTGGATTCTAACTGTGACAACACCACACACAAAGGTCTCAGCCTTGGACTAGGCTCACAGTCCAACTGACCTCCAAAGCCGTGGGACTGGTCTCTAAATCATGAGTTGATGAAATAAATCTCCAAACAAAATATGAAGAGGTTTTTAAGGTTTTGTTTGTTTGATTGCTTTTGCTTTACTTTCTGCTCTTTGAGCACTCTGGAAAATGTCAGCCTTGTCAAACACCAAAGCTGCTTCATGTAAGTGAAACCTGATGTTCTCAGACAAGCATTACTTCAGAGCTTTAGGATATATATTTAAATATCATAAAGTGACAATACCATACTTAGTATCGCTATGTAATTCACATTGATTAGCACCTGACTTGCCACGCAATACTGACAAAACAGGCAAAACTCACTTAAGGAGAAAAACGCTACTCCGGATGAGTAAGAGTTACAAAACCTCACTCCAAGTAGATTGGAAGTAGTGGGCAGCAGATGTCATTTTTAAATTTCCATAACCTTAAACACCTTTTTCTGTGATATAATAATTTCTTTATAGGCAAATAGCAAGACCAAAATATTAAAAATTCTTAAATAAGATGAAGTTTGAAGAGGTTCAAGTCAGAGTACTCTCGTTCTTCACAATACCAGTTCCCCCTCTACAGAAACACAGGCCATGGTGTTGAAAGCATCCTCATTGCACTTCCTCGGACAGCTCACACTGTGGGCCTCTCAAACTTTACAATAAAATTATGAATTATTAGTTAGTCTGAACTGTGCTTCCTCTGGGATACAAATATAGCATCTGACTAATCTAAACAAAAATAAATTAAGAATTTGGCTGCTAGTGTTGGCTTCCACTGCTTGTGTTTAAAAACAAAAAAAAAGCTTGCAGCATAAAAGAAGGACTTTTTTAGATACTCTTATTTTTCTTCTATCTAATGTTCACTTAAAATGTGCTTACAATTATGTTTAAGGGAATAAAGCCAAGTAGAAGTGTTAAGTTGGAGGTGAAAAAAAAAATTCCATGCCCTTGAGGGATCCTTAGAGGTATGGAAGGCACAGGAGCACGCACTCAAATTAAGATTATTTCAAACAGAGTCACTTCTGATTACAAATATAAATCTATTTTCTCTCACCGTTACTTTCGCTTTGCTTTTTTTGTTTCCAGAGAAAGAGCACATGTTCCCTGTACTCAGCTCCCGCTTGCCAACCGCTGCATCTAAGGAACCAGTCCAAAACAACTCAAGCTGTTGTTGACCCCACTTACCCTTCCTGACAGCAGGGGCAGGAGGTGCAAACCTCTGCCTGCTCTTCAGCTGTTGCACTTCAAAGGTATCATCATAGCATGGGGCTACCTTCATCAGTAGCTTAAAATCACATGCAACTTGTAGCAATGGAGGTACATAAACCTGTTTCCCTGCGATCCTTCTGCGAAAGGGCAGAAGGGTGGAACAAATAGCTGGAGAGGTTGTAAAACACCAAAGAGCAAGATTCATCAGCACCTGTGAGTCAGAGCTTGTCAGGCAGCACCTGGGCTTAAAAGCATTGCACAGGTGGACCCATCAGATTGGCTGATTTGTGTAGAAAGAGTAAGAATGGCAAGCATATGCTACACATTATGTAAAGCCAGAAAAATCAGACAGGCTTGAGCCTGTCACTAAGACAAGCAGCAGCAAATTAAGAACGGGTGTAAATTCGGAGCATGCCTTGGTTGAGGCTTTTGTTTTTCTGTATGTACCAACAAATTAAGAGGAAACTGCAAATAATACCCTGAATTAACACACTGGTAAACATGTCATTTGTGACTAAATCAACAGATACTTTGAAAAAAAAAAAAGAGAAATTCAAACTCCAAAAATCTGAAAAAAAAACAAGACATATGATACTGTACACTGAGAAAGACTGATTTTCTTTCTGGACATGAAATAATAAATCTATCAGATCAAGAGAAGTACCATAGTACTAGAGAATAACAAAATTATACACAGTTACATGTTGAAAAAGTTGCCTAATTCTTATCATAATAGTATGACCCCAAATTTTGAGGAAGTGAACACTACAGGTAGTTAGACAACTGGAACACAGAATAAAACACAGTGTGGGCTTGCCAAAAGTAGACCATACAAGATAAAACTTGATAATTAATTACCCTGAATAAATAGCTAACTGTTAGAAAAGAGGAAAAAATCGATACTGTAATGCAATTCAAACATATGGACTTTGTTAAACACATAACAGAAGGCAAGAGATGAGTACAAAAATTGAGTTGGAAAAACTAAAAGTAAGATGATAACATGGTGCACTGAAAGGAAACTTGTGCTTGGGAACAATTACTGATCATAAAGATCATATCTTTAGAAGATTCACATTGGGAATGGTCTTTGTTTTTTTATTGATGATCTTAACACAGAATCAGCACAGCACTAGTGAGACTTGATGATAACACAAAGCTGGGAGATAACAGGTATATGCAGCTACAGCTATTTTGGATAAAGTTCACTGCTACTGTTATGCTCTCTGCCGCAACTGCTCTATGGCCCAGCTACCTGCAGCTCCCACTTACATTTTACCAGTAGTCCAGCTTCCTCTCACGGTGCTCCTGATATCTCCTACAGAACCGAAGACTAGCCAACTCAGACAAGTATGTACACTATTCAGGGAAGGTAATTTCAGTAAAGAGATGGAAAGTAAGGGAGGTATTGATGGCATTAGCCAAAGCACTTGATATAAGTACATCTGAAATACTGTATCTAGAAAGCTGAATTCCTCCTGGAACAGTGGAGAGAAGGCCCTCTAGGAAGATGATCAGCACATTGAAGAGCCATTTCATAAAAGGAAAATCACCCTGGCGTAATGCCCACCATCGATAAGCAGCAGAATGGGGAAAGAACCACTTAGGTGATCAGAAGAATATCATTCTGAAGGAGGACATGAAAACAAAGCAGGCCATGATGGCATGGGCTTTATATATGCTGAAAGATGACCTGAAACAGTTAATAACTATGCATGATGATTGATAAACTTGCTACCAGCTCTATGTTCTTCAAATTAAGAAAATGTGAATGAGTTTTACCTAACCAGCAAAGCTGAGGACTTGAAGTCATGGAAAATTATCGATGATTCTGATCGGCTATTTGTGTCATTTTACACTTTTTACAGATAATAAAAGTTTGGGCTGTCTCTAGCACTATAGAAATCTATATGCAGAATAAATCTGCATCCCTGATGACTTAGTAAAAGATACTAAAATCTTTATATTCAAGGATTATTAACTTTACCCTCAGGGAAGGCAAGTTTCTGGTGAGTCAATGATGTTATCAAGTAGCTCTACCTCCTGAATCTGCTGTTTCAAAATACTTAGCCAGGTTCCACCTAGTCTCTTTCTACATCATTAGAGAAAGATTAGTTAGGAAGTGGTGGTGGGGTAAATCAACCACACCTGCTTTTTCCCCTTTTTTCTTGGCTCACTTATTTGGAAAACATTTATATTATTCCCTATTGCTTTTAATTACCTCTAAGTACACTCAACAGAGATACTAAAAATATGGATTGTGCCAGATGTACACCACACCAACATGACTTTTAATTTCTGAGAGGCAAGGGCCACTCATGGCAACACACCAACCTCTCTTTTTTGCTTTGGCAGAGGACTTTGAGGGTGACTTTCATCAGGCCACGAGACCTTTACATCTCTTTGCTCTCCACCTTAAAATCAAGCTAAACAATTGTTCTGACAACTTATGCAATCAGCAGTTTTAGATAAATAATCCTTTTCAGAGCAAAAGGAAGGATTCTGTGGAAACAGGGCAGGAAATTTTGACAGCTCATTGTGTTCCCAAGTGAAATAAACAGGGTGAAGGGAAACGGCAAGGGTACAGGTTCTCCTTGGCTGCTTTGGGCTGAAGATGCGAGGCTGGAACATTTGCAGCTGCAAACATGAAGGGCTGCACCCTTGCTTGAGCCAAGTCACCACAAGAGCTTTGAGATGGGACATCACCAGGAGTTGCTGTCCTCTTGAATTTGTTAAAACAGACGAGAAAACAAACAAAACAAAAGAAAGTAAGATAAATTAGGTAACAGGAGCCTGTGCAGTGCATGCTATGACTGAGACACACAACTGCTTATAGCCACAGGAAACACCAATGATTGGGATGAGGGTATCGAGTGTACCCTCAGTAAGTTTGCAGGTTACACCAAGTTAAGTGGGAGTGTTGATCTCCAGAATGGTAGGAAGGCTCTACAGAGGGATCTGGACTGGCTGGATCAATGGGCTGAGGCCAATTGTATGTGGTTCAACAGGACCTGGGGGGTGTTGGTCAGCAGACAGCTGAACACGAGCCAGCAGTGTGCCCACGTGGCCAAGAAGTCCAACAGCATCCTGGCTTGTACCAGAAACAGTACAGCCAGCAGGACCAGGGAAATGATCATCCCCTGTACTCTGCACTGGTGAGGCCCCACCTCAAATACTGTGTTCAGTTTTGGGCCCCTCACTACAAGAAAGACATTGAGGTGCTGGAGAGAGTTCAGAAGCGGAACAGCACTGGTGAAGGGTCTGGAGCACAGATCTTATGATGAGTGATGAGCAGCTGAGGGAAACGGGGCTGTTTAGCCTGGAGAAAAGGAGGCTGAGGGGAGACCTTATCCCTCTCTACAACTACCTGAAAGGAGCTTGTAGCATGGAGGGTGTTGGCCTCTTCTAAGTAACAAGTGATAGGATAAGAGGAAATGACCTCAAGTTGCACCAGAGGTGGTTTAGATTGGATAGCAGGAAAAATTTATTCACCGAAAGGGTTGCAAAGCACTGGAACAGGCTGCCCAGGGAAGTGGTGGAGTAACCATCCCTGGAGGTGTTTAAAGGATGTGTAGATGTGATGTTCAGGGACATGACTGAGTGGTGGACTTGGCAGTGCTAGATTAATGATTTGACTTGATGATCTTAAAGGTCTTTTCCACACCACACAATTCTACGATTCTACAAAAACTGGATATGGGGAAAGAAGCATGGTACTACTGCAGCCGTAGCATCAGCATAATTTCAAGGTGGGCAGAAAGGTTAAGAAAAAAAATGAGGCAGCTCTTAGCTGCCTGACACATTGGGAGGAAAGAGCTGTTTGCATGGAGGAAAACAGCTTCTCCGAGACTTGCCTGAAGTGACGTAGGATTAAATTTCACTGAGCAAGCACAACAAATTAGGAGAGAAAACAGGGCCATTGCTGTGGCAAAACAACAGAGCAGCTTCATGCAGCAGAAGTTAGGAGCAGCCGCTAAATTACTGATTTTATTTAGTACACAGCTCCGTGTGGTAAGTAAGGAATACCACAGCAAATTCACAAGAGGTTCCAAGTATTTATTCTAGTTAAGCTTTTCTACAATTTTCATCCAAATATATCTTAAGATGAGTACTTTCCGTAGAAAACTGAGTGGCACTTATAAGGCCTCTCGTGGAGTCCATAAAGCCCCTGTCTCCTGCACTATTTTGGTTATGAAAAGGTTTGAAATTTCTGAGATGAAGGAAGATGAGTTGTTGATGTTTTAAGCATCAGTCTGGTTTTGGTGGAAAGCTTTCTAAAAGAGAGAAGTGTTACTGTGTAAAAGTACAACCTGGGATGAAAGGCTAGGTTAAAAACAAGTAGAAGAATTACTGGAATTATTTTAAAAGATGTTTAATGCTTGTCCATGGTGATTTGTACTTGTTTGGATTCCTTTCATTTTGTTGTCCCAGTGTCATAAAAATTACTGTTGTAAATTCTTATCTGCAGAGAGTATTTTATGCAGATTTCTTCCTGTGCATAAGATTTTCAGTGAAGATTTCCCCTGAACAGACATGTCAAGACTGACATCAGAGGTACAGAGGCAGATCAGCAACAGCTGCAGATGAAACATTTCACTCATCTGCTGTTTTCTTACAAAACTATATTGTGGAGTGAACGGTGGATCTTATGCTCAATATAAACTAATGGCACTGACTGTACCTGTCAGCTGTAATTTCTGCCCTCCTTTACTGACCATAATCCATATGAATGCTGTATCTTAATCTCTTAAACAACATTATCACCACTGCTTGTGCTAATCAGTAACATGCAAAAAACTGAAGCTGACCATCAGTTCACTAAAGTCTCAACACTAAAAGTCTCCTGATGAGATCACTTTTGCAGTGATGCACAGCCTATCTGGATACACAGCCAGAGGAATACCCAGGATTCATGAGCATGCCTCTAACAGCTCGTCCATTCTGACAAATGAGCACCTAGAGTAAAGGTAAATTAATATTTAACAGACACTCTTGAAATCCTCCCTTAAACAATATCAGATCACACCAGTAACTCTGGAGAAAAGATTTTGAACTGAAATATCTTGAGGCAAAGCTACTGCAACATGCAGACATTGGAAAAAGTGCTTGCAGACAATGGAAATCCAAGAAGATGAGAAAACTGCCACAGAGAACCAGGTAACAGCAGTCGTCAGAAATTCAGATACTGAAGCAGTACCCATATTACCGTCTTCACAGACATGTTTGTTCTTGCATGAGCAAACACAGAGCCTGCAAAACTAAGTAGCTATTCAACTAAAGAAATAGTCGATTACAATAGACAATTCTTAATGTGCTAAAGAAGGCAGTTTCCCAAAACTTTAATACATTATATTGCACTAGAAATGCTTCCAGTTATTTCTGCGTTTGATAATGGGCTACAAATTATTGCCTTAAGGGCAGATGCATTTCATGTAACTGTAGGTGTAAGCCAGTAGAGAGGAGTATGTTCCTGCACCCAGTGACTAACACTTAAAGAGACTGAATTGCCTTTCAGAGTTACATGTTTTTGACTTTGAGTGCACTTCGAGACTAAGACACCTCTGTTCCTAAATTAGGTGCTATGGTTATGAGCACAGCGTACTGCAGGAAGAATCTGAGGCCTTGCCCATGAGAATCGTATTCAGACAGCTAAGACCACACCAAACCTCTTATCTCTAAGTATGCTTTTCACTGTGATTATCCCTGTGACTATTACTATTTCTTTTGTAATAAATATAATAGACGCATACACCTTCAGTTTGCACCAGTGTGGGCGCACCCTCAAAGCACGTACTATGTATGCTTGTATCCTGTAGTATTATCCCACAGCTCAGTTAAACAAAAATCAACACTTGTTATGCAAAAATAATTGGACTACTGTTCTCTATTAAAAGAAATAACTAGCTCCTTGGTATTAGTGTGTGATACTTACTTAACTATCTGCATTTTCTAGACAAAAATACAAAAGTTTACATAAAACGCTAAACCACAGGACACAAAGAGAGAAAGGGAACATAAGAACACAGATAAATTACACGGATTGGTTATTCATATAGGAACTTCTCATTTTGAAGACATGATAAATTCACACATAATAGTTTGCCAGCACGAATTTTGCAAAATTCAGCAATGGCTTTCATATGCAGAAGAAACAACAGACAACCATTGGTATCTAGCAGCAAATAGAGAGTTGTTGAACTAAAAGGAGGAGACAGATCTTGGAAAAAAGAATGCAATGAGAAAGCACCGAGATTTGTACAAATATAGCACCGTAAGTGCAGAAGACAGAAATCATCTGTCACCACCTCCATACCTGAAAGGATCACCTTAGACAACTGTCTTGACTTTGGTAAATATTTTGCTTGAACTATACTCTAATGAGCCAGCATCTGCTATCTAGGGAGCTGAACTCACTAGTAAAAGATGAAAATGAAAGCCTGGGAGAACAGGCAGAAGGAGGAGACCCAATTCTGCATTTTTTTGAGTGATCCATTTATAATTCCCATTATTGCCTGCAGCTTGTAGTACTCACAAGCAGCAGCATACGACTGATGGCATCTTGAGAGTCCCACTGCTGCTGTGGTCCTGAATGGCAGCACTTTGGCTGACCTGACGCTTATCAGACTGCTGCTCCAAGGGGGTTCAGGGTAGTAAAAGAGGTCCCAGGGAACTTTGCTGGATCAGGAAACCAGACTTGCACTGCACAGGATCCTCAGAGTAAACTGGATGTTGCATTTATAGTGCTAGTCCTAAGAACCACCTGTCTGTATTTTGAAGTTTTTATATTGCGTTATTGCTGGGGCTTTAGTATTCCCATCTCCAAATGTCGATCACTGACTTTCCAGGGAAAGAGCACATTAACATAGAGAGCACTGAACTATCTTGATCATTCTTGTCTTCCTATAGTGTTAGATAGCTTGTAAATTACTCTGTATTAGAGGATAGGAGCTACTTTAACAGGAACAGGTTTTTGCATCATTATCATTGATATTGCTCTAGAACCCTGCTGGGAAGTGGCAAAACTTACTGTTTTTCTCACATACGAAACTGAATCTAAAATAACACCCTAAAATCTAAAGGATACATCCTGAAATATTAAACAGATGTAATAAAAGTAATATCAGCAGCTACAACATGTTCTCAGCAACAGGTATTGCATTACCATGGCAACTTGGAAGATAATATCTTACTGTCATGCTACTCTCATCCCTCTCCCAAATATATTATGGCATAAAACCCCCACATTCTTTGTTACTTAAATTGTACTTTTTGGATTCTAGTCTCCTGCTAGACTCCCAGCTACTAAAATAACCATGTATTTAATAACAAACTTCTAAGACTTTTATGCTTCCAGTTCCATATACACAACTCTCAAAACCAGGTTAAGTAGTTAATTATAATTACTCTCATTTTGTGTAAAAGCACAAAGAATAGGTATTTTGTCCAATGCAAATGTCAAAAAGAGGCATAGAGTTCAGATCTCTATGCGTAGAGCATTAGGCCAAACTGCTCCTATTGCCAGCGCCCAAAATATATTATTTTCTTCACTCACAATTACACCTGGACTCTAAGTTATCCAAATTATAAATACTGTTTTCTTAACTGTAATAACATTCTAGATATAGCTGCTCTTTCGGAGACCCCTTTGAATGTGCCTGTGTATTGCAACTTCAAACTGAATTTTCTCAAACATCTCCATCTGATTCTATTACTTGGATATATGATTTGACCATTATCAACATTTCAAATGTTTCCACTGCGAGAACACAACCAGACCCCTTGAGTCTGCCAATGAGGGTTTTGCAGTTGAAGAACAGATTCTTTTTCTGCTGACACTTGAGGTAATTGTTGAACATTTTTTCAACCAAGTTTGCTTTACTGTTCTGCATTCTCATTTCTCATCTACCTATAATAATTGTATTGATCTTTCTAATTTTTTTTTTTTATTATTCTACAATTTCCTCAAGAACTATTGTTTGTGAGTATATGCATTTTATGAGTTGCATTGATGAGTTACCTGAGCCACAAGGCATCATTCTCATTTTCTGCTAAGGTACTATTATGTAGACAAGCAGAAACTACTCTCCACTATGTAGACAGCAGATACTACACTCTGCATGTAGCTAACATAGCCATTGATCAAAATTTTAGATATTGTATATACTTATTTAAAACAACAATTGATATGGCAAATATTAATAGAAAAATGCTGATAATTCCTAAGTGGAACAGAATAAATGGAGCTTGCATTGGGAAATGTTCAATAATTCAAGATTAACATTTTTATTTCTGAGGTAGGACTCTTGGAACTAAAATGTGGGATGGCAATTATAAGCCCTGAGCTCATTTCCTGGATTCCTATGGAACAAATAGTTTCCTTTCCATGCTTCAGTCTTCCACTTCTGTGGTTTGTTTGTCCTGTGTAGACAGTGAGTTCTCTACTGCAGGGCCTCAGTGGTTCAACAGCATCTTGTACCTGCAGTCCTGGTCATGTTTTCTACATCTCTGTAACACAAACTCTAATGATCTCTGCTTTTCATACTAACAACAGTTAGGTTAGACAACAGTCAAAGAAAATTAATACAGAGGCTTTTGCTCATACCGTCAAACCAAAATTTGCTGTCAACTCTTAATAGGACCCTTGAGAAAACTTCCCTCTATTTCCACAGCTTTGCCCAAGAGATTTCTACATGATTCCTCTCCAGTGAAACTGAAAAAGCTATGTGTTCAAAATTACAAGTAGTAATACAGCAACTGCCATGACACAACCCATCACATACTTTGGAAATGCTTAACATCAGTCAAAACATGTTAACTGTCTGTTAACAGTATTTACACAAAGGTACTTTTGCATGTGGAAGAGCCAAACAGGAGAAGTGCAAGACCTTTGGGATTTTCTCCCTCTCCATTTTGTACTAGAACCCCATGGCCGCCGTTCACCTCATACAAGAGGAGATTCAGCCCGTCTCCTCATCTCTTAACACTTCTGTCTAAAGATCCTTTAAGGTACATCTGTACAACTGAGATAAAATAGTCTCAGTCTTATGCATTAACCACAGGATAATCCTTCCTCATCAGTGTCCGCACCTTCTTCACCTCTTTTCCAACTCCCCTCTGCAATATACAGATATATATACATATATATTCCAAATATATATTCCAAACTGGGGTGTGACCCTTCTTCCTCCCCATCTCTTTGACTCACAGAATCACAGAATGTTAGGGATTGGAAGGGACCTCAAAAGATCATCTAGTCCAATCCCCCTGCTGGAGCAGGAACACCTAGATGAGGTTACACAAGAAGGTGTCCAGGTGGGTTTTGAATGTCTCCAGAGTAGGAGACTCCACAGCCCCCCCTGGGCAGGCTGTTCCAGTGTTCTGTTACCCTCACTGAGAAGAAGTTTCTTCTCAAATCTAAGTGGAACCTCGTGTTCCAGTTTGAACCCATTATTCCTTGTCCTACCGTTGCTTGTCACCGAGAAGAGCCTGGCTCCATCCTTGCGACACTCACCCTTTATTTATTTGTAAACATTAATAAGGTCACCCCTCAGCCTCTTCTTCTCCAAGCTAAAGAGACCCAGCTCCCTCAGCCTTTCCTCATAAGGGAGATGCTCCACTCCATCATCTTTGTTGCCCTGCACTGGACTCTCTCCAGCAGTTCCCTGTCCTTCTTGAACTGAGGGGCCCAGAACTGGACACAATATTCCAGATGTGGTCTCACCAGGGCAGAGTAGAGGGGGAGGAGAACCTCTCTCGACCTACTAACCACCCCCCTTCTAATAGACCCCAGGATACCATTGGCCTTCCTGGCCACAAGGGCACAGTGCTGGCTCATGTTCATCCTGCTGTCCACCAGGACCCCCAGGTCCCTTTCCCCTATGCTGCTCTCTAATAGGTCATTTCCCAACTTATACTGGAATCTGGGCTTGTTCCTACCCAGATGCAAGACTCTATACTTTCCCTTGTTATATTTCATTAATTTTTTCCCTGCCCAACTCTCCAGCCTGTCCAGCCTGCTAAGCCAGCCTCCCCTCTACTCACTGCCTTCTCCTGAGGCTGGAGTCCCGCGCAGTTTTGTAGCAGGAAGCCCAGCAGTGTTGGCCACCAACTTCTCCTGATGGGGCTGCCCCAGGAGTCCTCATGGCTGGGAGAGAGCAAGGAAATGGGGAAGGAGGAGAAGGAAGTGCTGAGTGTTGGCTCAGCAGCACAAGAAGGTGCGTCACCACTTGAAGCTTTGCTCTGATTAAAAGTTTTATCTACACAAAAGACTGCAGGAACAAATGTTCAAGATTAATGATTTGACTTTTGTTTGTACAACATATATTGCAATTTTTTATTTTTTTTTTAATTCAAAAGTAGTATCTATGGCCAATAGATGGAAACCTTCTTTCTTATTCGTTTTCAATTTGGTTTAGTTGCTCTGTGGAACATATAAATACCTCCATAACTCAGTGAATTATTGAACAATAGGCAGGAGAACTTTGTCCAAAACAAGCATAGGTAACCTTAGCATTATTTGCTTATTTGAGTATTTCCTGAGCTTGCACACATTTTATCATGTAATATTTCTTCATCAGAAAATGTTATTTTGATAAAAACCCCTTTTTCTTATGTCCTTCTCTCTAGGAAAAAAAAAAAAAAAGAAGGCATATGTAGATAATATAACTATTTGGAGTGGAACCTTTGTCATTTTGATGCTAGACACAGGAATTAAGCTACGTATAATAGAAGCTGAGCTTGACTACTGTTCCACCTCTTGGAAAATGTTTTTTTTTTCAGTTTTTACTATGTATTTTTCAAACGATTGGATCTTAGAGACCAAAAAAAGAAAAAAAAAAAGACAAAACATGAAATCCAGAACCCTAACAGGCCTAGAATTTAGCAAATACGTTCCCTCTTGCACTTAAACAGATCACTGATCTGGATAATCTTTGCTATGTATTATGCATTTAGAATTTATAACTTCAGAAAAGGGTGGAAAAAGAGAAAGCTCTGGACCAGCCTTACATTACTCAAACACAAGCCTATGCTCTGTGCCCCATTCACTGTTATGGTTCGGTTGCACTAAATATTTACTGTTGAAAGAGCAATTAAATAGCAGTTTACCTTCTTTATTTGTTGCACATTCTTAAGAGAGGTGAACATGAGCTGGCTCAAAGAAAAATAATTAGCTACATAGTTCTGTAATTGCAAACAGCTGATAAACAAATCTAATTAGGTGTTTGCCATTGGCAAAGACTGCTGTTTTCCTAGAACCCAGTTTTGTGTTTCCCTGACCGGGATGCCAAGCAGCAGCAGGAGCAGCTGGCGCTCGGGCTTCTTCCCCAGCAGATGTACTGGCAACCCTGGCTTCCCTCAGCCCATCAAATGTGCAAGCTGCTGCCAGGCAGCCTCTGCCCAATTTGTTCTGGTGAATATGGGTTTCTATCGCAGTTCCTTATTGCAGAAACTGCAAAACCTTAGTATCTGAAAGGAAGAGCAACTACTAAGATATGCAGAGAAGATCTAATAGAGCTCACTGTAACCAGAGCCCCTTTCAATGTGGCTTTACATCACCATCCTCTTTCCTTATCCCATAATTACATACACCTAGTCTTGATTTCACTTGGACACTGAAGTTCTCAATGGCAATGTCACGTAAGGGATCTGCACCAAACACCACCCTTTGGGAGGAAAGGCCAGGCTTACCTGAACAGAAGGGATCCCCGTCTTGCCCTGGAAACAAAAATGGATCATGCTTGGCACCTCACTGAGGAGGATGGATAGAGTAGGGGAGGGAAATATTTTTCTACTTTTTCCTACTCTGTATGTCCTTCCACAAGTGGGAAAAAAAATCTGTTTTTCAGAGAGTGAACTACTCACTGCTTTGTTTAATAATCTTCCAAAACCACCATGAATGGACAGAAACACAAACCAACATTGTCAAAATCATACTACTAATTAATCTGCTAACTGACCTAACCCAGAAGTTTACATTCATGAACTACAATGCTGGAGCAACACTTAGAAGCCAGGTCTGCAATTTGGGCCCACCGCTGGTGTAAAGTTTGCCAAAGCTTTATCTAGTGTGTGGGTGCCAAGAAGGCTGCGGGAGGCGAGCCCAGGCACCTCACGCCCAGAGGAGCCGACCAGGCAGCTTTCCCAGGGTGCTGGCGCTCCAGAGTGCGACCCATCGCCCCATCCCAATCCTTACAGAGGCCAAGAGACCCCGTAAGACTTTACCATTTAGTGTCATCCAATTACCTCATCATTTAAGAAGTGTCACTAGTAAACATATTTAATTGTTATAACTACATTACTTTTAATTTGAAGTTAACTAAAACCCCTGTGAGTTTTCTCACTATTTTTTTTTAAATATATAAAAACAACAAAATCAAACGAGCAAGAAAAATATTGTGAATATTTCAAAGGATTTTACAGACGAAATGCCAATTTATCTCACTGACAGTGTATGCTGCAACACTGCCTTTCTTCAGTACTTGGGCTGAAAACAGAAGCTGAGGTTTTTGCCTTCTGTGTTTTAACACGTTCTTATGGAATTCAAATAATTGCTAAAATCTTTCAGAAAGAGGAGGAAACTGCAATCTAAAACCTCTAATACACAAACAAAGAGATTTTTTTGAGTGGAGGCAAAGAATACCGGTGATGTTTTTATAAATCCCAAAGGGACAATAAACTGTACCAACAATAATTAAATTTTGTCTCAAAATCTACCTTTCAATTACAGCTTAGCAACCCGAGAGTTCTGTCTTAGACAGTCATTGAACGGATCCTTTTCTGAGCAATCCAGGTCCTGAGGCTCCTCCTCAAATAGTTTTTTAAAGGAGAAAGAGCAAGAAAGCACTTCATTATTTGCTCTTCACAAACCCTTGTAAATTCCAAAAGAGAATAACTCTGGCAAACACTTTTTTGGCATGTGCGTGTGAAGGCTTATAAAAAGTATTTCTCGACTCATCATATTCTTGTGCAATTCATACTAAGCAGAGATGTTTTCCTTTTCGGGTTTACTGTTTTGAGAATTGCAAAACATAACACAGAAAACACAGCAAGATTATTGCCTTTTTCTTCAAAACAGATCAGCTTGAATAAACAACGAGTATATCTTAAAGCAACATCCAGCAAACAAGATGTGTTTTTCCTAGACCCTACCTTAATAGTATATTCAGTAGCTAATGGTTACCAAAGAAAAATCAAGAACTGTATAAAAACCAATCTTGACTCATAAGGCTCTTCCCACAATGATATATAATGCGATGTTTCTGCAAATTAGATCTTGAATTTACTACAGAAAAGCAACTCAGAAACTCTTTGCTAGAAAACTCACAAGAACCTTCTCTCCTCAAATATTTGGCTAGGTTTCACCAAACCTGTGAAACACCTTAACACTTGAAAATTTTGAAAAATTCAAATTTTCATTTGGCTCTACACTGAAGAGGAAGTCCATGAAGATTTGTAAGAATCTGCTTATCAGTATCACACTACTGAAAAATGTAATAAAATTCTGTCTGTAGTTCTAAAACTGACTATGTTTTGGACAAGGCTCTAAAGCTAGATGTATATTACTAGGAAAAACACTGCACTCTATTTAGTTCCCACACACGTGTAACAAGTTAGCATACACTGTATTCATGTACATTCAAACACAGATCCTGTATCAAGCACATGGAGAAAAACATTGATTAAAATTCTACCAGCTGACAGAAGCATGCCTAAAATGCTAATGAAAGATGTATATTCCAGTTCACCTTAAAGTAAGCTTCCTGTTTTATTCCTTCCCAAAACCTACTGGCTGAGTATTTATCTCTCCAGAACACAACAGGATCAAACAGAGCACAAAGAGATTGTTGTAGAGAAAAATAAATCACTTCTTCCAGCACCATCTTATTTGTCTGCAAACATACTGCAGCTGTGAGCTCATACTTCAGGTTTGTTGCTTCAGTATGAGATGTTCCTGTTCTCTCTGGTTTTATCAAATAAAGCTCAGCAAATGTTTATTTTTTCCTAGACAGTTTTTCCTAGATCTTAGGTATCAAGTATTGGTGCATTCAGTCCTTGTGTTGGCTCCTGTGGGTTGCTCTGAGATCTGCTGGCCCATCTCCAGGTGTCGCAGCAACCCTGGATGCAGATGGTTGCTGGGCAGAGAGATCTCACAGGCACAAGGGCCCATGGAAGTGGCTACAAGTGGTTTCTCCCCACAAGGAGGTTGAACAGCCTGTCCCGCTTTTTCACCTGAAAAGACAAATCTCATTTTCTCAAACTGACTTTCCATGTGTATATGAAAGGGGAAAATAATTCTAACTCTGTGGAAACAGGAATGGTGTTCTGGAGGTGACCCAGCTACCAGCCTGTTGCTTCATCTTCTCTGTGACCTCATCTTCCTATGATAACAGGTATCATAACTGAGGCTCCTGCAAAAGTAAATGTGTTGGTCTGGGGCAGTGTTTGGAGTAACAAGAAGAAAAGGACAGGTTGCCCTGGGCCCTCCACTGAAGAAGTAGCCCAGATGGTGCTCTCCCCGACCCCTGGGGCAGAGGCAGCAGTCACTGTTCCCAAATCTTACTTTTTTTCAGAAACTGAGCAGCTACATCTGCATTCAGATGCTGCAGAGTATGTAGATGGTGCAGGAACCACCAGGGCCAGCGAAAAACAACAGCTGTTGCAGGGGGTGAGGGGTGGAAACAATCTCAGGCAGAGTCACAGAATCACAGAATTGACTGGGTTGGAAAAGACCTCAGAGTTCAAGTCCAACCCTTGGTCCAACTTCAGTCCATTTACTAGATCATGGCACTAAGTGCCACGTCCAATCTCAGTTTAAAAACCTCCAGGGACGGTGAGTCCACCACCTTCCTGGGCAGGCCATTCCAATGCCTGACCACTCTCTCTGTAAAGAATTTCTTTCTAATATCCAGCCTAAATTTCCCCTGGCAGAGTTTAAGCCCATGCCCCCTTGTCCTACTGCTAACTGCCTGGGAGAAGAGACCAATCCCCACCTGGCTATAACTTCCCTTCAGGTAGTTATAGAGAGTGATGAGATCACCTCTAAGCCTCCTCTTCTCCAGACTAAACAACCCCAGCTCCCTCTCCCCATAGGTCTTGTCTTCAAGTCCTATCATAGTTACAAAGACACGCTATTCTGTTTGCATATTACTGAGGAGTCTTGACATTTCAGAGCTCATTTTCACTGAGCTGGAAATTACAACTTGAAAAAATCACATGTATTCAAGATCTTGATTCACAGTCACAGAACTCCACCTCCTGAAAACAAACAGTGATGCCCAGCACTCCTAGGGCAGCCATGTAAGGCTGCAAGGATAATACAACAGAGACCGATATACTTTTTAAAAAAAATCCAAAATTCACTTATCAATTTTTTTTCCAGTCATGTAAAACCTGGAGTGGAACAGACAGAAATTGCAAGAATTTGAGGTTAATATTTTGGTCTCTAAAATGGAAAATATGTAATCGTTAGTAAGAAGTAAGCCTTGCATCCATTCTCAACATAATAACACACATACAAAGGAAAACTACGATGTTATACACTAATATATATTGGAATTCAGTAGATTCTGGATACAGAAAGTTTGTCCTTCAGATCTGGGTCCCCTCCCCATTTTTTTTTTTAAATCAGTCTAATCTGGTGAGATACATGACGGAGAAACTGAACTATGTTTTAGCAAGCTGCAGGTTTTGGTAGGGTAGGAAGTTACTGCTTTCAGTAATATCCTGCCGAGCAGCTGTAAAAGGTGGGATATCACATTTTCTTTCTCTATAAAACAAGCTTCTCAGCGAAAAGCCCAGGTAGGTAAACCAGAATAGTACAGAGGGTGTTGAGTTCCTCCCACAGCTACAAAGTACTGAAAAATAATGCACCTCTGCCAACAACCTCTGTAGCACTACTTACCATCATCAGAAAGTGAATGATCATAAAGGGGAATATCAGCCACAGGGTACAAATGTTTGCTTTACAATACGTTTAGGGGAGAGCTGAGGAGAGGAAACCAAAGACAACTATTCTACATCTTTCCTCACTGTTTAGATCAAACTCCTTTCCTTGATTTTTTTTCTCCAAGATTTTACTTGTTAAGTCTTATCGTATTTTCTGTTGAAATCAAATAGATCTTAGCTCTCTTGAAATCCTATGCCATCTAACCAATTGTGGAGTACACAGTGTTATGAGAATTTTTCTATAAATATTAGCATTACATATAGTAAAAATAAACATACTGAAAAAAAGCCTCCTACTCCATAGGGTATCTTCAAATATCTGGAGAAGGTTTCATAGCCTGCTCCTTGCAGGGCAATATACACTCTGAATAAAGCAGGCATACACATCTGATAGAATCTGGGAATAAATTCTTTAATAACCTTAATTCTCTAATCTTAACAAAAGTATGAAATAAGACAGGTGGTAGAAATATATCTATTTCACTGAAAGCAATTCTGTACATCTGAGAAAGCTTCATCTCTACCCATTCTTCAATGGATTTTATAATTTTATACAGTATAATAAACTTCCAATAAGATCTTCTGTTTTTCTGTCACGTATGAATTCTTACCCTACTTAATGAATTTGAGGGTCATTTCTCCTCCCAGTGTAATTTTTTAAAAACAGCAGACACTTAACATTTCAGATTTATCATAATTAATTTTATACTCAAAGAGAGCCAATGATATGTATTTTAAGAGGAAAAGGGGGTTTGTATAAACAGCCCTACCTCATCTGCCTGGCAAGCTACCCGCTTCATCTGTGAACAACCTTCTAGTTTGGAAGTTCCTGTGCCTAATTGCTACAGACAGATGTTCTCCTGCTGTAGCTGTGAACATCACAGAGGCTCCTGCGATGTTAATTAACCAGCTTAAAGATGTTCCTTTCCTTAATTCAAAAGTCTACGACTCCTTAAACACAGCAGAAATGCAAGGTCTCACCTTACCTCCAAAGCCACGTCTTCCTAAATGCAGTGTTTCGAAATATCCCTACTAGCTGCCCAGTGGCATTTTCTTTGTCAGGAGATTCCCTAATAACTTACCTCCTATTATTCTGCATTTTATAGCTTACAGTAGAATTATTATTATCTGAAATTTGTTCCCCTACCATGAATCCATACTGCTCTAGGTATACATACCTAACATGTTACTAATCTGTCAATACTAGTGAGAACTAGTCAATTTGCATGAGTGGCACACGTACAGATGACAAGCAGCCTCTTCTTTTCTTTAATGGCATTATAAATACCTTTGCTTTCTTCCAGGAGGAAAAGTTTCGCTCCCTCAAAAGCACTGATTAAACAAAGCTTGTAATGAGTTTGCTAACTTTTCTGTATGCTGCTTTGGGTAGCTATCAGTCATCTCTGTCGATCAAGGGCTAGACTTGTAATGCACCTACCACCTTTCCCCTCCAACACAGACTGCTCAGGAAATACTTCCCCCAATATCTGGGGGAGAAGGGAATGCACAAAGCAGCGGTCCTCATGTTTTCAGATTATCTCCTTCTGACCACTCTATAAATGCATGCGTTATAATGGCACTATAATATGTCTGTGTGCTTCATATAAAAAAGGGTTTTTCATCCCTTTAGCAGTTACTGAAATAATTTTTATTGGCTGGTATTTTCCACTATAATTTACTAAGCCTCTACCCTTTTATTTCTCTTTGTCTTCAGGACATAAATACCCTCATAAACATAAATCTGGACAATGCTTTTACAAACCTGTTGAATATCACCAAATGTAGTAGGAAGTTCATTGATGAAAACTGCCTTTTTTTCTCTGACATAAGAGTGAATCACCACCCAGGTCACTTTTCGAGTCTCTTTAATAAGGCCTCATCTTCTTTTACCTCTGCTTTAAGTTTTCACCTTAAAATGTACCACAGTAAGGCCCAGTCAGTTCCTACGTTTGTTAGCCATTCAGTTGTACATCCCACCCACCTGATCCTTTCCTCTTCTTTTCCCTTCTTTCACTAATGTGGAAATTCAGCCTCACTTGGCGACAAAGATGTTTAAACTCTCCTCACCCAAGCAGTGGTCTCCTTTTCAGATGGTTTTGGGCAACTGCTCTGAGAAACCACCATTGTACTATGCTTGCCAGAGGCTACTTTACACTAAAGTAGCCTGGGACAGTTCCTGAAACACTCTTTCACCTGCCCACACCATTTGGAAGAGTCTAGCTCTCTCCTGAATTTTCCTGATTTCAAGTTGCCCACTGAGGCTGTGCAGTTTCCATCCTCAGAGGTTCCTAAGACCTGGCTGGGTAAAGTCCTGAGCAACTGGGTCTGAACTCACAGCTGCCTGGAGCAGCAGGTTGGACTGGAAACCTGCTAAAGTCCCTTCCACCTGTGTGGTTCTGGGCATTTTAACTCAGCTTGTTTGAGTAGAGGACGGCAGAGTTGCAGGCAGCTCTGTGTGGTTCTTCACCACTGCATCTGTTTCTGCTTCTGGAAAGGAAAAAATGTCTTGCTTTAAACATTTCACAAAAGTTACTACTTTCTTTCATGAATCTGTATATCCACCATATTCTCTGAAGGTTCTGCTCACAATGTTTATTCACATTCTCCAGGTCACTGACCCCACTAATCATTCTTTCTACATCACATTTAATCCCACCAAATCTCATTTCCGCTGAAGATTTTGAGTTCATTTCTGAGATTAACCTATCGAGACTATCTCTGGTAGCAATGTCAATTTATTTTTCATCTTTGCTTTGGCAGGAAGCAGAACAACATCTCGAACCCTACAAACCTCGCCTGCTGCAAGTTAATATTTGCCCCCTTCCCCGTCTCCGCCCCCCATCCCAAATTTATTTTGGGGAAGCTGCTTTTCAAACTGTCCCCTCCTTCTGGCATCATCCCACACACAGAGCCAGCCCAGGCCAGTCAGGAGGCCGCAGGCAGCCCAGGCAGGCGCAGCACTGTGTACCATCTGTGGCAGTGCAGACCTGGCTCCAGGCAGCCATTTGCAACCAGTCATAGCTTTTCTCCACATCAAAAAATTCAACAGCTTTCTTTTCTTCCCCCACCATCCATTTTTTTTGTTCCTTGTAAGTTCTTCCTTCAGACAGTACCACAAAATGCCACTTTAATATTGACCCAGTTGCATCAGCAATGGAACAGGCTAGAAATCCTGCAAGAAATCTTGCTGAAGTGTTAACCTCTGCTCAGAGCCACTGAGCAGTTAGGCTGCCAAATTCCTGATGGGAGTATGATTGTTATTCTTCTCATGGTATTCTATGGTTGTTAGTCTTCTCATCTACAAGACCTTACTTGAAGTTCTACAATTGCTAGTTTTGGGGACACACATCCCACCACAGTTTATTCTCATGTTCCCTGAGCCAACTAATGGATTTTTTTGGCTCCATGAGGCATTAGGCCTTCAAGAAAATGCAGGTGGGTGGGTGGTGGTGTCCCAAGTCTCAGGCCCTGTTGCTCTCTAATACTACAGATTTTATTTATGTTTTGAATTTGTAGTAGCTTTCCCACAGCCTCTTGCATGTACTCATTGAACTGCTGAGCCACATGCAAAATCTTGCTATATAGGATGCATGTATCTTGTTTCCTAGGTATTTCTCACCTAGAGGTGCCTAAAGAGCAACTAATCACCAGTGGGACAAAGTTTTGAGCAACAGTTTCCCTAACCAACACAACTACTGGAATCCACTATATATATTTACAGAAATAATTCAAATCTTGTGAAAAAAGTTCCTTCTACTCATCTCAGTTGCAAGACACTGCATCAGTAATTTGTAATTGGAGCTACTCAGCTAGGCAGATTTATGTCAGTAATTTCTAAGACTTTGAAAAAGAAAACATTCTCAGGTTCCACTTGGGCATTTGGCATCTTTCAGACAACACGCCATCATAAGACATTATACCACGCTTTGACCTGTGAAGTTTCCCATGCATGAAGTGATTTTTAGAATGCAATTTCTTCAGAGCACATGATCTTTTTTTGAACTCCCACAGTTAAAAGTACATGCTCTAAAACCCTGAAATAGATAATATGTGTGATGCATCCAATAACAAGACTATAAAGACGAGCACACTAATCTCATCATAGGCTTGAAGTCAAAGACAATTCAAGGTAGCAGCTGGAGAGAACAGTACTGAACTGACGTGTGTTTTACCAGCTTGGCCAAGTCACCTCTAACCTTCTATATATTATCCAAAAGTTCCTGCCCCTGAACTGCCTCCAGTGTTTTATTGCTGCAAATATCTGTGTGACAGCCATGATGAAAACTGACTCACCTGAAGAGGAACAAAAGCAGTTAGGTACAAATTTGGTTCTCTCAGCCACATCGGCTTCCCAATTACCACTCGGCATCAGCACAGCAGTGAGAAATGGTGAACATCGCCACTGGAAACATTTACATAGCAATTCAGCACAGGAGTAAAACTCAAGTACTCTGTCCTTTTGTTTTTTAAACCACAGGATAGATCTCACACATGAATTATTCTAATGACAAACTATTAATTCATGGCAATGATTCAGGAGTTCTCTAAAGGCTATACTGGGAAAGCAACAAGTGGCAAAGCTGGCCATGAATTCAATCAGACTGGTGTAGCATTTAAGCAGCCATGTGCCTGAACAACCCTCCAACAGGAAGAAAAGCAGAGCACAAAAAAAAAACCCAAAACAAATTACATACATGGACATATTTTAAAGATTTTTAAGATGTGGTGTCTCCCACAACAGTGAATTGAGGAGCTAGTCAATTATTTCAGAAAAAAATTTTAATCATGGGAAACAAAGGTTTAAATATTGCAAATATTTCAGCAACATGCCCCTTTCCTGAAATTTTCGCTTACAGTGCAATTCTGAGATAAAAGACTTTGACGAAAAGATTGAAGTCAGGAAAATAAACTGTCCTCTCACTCTTGTTTACCCTTTTATTCACTGGGAAAACAGATGTTTGGGGATAAACTGAAGGAAAACACATATGCCCTGAGCCTGTTATGTCTTCAAGAAACACTGAAGATTTTTTTATGTGACTAGTGATTAAGATCACAAAATATGCGGTTTTTTCAACTAGTATTAGGGGTTGCTTTCCTTTGCAAAACCCTCTACAAATGGTCAGATGGATCCTCGCCAGTGCAAAATGCAGGAAGAACACCAGCCTTTTCCAGTTAATGCAAACAAGACATGAATGTAATCTAGGCTCAGTTCATTCTTATGTAGCTGTTAAATATAAAATCTATTTCATAGATGGGAAACGGATACTGGAAACTGAAAATGACTTCTGAGAATCCAAGGTTTTTAAACCACCCAGTCCAAACTCCTTCAAATCAAACATCACTCATCTTTTATCCAACTATTAATTAAAAGATTTAGTTCAAGCTAAGATGCTTTGGTCTCCAAGAGACATCTGCACTTCAGGACAAAGGTGGAGAACAGGGTGGCTCCCTGATTTTTCGTACCCGTCATCCCTACAACTGGCAGATGTGTGATATGCCCAGATGATTGCAACAGACGAACAAATGCAAACCATCATGATCCCCAAATGTGACTTTTTTCAAGTAAATTAATGTTGAAATTGAAGAAGGTCCTGTATTTATACTCAGGTCACTAAATGATCCTACAACATAGCTCTGAGTTTCCAAAACACAAAGCATCACTATAACATACAGAGCAAGGTGCAGGGCTGGACCCCTGTTTTGGGATTCTCCTAATGCAGTCCAATGGAGGGGTGGTTCCTGGTTCTGGGCTCTGGTCCACAAATGGGCAGAGTTAAGTGCCATGTCCTAGTGCCACTTTCTTTTTCCACTTGGATGCAATAAAAGGTGAGTCTAATTGCAGGTGCAACTGAAGCCTTCCATCGAATGGGTCAATGCACACTGCCCTACAGTAATTTTTCACAATCCGTAAGGCAGAGACAGGAGATAAGTGTCATTAACTAAAAACCACTCATAACTAAGGGAAGTGCTGATATGGAGAAGTGAAAAATCAGATGAAAATGAATAGAATAGCCAGAAGCAAATGGCATGATGTCCTTGAAGCAAAAGACTATTCAAACAGCATCTATTCCATCTTCATAAGCTATGGATAATTATCTCTCACCAGAGTTTTGAACCTCAAACTACTAAATTTCATTAAACCTTCTCAGACCTTAGTATTAATAATACTGTAGAAACAGGATGTCTTTCCTCTATGGCAGGTATTAGTCCTGAGGAGGTCACATTCCTAAGTAGAACAGAAGTCACTTTGAAAAAGAACTTATGCATTTCCTGAAGAAAGACAACAGACAGCAGTCAATGTATACAGCACAGATCTCGAATGGCTGCAATGTACCCAGTAACAGGTTACCAAACAACTGCGCAAAATTAAAATGGTAACGTACACAACATGCCCCAGATATGTAGCAGGCAAACACCGAGTACAGATGGCTGCTCTAAAAGATGTAAATGCCAAGAAAACATCCCACTGCCTAGAACATGATGTTCTTGAGTGTGTCACGGCTAGTGTGACATCTTTAAAAATATCTCACTTGTTAGGTACAAAAGATGATATGTAATTACTTCTTCACAGCTCTACAGTAGGTCCAACATCCTTCCTTCTTTGTGTGAAAAATCTATTACAGTCGACTCTGAGCCTCCATAATTGTTTTCCATTAGTAATGATTTACATGATATTACAGATGTCACTGAATGTCAAGGTAATTTCCGTGTTTTCTTTCTTTGAATCCTTTTAGTAATTGTAACATGTAAACATGTTCTAACAGAGGAGAATGGTAAAGAGAAAAAAAAAAACACTAAAGGATATGAGACAGTAATTTTGAAATATCTTGTCATTACAGAATTGACATTAATCAGTTCTAGCTATGGAGACAGTATTTCTTTTTGCACCCAAGGAAACATCGTGAGGAGTGAAGAATTCATTCTTCTTATCTGACAAAGGCACCAGGACAGGGTGGGACAATCTGTCACTCCACTTGGAAAGTCAGCAATGTGATGTTTTTAATTCATGCAGCTTCAGTGCCTCTCAAAAAACTCGAAGTTTATTTTAATAAAATGCGCTTGTAAGGTTTACATGCCAAAACTCGCTTCAAGTTCTGTAAGACTGAAAACTGCCAGGAAGAGAATAGGCCATGAGTTGCCTCCAATCTCCAGTGGGAAGCCTGGAGAAGCAGCAGGCACTGGAAATGTGGGCTGTCTCCCACACCCGTCGTGCTGTTGGAGGAGAGGGGAATGCTGCTCCATGACACAGTAAGCTGGCAGAGCAGCACGGAGCTACAATGTCCTGGCTGTAGACATGCCTGTGAAACACCAGACCAAAATAAAGATGTAGCCTAAGTGTCCTATCATACAAGGAGCTCTTCTAGATTACATAGTGTAGACCCGAACTTGGTGGGTACAAGAACCCAGGGTGCAGGTACAGCTTCTCGGCGGGCATGACTGAGGCAGTTGATTATGGTATTGTTTGCAACACATTTTTTCAGACTGCCTTCTCAAACCCTAGAGGTCCAAGTTATTTCCTGCATTTCTTATTGACAAGTGTAGTCAGAGACAGCACTTTCTTCTAATCAGGAAGATTAAGATTCTGAAAGAAATACATATGGCAGTGCTTTATAATGCCATTTAGATATGGAAACTGAACAGTTTGTAAAACCATGAAAGGCAATGAGGATGTAGTGGCTGACACAACTGGACCACTGCTTTTCAAATTGTTTCTAAAGCAAATGTAGACCCTGGCTGATTTTTTTAGTACGGGTAGCTCTTTAATTTACACTTACCAAAGATTACTCAGAAACTACTTGTGAAAGTGTAAGTGAACTTAAAAAGGAGTAAAATCTGCTGGAAATCTGCCCAGAGCAGGTTTGGTTTCATTTTGAGTAATCCATCCTTCTTCCAAACACAAGTCCCATTGATTATCATTATGGTGGAAATCTGCTTTCCTTTGAAAAGTAATTAAGAATAAGTTGGTTTGCATTCACTTTGCTGTAGCCAAGTCTCCGTGACATAAAGCAACCGCTACCATTTACATAGTGGGTGAACTTCTCAGGGGGATTAGTAGGGAGTTTTGAGGGCTCTGCTGGCCCAGATGATGATGCTGTCTGTTATTCCTGAGGATCGCGCTGTGGATGAGGACAGAATCATGCAGAGGGAGCTAAAACGGAACAGCTGCAGGCACCACCAGCCATGCTGTGACTGAGCAGAGCAATTCACTCCTAACGGCTCCATGCCGTCCATAACCACCTATCAAGAGTAGCACATGCCACTTGAACAAAAAACCAAACCAAAACAAAAAAGACCAAAACAAACAAGCAAAAAAAGTCAAGTAGTAAGTTTTCAAATAAAATTAAAGAAATAGTTCTTGGAGGCTTCAGACCACATAAAACACTAAGTTTGTCCCTAACAACCGAAGTATAATAAGTGGTGATCATCCTGCAATACTGTTCTGGGCTGAGGGAGACCAAGAGAAAAGCAGAAGGCTAGAACTGTTTTAAACTGTAATTCATTACAGATTTAAACAAACCCCACACAACTCCCCAACCCACACACACAAAAACCCTAACTAGAAACCTCCAACAACTATAAACCTCCTTAATACTTTCACCCATAGACAGACAATACCATTTATGCAGTATTAGGAAACTGTCCAACTGTCCATGGTCAACATTTATACACCTGAAGTATTTAGTATTTATTACTTAGAGACATCAAAACCATGGTTTAATTGTTAAAAATTACTTCATGAGAAGTTAAGTGACAGACACACACAACTGAGGTGAGAGGAAATTTCCTTTTGTTCTTTCTTTTACTTTTTCCTAGTCTTACTTTTTAACATCGCACCAAAGGAAGGAATGTTGCACAGGTCAAGAGATAAGAGCATTGGCCAAATAGCAAACCTCCAGATCCTGAGAACTTTCTAAAAAATTATTTTGGCCAAAATCCTTAAAAAAAATACTTCATAAGTTTCCAGGCAGAAGTGGGGCAAGCCACTTAAGGCTCATCCAGGCAAAGTAACCATGTAGTGTGTTGGGTATCACTGTATGCTGGGTCCTGTTTGACCTGCTGGGTCCTGCTGGACCTCTGGGACTCAGGCAGGATAAGGATGAAGAAGGGTGAAGGACCATTCCCTTTCCCTGCAAGTGCAATGGAAAGCAGTTGGTGTAAACAGCAAGGGCTCTATTTTCTTGCCCTCTGCCTGGTTCATTTATGCTTTTGGAGCTTCAGGCCAGGCCTGCCACGGATGTTGTGTCTCGGGGCATGAGAGGGTCCTGGCTGCTCTTACTCTAGCAATGTAAGAATCTTGTCAGCTTTGGGAAGAAGGCCTTAGAAACTAAGATGTAGGTTTCTCTTGTTCTTCTGACCCACACCTCATACTGCTACTGAGGTCAATTTGGGAAACAGAGAAAGCCCCACTCACAGCCCCTAAATACCTCTGAGCTCTCCCAGCCCATTTTTCCACATACCCAACTGGTTCTCCCAGTGCTTCCACCCCTCTGCATGGCCTGACAAGTCCCACCAGCCTTTCTCAGTTTTTTTTGTCCTGAACTTTTTTTACTGGTTCCAAAATACTGAGCTCTGCTGCTATCACAGGTAATGACAGAGCACGTGTTCCTGTATCTTTGTTCCTGGAATGGCCAAATCCACTTTTGCGTTCTCCATCAAGAAACCATGAGCTGGCTCTAGATCAGACCATCAGAAACTAACCTCACTGGAGTGCGACAGACCCTAAAGGCTGAGAGAAACTTGTTTCCCTACTTCAAATACTTAAATATAGGCATTTGCATGCGAGCTACATGTCTCAGCTCCCATTACATTCAAAGCCATGAGAGTTGGTGGAGCCCAGAGAAGTGTTCAGTGGACTAGATTTCCACTGGCTACAGCAGGAACTTACATATGTTACTTCAATACCTTCAGGCATTTTCACTTGGAGCTGAATCACTGACCCCTAGTGATGAAAAACAAAATTATCTAGGACTACAACTCCAGGACAAGCTGTATAGAAAGGAGATAAACTGTGTTAAATGCTGGACTAATTTAGAATAATGTGTAAAATTCTATTAGATTCCCATTTTTTGTGGAAGGGATGCAATGAAATATTTTCACATGTTATCTGACACAAAATTAATTGGATTTAAAGGCTCTTAGTTCAACAGTAGCAAGAGAAAAATACAGACATCTAAATAGGTTTTCAGCAGAAACTTATTTTCTGGATATTACCCAAGAACACTTTAGCCTTCACTGTGGTTCCTCCTTGTAAATTCATACTTTCCCAGTCTTAACTCAGAAAAACTGTAACATAATGAAACATTTGCTTTTCATAGCAAGCTACGTTTAAACTTGACTAATTTAACTAAACCCCTGGCAAGCAACTAATCGCAGTACACAACTATGCTTTCTGTAAGTCAAAACTCAGAAACAAGTCATGACCACAGTAATTATATAATAATTGTGGTCAAAGTCATTGAGCTACGTAGTATGGTGCCCGTATCTGCATATTTACTAACTTATAGCTTAGAATTGTAGAATCACAGAATTTCTTAAGTTGGAAGTGACTCACAACGATCATTGAGTCCAACTCCTGTCTCTGCATATGACAACCCCACAGTTCACACCACGTGTCTGAGGACGTTGTCCAGTCTCTCCCTGAACAGTGTCAGGCTTGGGGCCGTGACACCTCCCTGGGGAGCCTGTTCCAGTGCTCCACCATCCTCTGGGTGAAGAACCTTTTCCTAATGCCCAACCTAAGCCTTCCCTGGCACATCTTCCTGACATTCCCTCAGGTTCTGTCATTGGTCACTAAAGAGAAGAGTTCAGCACCTGTCCTTCCTCCTCCCCTTGTGAGGAAGCTGTAGATCATGATGAGGTTGCCTCTTAAGTCTCCTCCAGGCTGAATAAACCGAGTGACTCTAGCTGCTTCTCATACGGCTTCCCCTCCACCCTCCCCTTCACCAACTTCGCAGTCCTCTTCTAGACACTCTCTAGCAGCTTTGTATCTTTTTTCTACTGTGGATCCCAGAACTGCACACAGTGCTCCAGGTGAGGCCTCACCAGTGCAGAGCAGAGCGGGACAATCACCCCCCTCACCCAGCTGGCAATGCTGTGCTTGATGCACCCCAGGGCACGGGTAGCCCTCTTGGCTGCCAGGGCACACTGTTGGTTCCTGTTCAACTTGCCATTGACCAGAACCCCCAGATCCCTCTCTGCAGAGCTGCTTTCCAGCATCTCATCCCCCAGTCTGTATGTTCAGCCAGGGTTGCTGTGTGTCAAGTGCAAATCAACTTGCCCTTGTTGAACTTCCTATCGTTGGTGACTGTCCAGTTCTCCAATTTGTCCAGATCTCTCTGCAGGGCCTCTCTGCCTTCGACAGTGTTGACAGCTCCTCCCAATTTTGTGTCATGGGCAAACTTAGTAAGTAATCCCTCAAGTCCTGAGTCTAAGTAATTTATAAAGATATTAAAGAGTGCTGGCCCTAAAATGGATCCCTGCAGAACCCCTCTAGTGACTGGTGACCAGCCCGACACAACTCCATTTACTAGAACCCTCTGAGCCTGGCCTGTAAGTCAATTGCTCACCCACTGTATTGTGTGTTTACCCAGCTGTATGATGGATATCTTCTCCAGGAGAATACTGTGACAGTATCAAAGGCTTTACCGAAATCCAAAAATATCACATCAACGGGCTTCCTTTGGTCAACTAGGTGGGTACGTTGTCATAGAACAAAATTAAGTTTGTTAAACAAGACTTTCCCCTCATGAACCCGCACTGGCTAGGAACAATGACTGCATTGTCATTCAGACATTTTTCAGTAACTCCCAGAACAATCTTCTCCATGATTTTGCCAAGCACAGAAGTGAGGCTGACAGACCTGTAGTTGCCAGGGTCATCTCTGTTGCCCTTCTTGTAGATTGGGCCAACGTTTGCCAGCTTCCAGTAATCAGGGACCTTTCCAGATTTTCAAGAGCATTGAAAAATCATGGAGGGAGGTTTCACTATGATGTCATCCAGCTCTTTAAGCACCCTTGGATGAATCCCATCAGGCCGCATTGACTTGTATGGATCTAGCTGGAGTAGCAAATCCTGTACAAGTTCTGGATTGACTGGGAGTTTATCATTCTCGCAGTCATGGTTTTCTAGCTCAGGGTTATGGGGGCCCCCAAGTCCGTCATCGGTGTCGAAGACCAAGGCGAAGAAAGCATTAAACATCTCGGCTTTGTCTATGTCCCTGTTAATAAGGTGACCATACTTATCAAGGAATGGGCCAATGTTATTTCTAGTTTTCCTTTTGCCAATAATATATTTTAAAAAGCCTTTTTATTGTCCTTCACAGTTCTGGTCAGCTTCAATTCTAACTGAACTTTGGCAGCATGAAATTCCTCCCTACAATGGCAAGCAGCATCTCTGTAGTCCTCCCATGTTGCCTGACCTTGCTTCCACTGACCATGTAGTTTATTTTTTCACTGTATTTCAAGAAGAAGATCCCTGCTCAACCAAGCTGGCTTTTTGCCTCACCTGCTAGATTTTCTGCATTTTGGAATTGCCTGGTCCTGTGCTTTTAGTAGGTGGTATTTAAAAATCAACCAACACAGATGGACACTGACACCTTCAAATCTTCTTCCCAGGGAATCTTACTAAGTAGTTCTCTGAGCAGCCTGAAGCCTGTTCTCCTCATATCTAGTGCTAAGGTCTTGCTGGCAGTTTTCCTCCCATTAGGAAAGATTTTGAACCTGACTGCTTCGTGGTTGCTGTGGCCAAGGGAGCCATCAGTCACCACTTCTCCCACGAGACCCTCTCTGTTAATGAGAATCAAATCTAGGAAGGCACCTTTACAAACCACAGTTCATTAACTACCATCTTATTCTTGAGTAGCAGCATGTGAGATGTTTTCAGGCTGTACAAAGCCATTGCAAGACATTGCATCCTTTGTCAGTTTGCCCAAATCTATACATCTTTGCTCTCTGAACTAGTGAATACTAATTTAAAGGCTCCTGTTGTCTTTCCAAATTCAGTTCTACAATGTAAAAATCACCACTCTTGTGAAGTACCTAATACTCCTACTTCACTGCACCGGAACAGCAGATATACGCAACAAGAGAAATTGAGGATTTTCAACAATAAGGTAGTAAAAAAAGCATCTTCTAAATGTGTGTGTGGGGAAAGTGCAATTTGAGTCAATATGACAGTTTACAGCTAACTGAAGAATGTTATGATCGCCTAGATGATATTCAGTGCATTTTCATATATAGATGAAGTTCTGCTTACTTAATGCAATCAGTGCTAGAAGGAACAGCTTTCATTGCTGGAGATACAGTTGTGCATTAATTTCTTGCCTTTAGGTGGAGGAGGCTAATGGAAAGGCAACATTTTTGGTCTCAGCAAAGAGTCACAAAGAAAGCTAAATCACATTTTGGCTGGATTTGAAATACTGAGGGAATAGTCCATCTCACAGTATTTTTTTCAGCTGCCACTAGATTTCACGTAAAGAACTTTAATGCATTATGACAAAATTAAACCTACCTTCTTCAGGTCAGGTGTAAAATTACTTTAAGACATTTCTGTATGAGCACCCAGATTAACATCTATGGCTATCACTATTCCATATATGTAAGGTAGACTGCTAAGGCAGACCATCTATTTTGGTGCAAATGCAGTCAAGGATCATGAAAACAAGCCTTGTATAATTCACAGCCTTAATGGCCTCAAAATAATACTGAGATAAGTCTTCTTTTCAGGTTTTTGTGTAAGCATTCTTTTCAGCCAGTGTGGGCCAAACCGAGAAACTGTAGGGGAAATAAGTCAAGCACTAGGAAAACAAAACACAAAACAAAGCAGCGAAGCGAAGAAAACTTTCTTGCAGGTCTCAGAAGGCACTGTTCTCAGTATGTGGTTTATCTGTCTTTTTGGGTCCCCTCCTGCTATTTCTAAGAAGTGGGTCTAAAATAAGAAACACAAGAACAGAATATGTTTGACCCATGGGCGCGCCTGCGACAGGAAACTGCATTTTAATAAAAAAAAATTGCAAAAGCACATACTGTGACAGCAAACAATTACATTCCTCTGCTTTTCTAGATTTTTCTGAAATTTTATGACAGAAATGGCAGTTTTTGAAAAGTGCTGATGTACTGACATGTTATCGCCAGTTAATCACATTCACTAGCATCTCTGCTATTTGTAATTCTGAACAGATAAATTTCTATGGAACTACTAAGTGAATGAATCAAAGTGCTTTCACTCATGAGTATTTTTATTATGTACTTCATTCTTCATAGTGCCATATCCAAATGAAGGAAAATAAGACAGACCTGTAAGGAAGGAAAGCTGGAGTTGTTACGTGACTATTTTCTGTGATTCTAACCCTTACACTCACAAGAACTGTATGGAGAGGATGATGACTTTCCCATCACTGCTGCAAAGAGAGATGGGTACATGCTGTGCTGTGCTGTGGAGACTTTTTTACTCTTCCTGCTCTTGTTTTCAGTCTAAAGCAAACTCTATGCTTAGTAGATACCTATGACCAGTTATTTTCTGAACTTTGTGGCTCAGTGACAAAACCTCTCATTAGAAGAAGGATTTTTTCTCTCATCAGGACGCTTTTCCATCTCTGACCTCCTACAATTCCTTTGTTCACCTGCCTGTCTTTTCAAGAGAGATGTATAAAGTTAAAAACATACAGCACTGGACACTTCTTTCTGCAATCTACTTAGCGCTGCCAGCCACTGCGCACCAACTCCGCAGCCCAGCATCAGCAGTATGGTGGAGCCCATGAGGAAGCACATGAGAGGGCAGAGAGCTTCTCCCACCTAATAAGTTGTGTAAATGTGAGTTTGCTGAGCGGGTGACAAAGTTTTTGACAGCTCAGGAATGACTAAAATCTCCAAGAACCTGGAATGTATCTCTGTTTAAGCATACAGAAAAAGGTGGATAAATAAAGCACTTCACATTTACCCTTTAGCGAGAGTTTTTCTCTCTTCATGATTTCAGTTTTTGTAATCTTCCTGTCAAAAGCTGTTTATTTCATACATAGGCACTACTGCACAAAGCCCTGCTAATCTTCCCTTGCCGCCTCCTCCTGTGCTTCAAATATAACAAAAGGTAATTTTCTTTCCTTATTTTTGTGTAATTGATTAACGTGAAGGACGTGTACTTTTCATTTAAAGGTTTCTTTACACAAGCCTGAAACACCATGTCTTAGATATAAGCATTAGATATTTATTGGATATAAACAAAAGTACTGTCAAACCTGACACACAAAACAAAAAATTCTCCTTTCCCTGACACCTCTCTCTGTTCCAAGCTACACTATTATTTGCTGTACTGAGCTTCCGACCATAAGAGACCGTTCTCATCAGTAAATAGAGTGTAAGTTTCCAACTCTATTAGCATCCAGCACATCTGCTTGCCTAAAAGCTTTCCTTTTGGTGTATTTCATTAAACACAAGATCATGCAGTGAGGTGAAGCAGATTTGGAAATATCATGTTAATTCATTCAGGCTGGGTACATCACCCAGAGCATGATGAGAGGTTATAACTGTACTTTCAGAATTTCAGGACAGAAATAAGAGTTAATTGGGTAAGGCTGACTATCTCATGCACCCAGCCACTCTTTGATGATGCTCTGAAACTGGCTTTCTCCAGCTTTTCCTTTGTAAGAGCTGCTACCCACATCCACTCATGACCAGTTGCTGAACACTTAGGAAACAAGCAAAATCAGCTTGCTTGGACTGACATTTTGAAAATTCAAAGCCATGAAAAGGATTCACAGCTCAGAGTGATCCAATGGTTAGAAAGGACAGAAGCAGAGAATGCAGCCTAAACCTTGTATGTGCCAGTTCTGGTCCAATCCTATTCTACCCTAAAAACACCTGCAGGCCCAAATCCAGTAGAGCTCTAGATCTGCAGGAGGGACAGGCCTGAAATGCATATGAACTCACCAGCCAAAGAACAGAATAAGTATGAATTTTGACTAAGCCAGTGCTTTCTCTAATTAAAAAAAAAAAAAATTAATCCTGCCCCAGTCTCTGTAGGATAAGTCAGATTTACAACAGGGTGTTATAACTAAGGATTTGGACCCTGGGCTCTTAAATTTCTTAACTTTTTCATTTGCCATCTGTGTATAAGTATCACTCACTCCTGCTCTCAACAACTTACTGTTGTGTTCAGTGACAAAATACATAACCTTGAAAAGCCTCACCAAGCCCGAATTTCAAAAGCATTTCATAATTGTTTACCTCTTGGCCTGAACAGTAGTACTGTATGTACAAGGCCTCCTTGAACTTGTGTAACTCGAAACTGCTTAGAAACTTTTCCTCAAATGATTCTGATTTCTTCAGGAAAAAAAGCAAACAATAATTATAACATATTCAAACAAAGAATTTTTGTTAGAGCTTTTTTGTTAAAAATAAAAAAATTCTTTTTCTTTTACCCTAGAAAAGCAGTTTTCATTCCTACTTATTTCAAAGGAATGCCTGCAATTTTGCGGTATTATGCAAACCCCAATTAGCAGTCCACAAGGTGTTTTGAAAAACAGTGCCTAATGTGTTACAGACACATTTAGTGGCCAACTTCCAACAGCCTGAAAAAACGCCTTTTTTGAAAGAAAGTTTGGAAATTAAGTCACTTCAATTTTACTGGGAAATGCTGATAGAAATAATTCTTCCAACAGTTCATAAAACGCTGTTTTTTTTTTTTTTTTGGGGGGGGAGGTTGTTTTTGTTTTTTTATTAGTTGTTGGTTTATGTTCTCTTACAGGAACAGCGCAGGATATTTGTGGCAGTTGAGCAATTTGGTTTCCTTCAGTCTTTCCTTAAAATCCAGTTCTACAACTACTTACTGCTGAGCAAAGTGGTCAGTTTAACAGATTGTAGTTGTTATTTGTGAACAGTTCCAAACACATCCATTGATTACATTTGTTTATTTATATTTTCTCTTCAGTTTTCTGGAACATCATAACTGGGGGAGTGGAGGAGGGTTAACCTGTACAGTACCTAGCATACTACAGCAGGTAGTATCTAGGCTGCACAACAGGGCAACCTCTGTGATTGGGTTTTATAATAGTATGAACAGGAAAGGATGGGGAGCACTGTTTATTTTGGGACTTATCCTGAGCTACTAGACTACCACTGAACAGAATGCCCTGCCTGACATAGCTCACCAGCATTTCAGAAGCAAGATCCCGCAGATTTAAAATACCCAAAGCAGGACCCATATACACAAGTAAGAGTGAAGTTACTGCTCATTCGCAGTGCTGAGGTTTTATTCCTCCCTTCCTCACCAGAACTGCGGAAATGTTTTATGGACACAGAAGTCAGAAGGAAGCTAAAGGGTACAGAGGAGGACATTATACGCATGTGCATTTCAAACACTCGTGACTATATTATGCCGTGTATTTTATATTCCTTAATTCTCTTCCCTGCACAGGAAAAAACCCTCATCCTGTTGTTAGTAATCCTTTACAAATGATCACACCCTAGCCAACTCCAATAAGCACGTTTTATTGCTCAATTAGTTCTTTATTTCTATCATGCCTAGGAACAGAAGCTAGATCTTCAAAAGTTTAAATACTTTTTTTTTGGCTGAAGTTCCACACACACTGTTTCTAAGACTCCTGTCCTTTCTCACTGACACATAAAAGTTCGGGGTCTCTCCTTTTTCCAGTTTCTAATCATGCCTCAGCTCCTCATGAAACTCCAAGAGGCCCTGGCAGGCTCCCAGTCATTTGTTAGCACAAAGTGGGGCAGAGTGGGCCTGACTGGACGCATGGACAGAAGGGAGAAAGATTTATTGAAGTCACAATTGAAAGATTTTAATTATTATCAGGATAAACATGAAGGGAACAAGTGTCTTATTCTATGAGTTCAGGAAAAAATTATTTAAGTTTAACTAACATGTATCTCTAGAAACATCATAAATATCAGATCAGCAGTCTAGAGTTATTGTGAATAAGTATTTGATGAGCTGAATTAGACATATGAACTTGTGGTGATGAGTATCACTTGAATTCCTGTAACAGCACATCAAAACTCATTTTTGTGTTGGTTTACCTGAGAAGTCGGCTTCGCCAGCCAGCTGCCATTTTACTTTTCCTTGGTTTAAAATTTGCAAAAGGAAAATAAATATTTAAATAAATGAAAGCTATAAAATAGTAAATTAAATGTTTTTGAAGAAGGATCAGAGCTTCAGCTGAGTGATTTTTTCAACGCTGACTTGACTTTATGATTTACTGGGCCTCAAGCAGCCAAAATGGGGTCAGATGGTGAGAAACTTTCCTTTCTGGTTCACTTGGCAGTCTGGGAAATTGGGAAGGGTTGAGCCGGTTACAAAATACAGGCCCAAATCTCTTCTGTTGCAACCACCATACTGGTAGCTGGTCTTACTACAAGGCCAAGGTTTTCAAAAACACAAAGTCTTCCAGGCAGTCACCAACCTCCAAGTATAAAGTTGTCTTTTAAGGGAAGAAGAAGATTAAGCGATGTTACTCTGTGTATTCGTTTATGAAGTAACTACCATGCTGCTGAAGGTACCACCTCTAGATGTTTCATGTTAGAGGAGCGTAGAAGCTCTCCGAGCCTGACTAATCAACTGTGGGGCAGTAATTTGAACCTACTGCCGTGCTTTCCTAAGTTATCATCCATCTGTACCCACATGCTGCGGGCTGTTTTTAGAGGCGAACTACATAGGACACTATGAGACAAAGACTGTTTTCACCCCACTTGTAGGCGTAATACTGGAGATAAGCACCGATGGCAAAGTAAATCCAGAACGATGAGAGGGTTTGGTGCACATCTCACCTGTTAACTAACATGAAGGCTCTCTCAGTTCCTCCAGTTTCAAGGCTAGAAGCTCAAAGACAAGATTATAAACTTTGTTGTTGTTGTTGAATTACAGAAGTAAGAAAGGCTGCCACTCTCAGCTTAAATAAAGTGCATTTAGGGCTTGGGCTCTATTTCAAGTTCTTATGAGCTCCTGGAAAGGTGCCAGAGCAGCCAGAGCTCTCTTTCCTAAAGTTGCTTAACTCCACTGCACAGAGGTCTGCATCTGTATGGAAAGAAGTCCGCTCCTTTTAATTCCACGTTTGTGGCCCTGCTTAGCTCCCTACAAGTACATTCTTGATGTGCTGAGCAGCCTGAGCCAGAGACGCAGGTCTGTTTTCAATCTCCACATCTTCCTGCAGCCCAGGAAACATAACCCCCTGCCACACAGCAAGAAGGCACCACCAGACCACCACTGATCCCATGCACAGCTCACCTGTGACACAGCAGCACTGAGCAACCTCTGAGTGCTTCATGCATAATTCATGCTTCCTTAAAGTGGCTTCTGTGTGTATTTTGATGGCTGACACTCCAAGCTCATTTCTGATCTGTTGCACACTGGAATCTAAGAGTTCTAAATGCTAGCTGACTTCCCCCAGAAGGCATTAAGTTACACACAGAATCTTTGTTCTCCACCCCCCCATAAAAAAAAACCAACCCTAGCACCTTTCCTGTAAACCAGTTCATGCCTTCAGTAGCTAAAAAGGAAACAGAAGAAAGTCAGTTCCCATCCCCCACCCTGCATCTTATAACAGACTCATACAGAAAAACCATGGCAGTGGTCACCCATCCTCCTTCTGCCTCTCCTAGGTACCTTTTCAAGCAGTGGAGACAGCTCTTTGAAAGCCATCTCTTGTGGAAACAGTTTGCAGATTGCATTTTCAGAGCCTGTCACTGGTGATTTAGGATAATCACAATCTGCGGCTCCCCAGCTTGACTTCTTGCCTCTCTCAGATGGCCATGCTTTCAGGTGTGGCTTTCCCCTCAAAGCAAGCAGGAAGATACACCACTTGAGGCACAAGAACAGGAGCTGGCAGGCAGCTCCATTTTTTTTTTTTCTCCATTATTTTCCCCATGTTTCTTAATTTGTGGAAATGTCCTGTAAACAGAGACAGCAAAATTAAATATTTGCCCTGCTCTTCCCTGGTTTCATTGTAACCTCTGTGTTTGCAGATTTTATGTTTGATAACAGAGAGAAGTAACAGAGAAAAGCATTTTAATTCTTCCATCTCCTTTTCTTCTCCAAAAAACAAGTACTCATGTAGAATGCCATCTAGTTTATGCATTGTTGCCTCCCGTACACAGGACACTTTCTTCCAATGCCTGTTTCTTTAAGTTTGTCCAATGCAGCACAGACATTGCATTCACCCATATCAAGCCTTAAAGAAAGCATTTTCTTACTTCATCCTGAGGGATGACAGCCTGCAGTGGAGGAGATATACATCCTTGCTTTCAAGTAAGTTTTTGACTTATTACAGCACGCAAGTAAAATGCGATACTTGTATTTGTGATGTCCTATAGCACTACATAAGTAATGTCTAAGAAGCCATTCTTTTCTAATTTCAAGGCTGCTTATTTTTGCTTTCTCTCTTATTTTTCTTTCTGATCCAGCTCAATTGCCGTTTTACCCTTTTAAAAGACTTCAAAACAGTCATCCAACTGTTCTGATCTCCCATGGATTAGTTGAATTGCCCCCTGCCCCCACCGCAAACCATCTGTCTGGTGTTCATATTTTTACATGCTTTTCTTTTTACTATCATGCTGCTTCATATTATTCGATCTCTGCTCCTTCCACTTCTGCCTCTGTGTGTGGCTCAGACAGTCCTGTGTTATTTTATCAGCCTCCAACGGTAAGAGCAACGTGGGACAGACACAAAGTTTTGCCTTTTTATTTCCTACTTGTGTTAGCTCACAAGAGTCTGAGGCCCTTCTCTTGAGAAAAAGATGTTTCTGGGAACAGGAATGGGAATTCTGAGTAACAGTATTAGAGCCAAACATGCTTCTACCGGCACAGCCTTACCAGTTCACCTGGGAAAGCTGCTGACTCCTACAAACAATACGGTTTTGGTGGTTGCAGTGTTTGAGATCCAGAAAATTAGGTCTCAGTACCTACTCTCTCCTGCTGGAGAAAGGTGAAAGAGAAGCTCCTCCAAGGCAAGGAACATATACCTCCTGGCTGAGACACATCATTTAAGTAGTTGCTGCTTGGTAGCATGCGTACCTTTGCATGCTGACAATCGTCCCAGTAGCTTCATCTACCACAACTAAAAGAACCTGAGCTAGATACTTGTGAGGCATTTTACAAGCCATTCACACAGTGACAGTGAAAGCTGTATTTGTAAAGGAGATTAACTGTGTGCAGACTCCAACAGGATACAGTCTTCTCTACCATGTGCTCTCCTCTGGTCAAGGAGCAGTAAATAAAATTTTGCCTGTAAGAAGGAGGAAGAGAAGGAACAGGGGATGAGAGAATATAAATCTTGTGCTGAAAGAAGCATCAGTGAGAATCTGCTGCACAGAGGGGTGGAGGTTGCAGGAGGGGAAGATGAAAAAGCTATCTAAAATAGAGAAGAGGCAAATAAGACTGCAGGTGTGGGAGCCAGTTAAGTTGAAGGTAGCCAGTTAAATTGAAGACAGAGATGTGCATTGCAACAGAAGAGAATTAATTTGTTGTGAGGTAGTCAGCCTGGTCATAGTCATGTGAAAAGATGCTCAAAGGCACACAGTCTGAGAAGTATGCCAGGATAGACTTTGCAGTAAGAAAGGAGAACAAGCAGCTGTTATGAGAAAAGGAGGGCTTGATAGTGATTGCGAAAAATAAATCCTGTATCAAACTGGTGCTCTGCCTTTCTAACACGGAGGAGAACTGGACCAGGAGACTGGATCTTCTAGCTGTCTTACATTTTCTCACCCTCATCTCTCCATCTGATCTAAAGTCAGCATGAAAATTGAAATCACTAAGTCTAGATGGGAGAACAGGAAAAAAAATTTAAAAAGTTAGGCAGATGACCAGAGAAACACAGATTTTCAACTATGATCTAAGCTTCAGTAGCTCTGCCTCTACTTTGTAATGTTGCTCTTAGCTCATACTGTTAACAAGGTCACATGCAAAACACTTTTCTGTCTGTATGACAAGACAGCTAAGTATAGAGCACTTTCCCCTTCTAGTCATTTGATCCTATTCAAAACATATAATCTCCCAGGTCTCCAGTCTGTGCAAAGCCAGACATCAGCACATTTTTGGCTACAGGGCACCTACAAAAAGATTAGTGACAGTCTTGTGCGGCTTGTATTGCAGATTCTGTCAAGGGGCCAACATTTAAATAAGGTACCTTGCATTTTCATTATGAGAATTCCAGCCCATTATTAGCAAAGTTAGTTTAACTTTTAGTCTGTTTTGCCAGCTACTAAGTACATATTTAATGATGTGCATTGCTAGCAATGGGGGAAGGGAGGATCTATTTTATTGCTGTTCCACTGGGAAATTAAATGAGCTTGCAGAGTCTGCTTAGTTAGAGGTTATAACTTTATTCTGAATTCCATCTCTCTAATGTAATAATTATTTAATAGCCATGCACCTTCAGTACATGATCACATTTTACAGATCCCATCTTACAACTCCGAAAACACTGCATTCTGTAGGTAGCTTAAGCATTTATCTGACATTAATCAGGTAGCTTCTTAGACAATTAAAGTCAGACTTCTGTCGTAATGAACCAGAACTACAGACCTAATTATTAATGAAGATCTGAGCATCCAGGTCCTACCAAGGATCTGTCAAATCTTGTCAAAGATCATACATTTCTCATGAGTACGCCAAGTGGGTAAGCCACGCAGACCACCCAGAGAACACACCTCATTCCAATTAAGACAGGAAAATCCTTTCCTCCTGATTGTCTTCTTTTGTCCCCAGGCAAAATAGGGTCTTTAAGCACAATTCTCTCTTAAGCTTCTTAGTATTTGCTACAACTTCACCTTGCATGCAGTATGTTACCTGCGCTAGCCAGTGAAGTCCTACTACCCATTTCACTTCTACTGTGGGTAAGTTAACTGGCATTGAGGAAGAAACAGCAGATACCATACTGAAACCTTCTGATTACTCATGAAGCTGAACTAGTGTAGTAACAGCTCCTCTACCTTCATGCCTGCTGCATGTCTTCAACATGAGCAACCACGCTGCTGTAACTTGAGTTAATGCCCCTGCTATTTTCTACACTTTGTGATGCATGAAGCTAGAAAAGCTGGTAGTTCACAAGTCACAAGATGCTCCTTTGAAAAAAAAAAAAAAAAAAGGAAAGGTCTCCAAGAGTCAATGCACAACTGCATTAAAGCCCAGCTTATCTGTGTCACCATGCCCTTGGTCCACAGCTGCAATTACGGCTTCCAGTAAGAGGGCAGGACTACTTGACAGAAAGATGGTGGGGAGAAAGCTGTGTCAGCACTGATTGTTGCCTTATTCACAACTGACAAGGACAGAATTTGGGATTAAACGTGAGACATGCTACTGCACTGAAAGCACTGAAGAAATTCCTCTTCTCTCCTTCCAACTCCTACCCTTTGCTAGTCTCATGTAAGTGCCCACTGTTCCTTGCTGCTCTGCTTGCTTCAGAGCTTTCAGCTTCCTGACTCTAAGCAAGATGTTCAAACTGATCTCGCCTGGAACTGTTCGCTGACACTGTCTCACCTAAAAGCCTCTCTCCTCTGCCATTTTAGGGCTGTAGTCCTCAGCTGTGCAGTAAATTCTTCTCTGCTTAGTCTCTTTTCCAGTAGTCACAGAAAGCAACACACCTCTTTTACACACACTGAGCTGGAGTTCAAGAAAGGCCCTGAGCTGTTGCCAATACTCATTTATTGAGTTAGCTTTAGTTCCCAAATGAGAACATGAAATGTATGCTCACTACTGCTTCCAGGAAGAAGAGAAAGCAAGTGTAATAGCTGTGCATATATGAAGTTCAGAATCTCTCACACATGGTTTTCTGTTTCTCTCAATGTTTTTGAACATCATCTGAATCGTTAATCTGCAAGCAAGGCATACAGAATTCTTGCCCTCCACCCCCTTCTTTTAATGAGACAAACCTCCATGCAAAACTCAAGCAAGATCAAATCACTCTTTTTGACATTTCACAGGAGCCCAGTCTCTCTCACCCCTTTATTCTCCCAGTTCCATTTGGAATTAGAAATGCAATTGCTGAAAGGCAGCTGTTCCTGCAGTATATCCAATCAGGCTGGAAGCAGGAAATAAGAAATCTTCCATGAAAGCCTATAATTACTAGATTTCCAGCTTAAGCTTTGCACACATGAACTGTTTGGGAGATGTTCGGATAAGCAAAGTTTGGAACACACAGCTATTTGGATAAGCACCTGGGTGCTTCACTGAACCAGGTCTCCTGATAATCAAGATATATGCACAGATAACCCCCCAAGGACTAACTGCTGCTAACCTTAACTAAGGAAAAGCTTGTTCAGAGAAGCACTTCTTATTAGACAAGGAAGGACTGAGCCAGCGGCTATTAAAACAGGCTAGTGGACTGTGTACTTAGGGTGTTTTCTGCACCTGTCAAAGTTTTGATGGCTTAAGAAATGTTCTGTGCCTACATTTTCCAATTGTTCTGTATGATTTTTAATCGAGTATTTACCTGGCACATCCGTGCAACACAGTATTTTTTTACTATTTTGGAACATAGTTCAACCAAACTTAAAACTAATTCCTTCTACATAGATGAGCCTTCTTCACAATTTAAAGAGCAATGTTCTAACACTACTGTGTAGAACCTAGTTTAGAGTTATTCTGGCTGATCTGTAATTGCTGCAGCTGAAAACAAAACATTCAATCTCAAGGTGGTGCTTAAGCAATGGGGAGTGAAGCAAGGCCTGCCAGAGCACAGGGCGTTCTGAAAACCCTCCAGGATACCGCTTCATTTCTAACTGCACCTGCACAGAGCATCTGGTAAGCAGGCCTTAGAGTTAATACTTCACCCTTATCTTAGGTCAGGGATAGGAGGAGAACACTGAGATAACAGTATTTGAAGGGCATTACCTCCACGCAAGCTGGAGATGGCTACAGAGGAAAGGATTTCATACTCTCCCAAGAGAAGTGGAGCTTTACACGCTTCCCTTTCAGAAGGGATCAGAGCTGGGGAAAACTTTACATCAATTTCTCCAGGGGAGTATGCATAAAGAGACACTGAAGAGCACACCTTCCACAGGGTTTCACCTAGAAGTACCACTGAACATCCCAGTTTAGAAAAAGCCCGTTCATCTCCATGGAAAGACTCTCCCTGGCTTCAGTGCAACGTGAACCAGGTCCTCGGCCCTGCAGACTGGGGAGAGCTTCCACAGGACAGCACTCACAAGGATTGCCAGCAACCTCTGCACTCTGATTTAAAAAATCTCATTTTCTGAGAGGATTTTGGAGGATAACTGAATTTCAGGATATTCTGATCAAAGAGCCATGGAAGGGTTTTGCCCCTTTATTGCTACTGTAATAAGGGCCAGATCTGACAGCCATACTCTCAAAGATGAGCCTGCTAAACCCTTGTTGGCCCTTCCTCTTTGTACATACCTCAGACCACACTATGCTCAGCTTTGCAGCATCAGGAACTTTCACAGGACGATAACTCTTCCTAGCGGGTGACAGGTTAAGGCAGGGAACCTTCATCATCTTACGTCATTTGAGGAGGGGAGAGGGAAAAGCATAGTTGGCTGTCCACAGAAGAGCTGAAAGAATGCTTATCCCAGAAGGTTAATAAGAAGGATTGATTCCTTCTCTCATACAGAATTTCTTTGTTTGTAGCCATAGCAGTGACAGAAGAAATTTTATGCCACAAGCTGAGGAAAAAATGAAGAGCTGAGACGTTTTTGTCTTGTGCTTGCAAGTCTACACCAAGAACCAGCCAAGTTCTTAAAAGTTACTGTAATTTATCCCATAATTAGGCAGGCTACAATGCTCTTTTTGATCAAGGTTAGGATGTCTTAGGAAAAGTTTTTAGCAAATGTCAAAGCATGTTTAAAGCTGGAAGTCTCAATGGGACTTCTTTTCAGTATTTGTACTTTTTAGGCCAGACCAAGGGACAACATAAGGACTAGTGTGATCTACAGCATCATGGCCAGAAACGGATGCATACTTTCTGTGAAAAAACAGCCTGAGGTCAATTGAGTTTTCTCAGTCACCCTAAAGAAGCTGACACTGGGGAGCTCCTGCAGTATGACTCGGATTCACACAAGTTTGCCCATGCGTAAAGATGCCCCTTGGAAATGCGCCGGAAGTTAAACACCATGTGAGCAATCATAAGTAACATGGTTTAGTATATTCTGAATGCAGAGCTCTGGGGAGGGGGTCAGAATAGATCACAGTGGAGAAAACGGTGACAGAGGCACCCTTTTGCTCATGAGCCAAGCTCACACTTCATAAAGCAGGACTACAGAAAGCTATCTGGGATGCATGTCTCCAAGCAAACAGTTTTAAGAAGTGTGATAGACCACAAGCTGTAAGTTTGTTATGAACGAGTTCTGAAATAGCAAACAAGTTGCATACAATGCTCTACTCCTACTTTGGAAGCATTAGAAGTTAGATGCCTCCCACAGTGCTTTTTTAAATGTTTCTCTCACAGCATTTAAGCAATACAGAAAATTATCACCACTGGGCAGGCATGGCTAATATCACTACTGCTTTCTATTGGTAGCTGTTTATCAGTTTAATACTTCACAGAGTATAAAGAACTTAAAAGTCAATCTACCAGAGATAAAAGAAAACTACTAGCTTTAACCTTAATGAAACAAACAAGCATAAAAAAAAAAGCCCATTTGTATTATAGTTCAGTAGCTTTTCCTTTAGAAACACTATTTTTATATATAAAGTCACATCTTTGGCTCCTGGTATTTAGAAGAGCTCCACTGAAATCAACAGATCTTGCCACCATTTTACAGCTCACCGGAATTTGCTCTATTTGTGTTTACAGTTTTTAGCAGACTGCTGATTTGTGTCTGAGTCGACATATCAATAAAACCTCTGTCACTTTTCTACCACACCAGCAACATTCCCTTCTGCCTGCTGGCCAACACGCAACCTGGGCAAGTACATTTTATCTGCTAACTTCATCCTGAAGTCTTAACTCCATATTGTAATCTTTTCTCTCTGTTGTGGCTGTACATAGTTGAACAGCTGCTGGAAGAGCTTCTCCAAGTATATCTGTAAACAATTTTTGTTTTCCGACATTCACAATAAAGCAAACAAAAATTGTGCCAGCAAGGCTGAACTGAAAAACCATTCATAAATTGTTGAGATTTTCAGATTATTTCTTCTCTAATGTTTAGCCCCAGTTTACCTCTTATTTCCAAATATCCCAAATCCCTAACAAATCCACAACAGAAAATTTACATATGAATGAAGTAGGAGAGAGTGGTTAAACACTTAAGGGTAGATTTGAGTGGAAATTTTAAACCTCAAAATAAACAGAGTTTGGTTGACAAGCACATCAGCTCATTTTGACATGTTCAAAACCAAAGACTTTTAACACTGGTTCAACTTCTCATTCTAAACGACATTTTTAAAATACTTGTAAAGAGGTGCTAAAAAAGGAACAGAATTCAAAGAGCGACCATGATTTAATGTCTCAGAATTATTTTTTTTGATCTTTGAAGCCAATTGCCTAATTAGTAAAGTATTTCAGAAAAAAAAACTCCAAATCACATGTATTACTAACCTGTGTTCAGTCAGTAAACTGGAGAGTTATGTTTGAACAGCACTACCTACAGATGTGGTCTGAATTCTAAGTCTTTTATCACTTGATCTACACACATAGACTATAAAAGTGGTACTGCATGCAATCTAATTTCACTGCTCTTAATAAGACCATCACACAATTCCACTGATTTAACCAGCTCTTCACAAGAATCTAGAAGACCATATTTCCTGTTCTCAGGGGCTGGAGTTTCAACACAACAGTCAGAGAGCAATGAAGGTTGCCACAGGTAGCCTTGATCCTATCAAATTCACATTCTTTGTCCCTAGTAACTGTAATGGATTTAACAAGTCTCAACATAAACAAAAAACAAACAAACCAAACAAACAAACTAAAAACCCCACCACAACAAAAAAGAAAACAAAGAAAGAAAACCTAACTTTGGAAAAGATACAGCAAGATGCCCCTCTGCCTGCTGTGCATCTCTCAGTAGGATACAAATGAAGATGGTTTCAGTCTAAGGAATAACACAAAAGACTGGTCAGATGATAAGACAATGCCATTTGATAGATCCTGTGTTTTATTTATTGCTGGGTTCTCCATCTGTGGCACTCAACATCAACTGCACAAAATTAGGAGCTTTCCACACTGTCAGCCAAACCCCCATTTGGTTCTCAATAACTCATAGATTCAGATTTTAAGCATTTTATTATTATTAACTATTGCAGTGGGACTACAAAATTGTGCATGAGTTCCAAGACTTCACAACTAAATAAGATTCAGCAAGTACATACTGGAACAGGTTGCACAGAGAAGCTGTGCATGCCCCATCATTGGAAGTGCTTGAGGACAGGCTGGATGGGGCTTTGAGAAGGTGTCCCTGCCTATGGTAGGGGGCTTGGACTAGATGATCTTTAAGTTATCTATAAGTAATTACGGGAAGGGGAAGCATGAAGTTTATTTTAACATGCGCAGCAAAGCTACTGCACAACATGATTAAAGTTGTTCATTGCAAAATAAAAATGAAGTAGAAGCCGTGTTTCCTTGGATATCATGGAAGAACTGAGTCTTTGGGATGTCTTGTGAATAACTTTAAGGAAAATCTTCAAGCAACCACCTAGCACACAGACAACTTAACTCTTACCTCTCCAACAGGTATATAATGACGTTGCTCAGCACATAGCTATAAGGTTTGAAAGAGCAAGATCAGTTTGGACGATGGCAAGAAGTTTGAATAAATTACTGAGTTGGAAAGGAGACAGTTGATTGAAGAGGAGAAGTAAACACGCACACCAATAATTGGGGGAAATTTTCCCAGCAGCAAACTGTAATAGGAGTGATGTGTGGTACTGCTTGTTTTTCCTCTTCATGGCAAAAGGATTCATCAGTCAATAATGAGCATGATGCATGCATGAATCAGAACCTACATTTCTGAGAAAACATCTACAGACAGAAAGAGATAGGTGGAAAAAAACATTCAGAGTTATTTAAAAAAACCCACAGAGATCAGTGTCTCAAAGGACCTTGATAATCCTATGTACCACTGCACCTTCTCTCAAAAGTCTTGAGTGTCTGCACATGTGCAAGACTCAAATAGTACAGAAAGTCTCGCTGGAGTTATCTGGGATGATCACTGTAAATTTAAGAGGTTGCTAAAGCTCATAAGAAGACTCTTGGAGGCAGACCTATACCTGTTCCCTGATCAGGTTTGTTTGACCTGCAAAACTGCTGCTGAACTCTGGGAGAGGGCGATAGGGAAGTTAGGGTCATAAAGAGAACCCAGTTCCCTCCTAGAGATCAACATGGTTTCAGTTATTTGGATAACTCAATTATTTGGATAATTCAATTGTAACAATACCAACACATGCTGATATTTTATTCGAGTAAAAAGCACTGGCTTGCAAATGATCTATTTGAAACACTGTAAGGAATGACATTGAATTATACCCATTTCCCACCCAATGCTTTTCAAATTAATTATGTTCCATTATCACACTTTTTTACTATCACATGGCCAGCTTGAGTATGTGAAATGGCTTCTGGCACAGCCAGACAGTCTTCACCAAACTACAGTTTTGTGCTGATTTGGTCAGGAATTGAAACAGGGAAAAAAGAGTTACTAAGCAACAGCAGGCCAGGAACAGGAAAAAGGTCTGCAGCCTTAATTGATACTAACTTTAAAAAGCAGTGCAGCAATAAGAGAGGGCTCAAGATGTGAATTTCGCTGCTTTGGAAGGAAAACAAAACCACAAGAAACCCCAGGCAGGCAGTCTCTATGAGATCTGGATTCTTCGTTCATACCAACTATTTGCTGCATGTTTTGCAGAGACATAGGGTAGCTTATTCTCAGTACTGAACAAGAAGATGAAAGATCCAGATATAACTCTTTTATTTGAGAACCCAGAACACATAGCTTTGCTCTGTGGCAACTCTCTACTCCTACCTCAGGAAAGAGGAATGTGGTATGAATTACGGCTATACGGGTCCCCAAGACATTGCCATCCACAGAACTGACATCATGTCCAGATATAGCTCTCCTTCCCCCTCACTACCTATGGTTAAGATAGTTATTCCTTTCTAGAAAGCGAGCCCAAGTGGAGTGCAATCACTCAGGCTAGTACAAGAGAATTTGCTTAGCTAAATCTCTATTAACATGATCAAGCGAGGCAGAAATCCTGACAGTTTCCTTCCAGAATCCATATCTATTTCCTCCTCCTCTACTGTAAGCAAAGTAGTTTCATGAGGATGTGGTAACAGAACACGAGTTATCACATGAACACTTACAAATTTAAATGAAAAAGTCCTTGATGTGGAAAGTGCTGTGAACTCTACTACTGAACAATCAACCTTTATTTGCCTAGCTAGCAGTACCTTCAGCTGAAGTTATTTGCTTTAGCTTCACCTGAAGAAAACCTGATTTCCTATTGAAGCACTGCCTTTTTGTAAGATGTAAGTTATACAGTTGTTTGTTTATTTTTTATAGGAGCCAAACACATGCAAAACACCATACAAACATGATGCTGAGTACCTCATACTACTGATTAACTATTATCTTTTGTTCCCATTTCTGCATTCTTTGATTTTGCACTTATTTAAGTATACTAGATTTCAGCATTTACTGGTTTTCCCACATACTCCAATGTACTTAAAGTGACTAAAATGAAACCGCAAGAGGTAAAACTACTAAGATGACTGTTGCTGAGGAGGAAAAACCAGCAACCCTGGTCTGGTTCATTCAAACTGTCTGATGATTAGTATTTAAAGTGTTGAGAGTTAGAGTCATCTTCTGCTCTGATCTGTATTGCTGCAAGTCAACTGAGCTTATGAAATAGGATCTGGCACCATGAAGAGGACTGTCCCTTCACAGGATACGAGTAATAGCCACTTGAGTAAATGCAAGTTACTCATATCCTGCCAGTGGACTAATCTGTCTCTGTACATTCATGCACATTTTTAGTTGCCTCCAGGAATCTGAAGGCGAATCTCATTTGTTGCCTAATGAAACTAATTTCACCAGATACAACACAAGCATACTGAAAAACCACTATTACTCATACATGAGGTGTAACCAATGCAGCATTTCTTAACTTCTGTTTGATTAGGGTCCATCTCTGAACACTCACCACCACATAAGGCTCAGTCTCCCTGGTTGGCTATGGTACATTCCCAGATGATTTGCTTTAAGTCTTAAGGAGCAATTTGACCTCCCCTTTCTTTATCCACAACACTCTTACTAGTTATTCCTTTAAACTGAAGTGACTGCCAAAGAGTGGGGTGGCAGGTTGTACATTTTCCTTGGAGCCTGAGAACTTACCTTCCCTTTTTCAAAACAGAAGTGAACCATGCATTGCTTAGCTTAACTGCAAGTGTCTGAAATGATGGACATACAATGATCAACCAATCAACCTTGGCAGGCATCTAAAAGTGATACACAGATTACTTACACACACTTACACAGATTACTTACACACACTTACTATTCAAGTTTATATATACAGTTACATACATACACAGAATACATACATACATACACACACACACACTTTGAAATACCTCCAACAAGGTTATGCTACATATTAAATTATTCTGGCACAAAATAATGTAAATTACAGGTCTTGATAAAGTGTACAGCAAAGTAAGATGAAGGCATAATCTTTGAAGACTGAATGCACTAGAAGAGTTTAGTGACCAGGCTGCAGAGATGAGATAATCCAGAGTTCTGAAGGAACAAACCACACAGTTTCAGTAAGTCTACTAAGTCATGGTATTATGATGACAAGAGAATAATAAAAAATATCATCTGAGACAATCATAGGCCTATGAGCCTGACTTCAACAGAAGTCAAGAGCTTTTGAAGGACACAAAATGTTGCCTCCAACAGAAGGCAAGAGGTTTTGAACCATAGGCCATGTGGTGCACGGGATAAGATGCAGTATCAACTCATCAGAAGAAAGAAGTACCATGCTAACATGACAACTCATTTTGACAAAATGAAAATGCAAGAAGTCTAATCTGGACTTCAATAAAGCACTTGGTATGGTGCCATATGGCTCCATGAGTGTTAGTGAGGTAGGAAAAAACCCGACGTGCAAAATTTATGCAGTTAATAAAATGCATGTGAACTTTAGCCAGTAATATATGATGTTCCAAGAGAAAGTAGTGGGATGAGGCAGTGTTACTCCAAGAATGGTTCTCAACTTTTTAATGCTGGGAGCTAACAACACACAAGTCGTAAGGGTGCCGGCTCCGCTTTGCAGATGGGAGGCACGGGAAGATCATGTGAAATGAGCCAAGCAGGCTCAAAGATGAAGGTGAAGTTTGGCGGCGTAAGAGGAGAGGCCTTTCTGAAAAGCCACAGCGGAAACAACCGGGGAAGCCCTCGGCGCTGTGGAGGACGCAGCCAGCCCGCTCCTGCAGCTGCCGAGCAGCCCGGCGGTCCCGGGGCGCCCCGCGGCCGCCCCCCCTCACCTTGACCGCGGGGCCGCCGCTGCGGAGCTTCGTGGGGGCCGGGGAGAGGCTCCCCCGCGCCGGCACCAAGCCCGGCTGCCCTGGTTGAGGTCAGCCTGAACGCCGCGGAGCTACTTGCTCTAGTTTTTAGCCAAGCTTTTATCACCCCGCTTATAAAAGCACGCAACAGATTGCAGGGGAGAGCGCCATCAGCAAACGGATCTGGATTCCAGATCCGACACAAACTCCGCGTGTGTGTGTACGCGGGGGGAGAGGGTGAGAGCTGCCAACCCCACGTTTTTAAGCCCGGACGCCCGTGGGGCAGCGCTCCCCAGTCCCACACCCTTCAAACCCGCCCCGCTCCGGCGGCAGCAGCCCCAGACCCCAGCGGCTCTGCCGCGCGACGGGACGGGCCACCCCCGGCCCCCAGCCGCGTTTGCTCCCCGGCTCCCCCGAGCAACGGGGCAGGGTAAACCTACCTGCCGAACCGCCCAGGGCATCCTCGCTCTCCAAAACCCCTCTGTGCTTCGCCCCGCGGAGCTCCCCCTTGGATTTCCAAACGAGCTTTACCATCTTGATCATCTCGGGCAAGTCCCAGGCCAGGGTCCCCTGCTGATAACCGGGCAGGCTGCCCATGGGAAAGGGCATCGGCTCTTCCCCCGTCCTCCTCCGCCTGCCCGGCTCTGCCGCGGGGAAGAAGCGCTCCAGCACCGGCATCCTGACCCGCGCCCCCCGCCGGGGAGCCGCAGCCACCCCCCGGCCCGAGCAGCCGCGATGGGCATCCAGAGCGGGGCGGGGGCACCCGGCCGCCCACCGCCGCCGCCCCACGCAGGGGGCGCGCCCCGCCGCCGCCCGGCCTCGGCCCCGCTCCGCGGGCGGGGAAGGAAGGAGCGCCGGGCACTGTCCGCCGCGCTCACCGGCTGCTCGCCTGCCCTCTGCGCGCCCTCAGCCTGCCGCCAGGCGCCGGCAGCCGGGGCGAAAGGGCTGGCGGGCAGGCGCGGAGCCGCCGCTCATGCCGGCGCGGCGCAGCGCCGAGCCCCGGGGGCGGGGGTGGGGGCTCGGGCCGCTGCTGCTGGCGGCGGCGGCGCGGCACGGGGTCTGGCGCAGCCCGGCAGCGGGGCTGGGCGGGCAGAGCCACCCCTCACGCCCCTCTGTTCACTAAGGAGGAGGGCAGGGTGGAGATGGTTTGACTTTATCTCTGTCGTGATGCCATGGGGGAGCCCCTACTCCCCACGCCTTCGCCTCGCCGGGCTGGCTACGGAGCCGGTGGGGGTTTTGGTCTCTTAGTCAAACCCCGCGGTAACCTCCGCTGCCTTTCGGCCGGGATTCACGTCCCGTCGCTCGCTGCGAGGGGTGGGAGAGGGGCACGGGTCCGCTGGCGGCGTGCAGTGCCCCCGCCTGCTCCGCTTTCGGACGCCAGCTGGGGCTAAGTACCCGAAACGAGCATGCAGAAGGGCAGCGAATGTGCTGGGGCTTGACGGGCCCGGGAGGAACGAGTTACTGAAATTACGGGTTTGGGGAGGGTGCGAGGTCTGTGCTGCGTCCTCATCGCTTTGGCTGCAAAGCTCCACCTGAATGGGTTCACGCTAGGACACTGCCTGATGGCAGCGATCACTCACAGACTCCAACGAGAAGACAATTATTCCTCGCTAATCTTTAAAAACAAGGCAAAGCCGCCCGGGTGAGTGCTCTGTCTCATGCAGAAATGAGGTGGCGTGCCGGGGCTCTGCAGCCGCCAGCAGCGCTCGGGGCCTGGCGAGCGCTTCCCTGAGCACGTTCAGTGCTGCCCTTGGCCAGGCACTGCAGCAGCACCCGTCCCTTCTCTGGGATCCCTGAACAGGAGAGGCCTTGCGCTTTTTGGAACTTTCGTTTTGCCTTTTTACAATATATCCTTTTTAGCCTGTTGTTGGTACTGGTCTTGTCCTTTAGCCCTTAGTTCACAGAGTGTACAGCAGAGGGACGGGGGTGGTTTCTTGCACCAGCACTTAGTTTTCAGTAAAATTGCAGAAGACGACTTCAGTGGGAATTATAATATTTCTCAGCAGGTATAATTAATATGTTTGTCTTCTTCAGGTTACACTCAATATTCTACCTTCTCTCCAGATGCAAAAATAAACTGGCAAACAGACAGAATCTTCCTTCCCAGAGTAAGAGAATACAAGAGAATGGACTGGAAGTTAACACCCTTACATGTAGAAAACAAGGTGCACAAGCCTTTCCTTCTCATGCCAAGACCAGTAGGGGAAGCATGCTGTTTCCCCTGTTCTAGGATCCTCTGCCATGTCTTAGTGTTCCCACCTCAGACAACTCTAATGCTTTTCAAAAAGTGGCCATATTTTGACTATAGGCTGAGTGCCATACTGTTAGCATACTGTACTTTCAGGTCGCTGTCTCAAAAATTGTGAAATGCTTCCAAAGTATTATACTATTGTTGTTGTACTCTTATTTTGCAGAGTGCTTAGCATCAGGATATCCTGACTCTTGGAACAAAGGGGTTAAGAACAAAGAAAACAAATACATGATGTTCAGTACAGTAGCACAAGCATTAACACATTCATACAATGTATGGTTGCAATTTTGTGGAAAGATAAAATTTATGGGTTTTAAGTTTTCTCATATTAGTTCATGTTGTGCAATTACGTTTTAAAGCTATGTTGCTCCTGTTAGAGAGGGATAAACTAGGCAACTGAAGTCCAAAAGACTTAGAAGGCTACTTACCTGCTGGGTGAGTTAAACTTTACACCCTAACTACTTCATTTTGGTTTTGAGCTACAAGGAGTTGCTGTAATTTTTTTTTTTTTCAGTTATTATTTTTCCTCTTTGTTTACCTCTGCACTTCCTGTTCCCCACTGGGACAAAAAGCAGAAGTGCCAGAGACCTGTGAAAGGAAGGCTATCCCTTGTTGTGTTTCCAGCTTCACTGGATGCAAAAAGTACCAGGTATTTTGGAAGAGAATGTACTCACAGATGCCCAGCCCAAATTTAGATTAATATCTGAGCATATAGGTCTTTAAACAAACTTGGATGGCATCTGTGGCAATATTTTGAGTTTTCAAAATCTGCACTACCTTTTTATATCCTTAAAACCATGAAAAGTTTTGTGCCAACTGTAGCTGGGTCACTTGGATGTGTACCTGCCTTGTGAATGGGATCATGCAGTCGGAATCAAAGCATTAATTCTTGTATTTGTTTTCACTCACGGTTCTACAGGTATGAAGCAGGAGATCAGTCAAAAACCAAACTGAAACTGTGATCTGTTGTTGTCACAATTTTAGTGTTTCAAGAACCTATGTAATAAACCTGACAGTATGTATTTTTTTCTGGGAAAATTAGTGTCAAATGAAAGCAACTGCTCTGGATAGCCTGGAGGTACTAAACTTGTGCTTCACAGTTGTTCTACAATTCAGTGGTTACTTTTCCTTAATTATTCCAAGATTTTGCTATTAATGATCGAGTTTCCTTTTTCTTTTTTTTATTTTTTGTTATAAGAATGGAGCCAGATAAGAGCTGCTCACAGGAAAGCCTGGAAAATATGTATTTGATAATGAGGTTTTCAGCTCAAAAATCAGCTGTAACATCACTCTCAGACTTTTCACAGGCAAAATGCTCAGATTTTGCAGGTTCTCTGTTTCTCTGACTTCAGTTGTGCTGTGATGATTTTACCCAACTTAAGGATGTGACCTGAACATAATGCTTTTCATTGCACTTGAGAAAATCTGTCAGAATTAAAACACAACATACTCTTGCACAGCAGTATACCCAGCCATTTGTGACTGTGTTTTAAACAGTCCTTGACCAAGCTTGGCTCGCCTGAAGATTCTCTTTTGCATTCTCACTGCCAGCCAGACTTGAAGGAAAACTTTCAGTAGAGATAGATGGCTTTATTGCTACTAACTGCACTTCTCTCCAACTCCAAGTCAAAGAAGCTTAAGTGATTACAAGAGAAATATAAATTAGCTCTGGCCCTCGTTCATCCTGAGAAGCAATGCCAACAAAAAGGCGAATGGGATCAGATCTGAAAACCTGACAAGGCAGTGTGTCTTTTCACAGGTAGACATGAGAACTGGAAAAGACTTGAGGAAAATACTGTGGTGGGAGAACAGGCAAGGAGTAAGCTGACAGATTAATAGCTGGTGTTTCATAATTGGTGTCTCTTAAAAAGTTTTACTTGTTTGCTTATTCACTCCAAAGTTATGTACTCAGAGCGGCAGCAGCAGAATTGCATGCCAGATGGTAGAGGAAGTGCCTCGTGTATCTTTCCAGTCTACTGAAGCCTGCAGGGCCCTTGTTAACCCACTGCTCTGGTTTTCATTGCAAGTCCCTTTCTTCCCCTTTTTTTTCCCCTTCCTTCAAAGAAAAAGGAGGGAGGGGGAAAGAGAGAGAGACAAAAAGAAAAGCCATGGTTTAAACTGGCAATAGCACCATCCTTTTGGCTTTGAGCTATCCTGTCCTGTGCCAAATATACTGTCTCCAGCAGCTCTCCCACAACAAATCAGTCCAGACATACAAAAGCTGTAAAACAAGAATGGTGAAGAAAGATCCTTGATTCTCCCCCTCTGTCCCCACCAGCCTTTTCCTTTTGCTTCCCTCCCCAAGCTTCATTCCCCAGCAATGACCTCCTGCTTGCCAGTACTGTAAGTGATATTGGGACCTCCAGCCTGCAACTTTGCTGACAGCTTCCTTGGAGTACAGGCGTCTTTGCCTTTCTGTATTAACAGAGGATTGTAAAGGAGCAGTTATATTCTATTATTCCTATTACTTCTATCTGATAGCCAATGTTTGTAAAAAATGGCACATAAATTAGTAGAGTGGCAGATTCATTACTGTTGGTAACTTTGTCTATTCTTTCAGCTAACCCACACCACTGGGCCGTGTCACAGCTTACTAAGGGTACATCCCAAATAGATATCTGAAAAGATTTGATGTTGTCTATTTATACAGCATATTATTAAAAAAGCTGGAAAAAGACTACCAAATTTTTCAAAAGTGATTAGCAAACATTAGGTACTCCAAATGTAAAGAACACCATAAAAGACTATCAGGTACGGATTTTTAGAAAGCGTAAAACACTTGTCTTGAGATGGCACTTACTAGTGGAATCATCTTAAATCAGTAGTCACTTACGAAAAGTGGGCCTTTGCCTCTATCCTAGAGGCCACAGGGTCATGCGGAGACAATAGGCTCAGCCATTGCCTAGGAACAGAACCAAGTGACGACACCATCCCTGGGATCAAGCTTTAGAAGGCTTCAGGGGTGTGATGTGAGTTTAAGATAAAAGAGAAGACTGAGAATGCTGGGGCACTGTCATTATACATAAAGTAAAAAACCAAAGATGCTGCATATTTGCAGGGCAGCCTACAGAGAAAACAAGAATGTGAGTGAGTAACTTTTAGATGGGACAAGGAAACAAAGTGCCTACGAAGCTTTGACAATATGGCAAAAGAAATATAAGCAGGCAGAGTCATGCAGAGCTTGCAAGAATTTTTCTAATGACCTCCTGGAAAGTTTCTTTCATTGCTTTAAAAATCTTAGCATAATTTTCATATTCTTTGCCCCACATTTGTATCATTTCAGATGTCTATTATTTAAAACTTTATTCTTACTAAGAAGAACAATTACCCTTAGTTATCTCTATTGTTGTCATTACTTTATGAAATATGAATAATTTTGTATTTATTGGGGAATAGTTACTTTGTCTTTGCTCTAGACTGGACATACTAAATTCTGTAAACTCTATCTCAGAACCTTTTTCCAAGCTCTGACATTAATATTTTTACTATGAATTCTCAACAATTTACTAACATTTTTTTGGTGCATACTCAAGGTACACAGTAGGAGATTTTTCTATCTGTTACCATCTCATTGGCAAGAGTGGCAAAATAAATTTCTAAGGGAATGGTGGGATGCACTATTGGTTATTGCCTGAGCTGTACACAGCACTTCTCCCTGAGAGCCTCACCTCCTGGGAAATGTTGAAGATGGGCAGTCGTGTTCTCTGGGTTCAGAGTAATCTTTTGGTTGCTGTCATCAGTCAATCAGACTCCGTGGAAAAAGGTTCTGGAAATGGAGGAGTGAGGATTGCTTGAGCTCTAAAGGGCAAGGAGCCAATTTCTTTTTGATTCTTAGCACATGTGAGATAGCACATTTTTATGATTAACAATTTGTACTACTAACTAAGAAAAAATGTTTGTGGTAAAGGAATAAACAGAAGTCCATAACTAATTTGAAACAGTGGGGTTGTGTAATTTTTCCATTGCCTGCTTTGGAATATTAAAAGTTCAGCATATTGAGCATAATGCTTAAAGTCTCCCACAGTATACAGTGAGACTCTATGTGGCTTTAAAGGAAATAACAGATAATAGACTCACCTCACCTTAATGAACCATAATAAGAAAATAATACTGATAAGCAGAAGGAGCGGTAAGAAGGGAATTGCCAGCATTGTAGTTAACTGTGTTGTACAATGTATCTGATGGACTCTGTTAGTTTATCTCTTCCTTCAATTCTTTCGTGTAAGTGAGTTTTACCTGAGCCAAGGTAAAGTCAAGAGATTTAAGAAAAACTCATTACCGTCCCAAAAGAAGATGTTATGCAGTGATTGTTGCAGCAGTTTGCAGCAGATGCCTAATAATGATCTAGGATAATGGAGCGGGAGGTTAAGAATACTGCATCTAATTGAAAATTTAGGTAGAATTCAGGTAGGCAGAAAATAATAACCTGTTATACAAGACAGTGGAAATGCTAGTCATCATCTTTACATAATAACCCTATAACAAGAATAACTGCAGCATCTTGCAGGATTCCCTTTTGTGAATAGGTAAAAGAAGAGCTAGTAGAAAAAGGGACTAACCAGATGAGAGACACATTTCCTTTAAATGCAGAACTCATATTAAGTAATTGAATAGTCTCAATGAATTCAAAAGGATTACTGCCATCTTTAAAGCTGAACATGTGCATACATATTTTATCAGTTGGGACATAAGTATCTAAAAATTATGGCAGCAGTTTGAAAGATGAGAGATGTGCCACATTTGAAATCTTTCTTCTTTCACCTGTTACTGAGATGGCGTGAGTGGCTGTATAGCCTATGGTATCCTTGCCCCTTATGGTATATAGAAAAGACTTGCAACTATGATTTAGTCTTTTCCTGTCTTTTGAAATTATACAAATAAAGTGAGTAGCCAAAAAAATCTTCATTAAGTGATATCTAGTTTAATCTGTTGTCAAATAAATTGTAGTACAGTAGGAATAAATGGGACATAAATATAATGATAAATACAGGGCAATAGTAGGGCTTGCTCTTTCATTTGTAAATCAGATATCTCAAGATCTGATAACTTAGTTTTTCCTTTTAGATTTCAAAATGGAGAGGAAATAATATTTGACTAGGAAAATAAGCACTATTTAAAATAAAATTAATACATATTTCTTAACTTCTAAAACTTGTTAGATATTTGATGACTGCACATACTAATATTGCAGAATATCTACTTGTTAGTCTTCAGTTTTTGTCTTTTTGACTTTAATGATTAATGGTGAATTTATCTCTGTGCATATTTAGACCCTATAAGGAGTGTTAGGATGGCATAGGTTAGGGATAGACCTTGTGCAGACCTCTCCCAAGTTTATTCCTATTTGCAATGCGAGAGTAAAGTAATACAACTTAATTTGATTTTGCCCAATGCCATGTACATTCTGATTGTGGACTCATTACTAGCAGTGACCAAATAAGCTTGATCGTTTGGTCAGGTTGAATACCTAGGCCACTAAATTATAGCCGAAGAAATTCAAATGATTCAGATGTGTATTTTGGATGAAATGCCTGTGTGCTCTAATACCATTTCTACATACATGCGCATGCTGTGTCTGCACATCAGCTTTCTGATGATGTACATACCCCAAAGCTGAGGTTATTTGCTCTCTCACAGAAGTGCTATGGCTTCATTTCCCCACTTTGCATCTTGCATGACAGCAGTGAGTGCAGTTTGCTGTGGGGATGCACAGGAGATACAGCTGGGAAGTCGTGGGAAAGGTCTAACAAAGATGCACAAACATTCTAGTGATAAACTAAGCTCCCTCTGACCTAGTTTCTCATGACTGCAAAATCAGGCCATATTTACTGTAATCAAGCTCTTTGCATTTCTTACAAATGTGTTCGTGTAAATGTAGCTCCAATGGGATCAGCAGCTTTGAAGCTCTGCTGTCACCCTGTGCTGGCATTTTATTACCATGCCATTGATAACCACACAAACACATATTGGTTCTTTTCTTTCACTGCAGCTTACACTCAAAATGTAGTCTTCCTGTTGATGTTGCAGAGAGAAAAAGACTCTGAGTAGATAGCTTAGGAGGAAGAGGTACCTATAACTGGTTAAAGGCATCCACTAGATCTGCAGATGGAGGGAAGGCTTTCTGGAAAAACTGTTTCTCTCAGATGTATTTGGGCAGGCTGCTCTCAGCAATGCAGTTCCAGCTACAGTACGCTTTCCAAGATATCCTGACCATATGTAATACCATAAATGTTTTCCAGTGTTTCCTGAGATATATTTTCTGAAATTTTTTTTTCAGTTCAGGCAATCACACATTATTTTGCAGGGCTCTGCACTGCTCTTACGATAGCAATATTCATTTAGATGCCTAGTAATTGTAAGATATGTTATTTTTAAAAGTCCATAATTGATCAAAAGCTTAGTAAAAGAGGAAAACATTGAGGTTGTTATGGTCATGCAGATACTGTACGGTGTATACAGATTTTTTCCCAGACAGTAGCCACGCAATGAAGTGTGAGCTTTGGTCATGGTGTTGACATCCATAAATGACTCTTTCCATCAGTAGCAATTTGATATTAGAAGTTTTCAGGTGGGATAGGACAACATTTCTGTCTCCCTTTCACTATCTGTTCAATACTTTGCAACTCAGGGACTATATTTGCCAGTGCTTGATCTGTTTTTCTGAGGTCCACAATATCATATATCAAGCAAATTACAAGACGTTGCTGGTTACTTAATCTCACAATTTTAAGACATTTGGGTTACTCTCCTTAGTTTGCCTTCTGCTGAGAGAGGTCCTGTAGAAACAACAACAAAAACTCCTTTTCAGCCACCTTTGGGTGGGATGAGAGAGATAGCTGAACAGAAGTGATTGCTCCCACAAACATTTTCTGCCACCCACAGCTGCAGTTTGAAGATACTTAATTCAGAAACCAAGCTGAGATCCTTAGAATGCCATCTTCTCTCTATAAGCATGTGCTCAGCAAAGTGTCATCCTTTCTTTGCAGTCTGCAAAGGATGGATCACGCTCAGAGAAGGTGACTGAGGGAGTTTGCTGGGTGTCCCTGTTAGCTGAGGAAGAAAACTGTGGTGATGAAGGCAGCGCTGAACTGTCAGGGGCAACTGTGCTCCCCAGTTCTGCATTCAATTTCCATAGAGCTTAGTTCATGATTTTGAGTGTTTTGAAAAGTGGAGATGTTACAGAGTGTTTGTTGCTGTGTCCTAAATTCAGAGTTAAAAAAAAGTCTAGTAATGGTCTAAGTCCATCTTCTTGAAAATGCTTGTTTGTTTTTAATGGAATATTATGCATATACTAAATAAGTAAAATGGTTTCTGTTATTTTTATCAGGAACTTCTTATGCCCTTCAAGGAAATCTCTTACATAGTTTTTGCTCTTATTTTTAAAAGTATATTATCAATGTCCAAGTAATACCAGATGAAACTGGTTTCAGCCACCATTAACTTTGGCTTTTCAGAAACGGAAAGAAATCCTCTAGTACTTCCAACTTCAGCAGGAACATTGGCACAGGAAACAATGTAGTGGGGCTAGCATGCAAGGAAGTGATGTAACTTTTACCAGATTTTGTGACTGTGTGGAAAAAAATCAAACATCAGTTGGCCTGTCACGCTATTAAACCACTGGTTTCCTACACTGATGAATTAGAAAATGAACTGCACCTTCTTTGCTGACATTTGCCGTCTACATCAGCTTTCTTGTTTTTTTAACAGCTAAATCTCAGATTTGCAAGTATGCCATCACGTGTGCTTCTATAAACCCAATAGGAAATACTTAAGTCTCATTTTTGCATGAACATAAACTTCCTTTTTTAGTCACAGCATAAACAGAAGTCCGTGTTCATCTAGGCCTCCCTCCTGGAGTTTTTTCTTTCAAAAAGCACAGCTCCTTAGTTCAGAATACCATTGCTAACATAATAAAAATAATGTTAACGGTAGCAAGTTGGAAAGCAGAATTTGTCTTATAAAAATGTCAGAGTTTGTTTTTATTAGAAATTAGAATTTAAAACCAAATGTCCATCAGGCAGAATTTAAAAATTTGCAGTAAATTACTACTGAGAAAATGTTTTTTTCCTTTTGTTGCAGTGAGTAGTCTGTTGAGATGGTAACTTCAAAACATTGCATTATAATAACAGATCCTATAACCTGATATTTGAATAACATTTAACCTGGTATTTGAATAACATTTGAATAAACATGTTAGAATATTAAAGTCTAAATAAATTAACAAAACAATAGTGAAGGAAAAAGGTCAGAATGTAATTCTGGTTGTTTTCTTAAAATGAGAAAATAGAAGCAAATTTCCCTTGTGAAAATACATTAATAAAAATATTTGTTTAGAAAAAAAAATAGAACTCTGCCTTTTCAGAGGCAAAATTACTCCACTAAAAACATTTCAGCTTGCTGTAGCTATCTTATTGACCATTTTTTATCTGAAAGTGTGTGGAAGCAAGGGCAAGCACTGGACAGAGTGAGGATGCATTTGAGTAAAGAACTCAATAGCTTGCAAGTGCTTTGTATGTGCTACAGAAGACAAAGGAAGACCTGACAGCATCTCTGTAACACTCAAATATCTTTGTACCAACCGTGGTAAAAAACCAGCCTTGGCAGCTATGCCCTTTCCTGTGGCTGAGATCAATGAAACGTGATGTACCGTGGTAAGAGCAACAGGCAGAAATTTCCCTGCTGAATCAATGATAAACTATGGAGACATAAGCAGGAGAGAATGAATGGTAAAAGAGAACTATATACATTCAGTAATTGGTAGCTATTCACTACAGTTAATTACTTTTATTTTATAAAAAAGGTAACGAAAGGAGAAGACATTTAAAGCAGGTGATAATTGGTCTAGATGAGATGAAAAATACTAACTTTGTAGATTGTGTATTTAAATCTTAAAGGCCAATAGAAGTGTTATTTAATATGTGCATCAATTTTAGGTTATTTTTCTCATTTCCATGAAGCATAAAGCCAAATATAACTTTCCTAATTGTCTTTTTTCCCCCCTTTATTAATAAATGCCAATATACCTCAGTGTGTATGTGGGAGTACAAATCATTTTTGAGTCGATCAATTTGGTAACATATGTCTGTGTGGTTGGAGCCTTGTTTTACTAGATGTTATACAGACAGGTCCTAATTATCATTCAAAGGTCAATGTAAGAAACAGGGAGACTTTTACAATGCCGACTTTAGATACCCAGCTTAGTCACTAACTTAAGTAGGAATGAGACAGTCACCAAGAGTACAATTCAAAGTACCCAAATTAGCCTTCTACTCTGAGTCACTGTATCACAGAGCCTGTGTCTTCCCTTCGACTCAAAGAGGAGCCTTGGGAAAACAGCTAGATAATTTGACCAGCCAAGATTTTGCTGATATTTGGGCAGGCTGCTTGCACCCTAAATTACAATAATGGACAGTGGAGTAGCATTTGGCACAGACCAAACACCCTAAATTGTAACAATTGCTGTTTAACAATTGTTTAGTAGAATCCATCACGTCTTTGGCAGAAATCCAAACGACAAGACTTTTATTCTTTTTGTTTGGAGGTTCAAAATGTTCTATTGCTTTCTAAATAAATAAATATTGGAGTCAGCTGTGTGCCTCAGCTTCTGCTGAGATCAGAAGTGGAAGGATGAGAACAGTGCAGAAAGTGCTACCCTTTAGTTGTTTCCAGGGAGAAGAATCTCATGAGAAAATTCTGATCTTTGGTTTTCTGTCTGAATTCCCAGATGCTAAGATAAATTGAAACAAACATTCAGAATTTTAAATATTTTTTTTTTAATAACGTGGTATCACCAAGTCTTTTGAGTTTCGCCTGTTACTTGCTTAAACATATTAAGCAGTATTGCTTGAAAAGTATAGATTTTGTAAATTCAGGCTTTGAAGCTTAAGAAAACAGCAATAGTAGTGGCTGTATGAAAATTCATAAGTTAAGAGAATATCCAAACCAGTCTTATTTTCAGCAGTTTTGACATTATCTATTCTTATTTATGAAGTTTTACTCTATTAATGGCATTCAGTTCCCACTCCCCCAGCCCCCACCCCCCTGTTTTATTACAGTCATTATGGAAAAAAAAAAAAAGAAAACGAACTGTGCCTTTGTAGTGGGCTTACATCTCTACAGATGTCAGCTCAAAAGTATAAAAAAGATGTCACACATGGCACATACTCTTAAAAAGTAACGTACTTGTTTTCTGAGCAGATACTAATTCAGCTCCCTGGACTATCACATTGCCTGTGCAATACTAACAAATTAATCACTTTGGCCATATCTAAACTGCCTAAACTGAGGAGTTCCTCCTGGTTGCAGGGTTGGCAATGTGAGATAACTCAGGGCTGGGATGAGGTCTGGAGCCTACTCATCCTTTCTTTCTTGCCCTCTGATTTCTCTGGGAAGAATTCTGGGAAGAATTCCAGTGATGTAAGGTGCAAAAGCACTGAGCTGCACAGGATAATGTTGTTTGATTAGGAAACCAGAGTTAAGTGGCTTTTTGTGCCTTATATCCCGACGCTGTATAGCTGTAACTATTTTCTTATGGCTAATATGAGAAATAGTGTTACCTTTCTTCAAAGGCAGAAAGCAAACATAAATATTACAAATAAAGAACCTTTAGCATGCTGCAGTAACAGAGGCCTTACACCTCATCTTAGATACTTACACGTATCTACCTCAAAGATAGTTATTCTGTACTATCAAGATTTATAGCTATCTGGTCACCCTCAGGGTTCAGGTGCAATTGGCAAGACCGTACAAATAACAAATACAGGTTGAAATGTAACACTGTTAGCCAGGTTCAGAAACGGTGTTTTTTTCAGGGAGTTGAGTAGGAGTTTGTCACTTTGCAATGCCTGTGAGTCATGCGCGGTAGCACGGGCAGCCCAGCATGACCTTGCAAAGTGCTGTCTCCCCAGATAACCTTCAGGCCTGAGTGTCTCAGTTTGCAGGACAGGTGAGCAGCCTTCCCCTGGGCCAGGTGTGTGCAGGGATGGAGTACTTGCAACCACCCCTGGAGTCCTCAGCAGGTGCAGTGTTCAAGAGGTGTTATTGTGTTATTGTCCAGTCCACTTATTATTGACAAAAAAGTGTCTTGCCTCTGTAATTGCTTTTATTCTGAAGAATTATTGAAAATATTTTTTTTCCATCCACATTTGAACATGTTTTTATCTTTTATTATTTATGTTGTCTTCCCAATTACATCTGGGCTATGAGGTGAGGGGACAGTTGCAAACTATGGTAATAGCTATAAGCTCTGCTGTTCACCAATGGCTGAATTGTGAACACTACTGAAAAGGATTGGATATAAATGCTATTTGTATCTATGTAACTGGAATATATTATGAGGGAAAATTTAAAAAGTTGCGGCCAAAGCAATATTTTCATCAGAAAAGTGTGATAAGAATCAATTCTCATCAGAAAAGCAGAATAAGGACCAATTCTAAGAATCATCTTTCATAGCCACAAGGAACAAAGTCTCAGTTACTTATCCCCTATAATGTTTGGGACAAGTCGTTTCCCTTAATTTAACACAGAGAAGAGTCCTTACCAAATTCATCTTTTATTTCAGCCCCATTGTGACTGAATGGTCACAGCTGGCAGCCACAGCCCACACTTACAACCTGGCCCATGTCGGGCCAAGCCGTGGACCCAGCTGAAAGCTGAGATGCTTTGGAAGCAAGATATGCTCAGAAATTGCCCTGCCCGGTCTATTGCCAGCGCTGCGTGCTGCAGCACTGAAATCAGCTGCAACAGATGCCCACCTCTCCACCTACCTACCGAAAAGTACTGTTGGCGTTGAGGCAAGCCAGTTTGCTCTGCATCCTAAGTGAAGGGATGTGCCTCCCTGAGAGGAGCTGGTGCTTAAATGCTTTTCAGCGTAAGCTAAACTGTATGAGGAGCTGTGAAACAATGAGATAAGGAGACAGAAATTCTTATGTGTGATTTTTCTGCTCAAGCCGTGTGTGGCCTTGAGCGAGAAGGAGATCTTCCCATCCCATCCTAAAGTAACAGTGTCTTGTTCCTGAGCAGAACTGATGCGCAGTAATAGAATTTGGAAAGTTGTCATTATGGATAGCTGTAAGCAGTTTCCATGCATTTCTTTCAAATATGCTATTTTCCATGTTACAGAAGATACTTGTTTCATTTTGTTAAATTTTGCCAAGAATTTCCGTAAAACTCCTCCAATTGTGCTACGCTTAAAAGTATTTAAACGTATTAACTTATTTTTCATTATGAATCAGGATGTTTTAAAACTTAGAAGCAACAGGCTTCTAAGAGGACTGCTGATTTGGGTGTCCTGATTCCAGACAATCCAGTTAGAAGAAACCAAAATGAATTGATTTTTAGGAACGAATGAAAAAGTATAATCTGACTAAGAAGGTTATCTTTTTAATATGTTGCACGTTAGTATCATAAAATCATAGCCTGAGGTTCTAAGTTGTGCTGGAAAAGATATAACAGCAAAGTAAAAGGCATCATCATTCCTTAAAGAGCCAAATTTCCTTTTTAAAATATGTTGTATCATGTTTCTTGGCTGGACTAATTCCTTCTATGTCACGGAACATTCTCTGCATTCACAAAGCATGTCCAATTTAGTGATTTTTCTCTATTATACTATATAAAATGCCTTTTATTTACACAATATAGTACCTTACATTTGCCTAGTACTGCACAATGAGCATTGTATGTTTTCTAGAAAACATCCACTCCCACTGATGCTTGTGTATATGGAGTAGGTATGTGTGCAAACATAAAAGACAAGGTGAACATAGCCACTGCCACACATGCACATGTGGGTCATAGAGAATTAAAACCATAAATATCAGGCAATACGCAAGTCCCTCTTTATGTCTCTGGCTGAATTACTTGTGACCATTTAAAAAAAATAAAGATTGGACACCAGTTGCAACCAAGTGTTTTAAAATTCCTGTAATTATTCTATAATCAGAAGTGGCTGTTTCTAACATAGCTCCTCAGTAGAAGGGCATGAGAAGGTTTGAGCAGACAAGTGAAAAGTGTCTTGGATGTCTGATTCTTCATCCATGTGAGCACTCTCAAAGTCTCACCACCCTCTCTTTTTCTAATTCCTTCTCATAGAGAAGGAAACTCCTGAGCTAGTCATCCTCAGGTCCTTTCTGGTTAACCAACAGAAACAGTTAATTTGATTCATGTGAGGTATTTACATTACTATACTATGAGCTGGAAAGAGCTCTCAAATGCCTGTGTCTGTTGACTGTCAGGAAGCCTTAGAGATAAACATTTTATTGTGAACATATAAAGGTACAAAAGAGATAAGGAGAAAGCACAGTGCTCCCCCCGGTGATGCTATGTGATGTCTGTTAAGAGAATTTACCACTCTCAATATTGTGCAATATAAATTCCTTGCTTAGATCTGAGATCCCTCATATATACTCTTCAACCACTTCCTCCAATGCCTTTCTGCCTGCCTTCTTTCCTTTTCCTAAATGAAATGCCTTCTTAAGCAGGAGTTTAGTGGAGTAAGGGAAAATACTAAAAAAACTCAGAACTAGGATATTTTTTATTATAAAGTTCCATAATTTATTTTGTAAATTTATTTAATATAGCTATGCATGAAAAAATATGCATGAAAATATCTTGGATCTATGCATAAAACATGACTAAACAAGCCTAGGATCTATATGAGTCTTGATATTTTGGCTCAGTACCAGTCTCTTACAAACTTTTTCCCACTTCTTTTAGCAAAAACAATCTACAGCTTCAGCCAGGGTTATCTGTTTCCATGTGCAGCTTATGACGGGAAAAGAGCTTACAAGTGTTAACAGATATTCCGTAATGATAAGACAATGAAATTAAATACCTCCAAAGAGCTCCAGTAGAATTTTTTTTCTCTATATAATCCTAAGGAATTACATCAAATCCCATTTAGATAGCCCAAGTTTCAGGGGACAATTAATGACAGAAACAGTAATTACAGGAAAGGCTACCTCAAAGAGCCCGAGTTTCACATCAGTAACGAACTGTTACTGATGGATCAAGAAGATAAGGCCACCTTTACGGAAAAACGGGAAAGGGTCTAAAAACAGATATTCCTGTTAACAATGGGAAAATATCTGGAGAAAAGCCAAATCCTTATTATTTGTGCAGCCTTTAGGGAGGAAAGTATTGTAATGTATGGTTGCCATACTATGAATATGGAAAATTAAATGAGCAACGAAGAAGCTGTTCAATCAAAAATCTATCTTGAAAGGTAGCATATAGCATTTATGTGAAGGTTTTTTAATGCTTATGTGATTGGTTTGGGGATGTGTATAATAAGAAACACAGAAGTGTGCCTTAGCATATGAAAGACCAATTGAACACAGAAGGGAGTCTGACTTCCTATCACATGGTTGAGCAAGGCACTGAAGGAGGTGTATCAATTTTCTGGTGCCAAGAGATATGAGGGAGAATGCTGCTGGGATCTGCAGCTGACCCAAGCCAGAGAAATTACTTTGTTTGGTATAACTTTGTGAGCTTTCATGTGCTTGATTCCCTGGGGGCAGGAGCTAAAACATGTTGTTATAGTCCTTGACTTCCTGGAAGCAGGAGGTAGCCCACCAGATGACTGATTGCCTCAGCACACTGAGGTGGCCAAGCCAGCCAGTTCCTAGAATCTCCTGGGTCAATCAATGGGCGATGTGATAAAAACTCCCATTACAGTTCCAATGGGACAATTAGGACTTCTGGGATGCAGCTGTAACACAGTTTCAGCAGAGGGCCAGCTGATCAGCCAAAGAGTGGAAGCAGGGATGGGAGGTAAGTGAGGACAGGAGGTAAATGAGGGCAGAAGTAGCAGAATGCCTAGGTCTTGTGAGGTTTCCCATCATTTGGGCAGCCTGGTGTTAGCTGAGAGTGGCAAATTCAGGCACAGTTAATGATGGACCCCCATTGTACATCAGCTGGAATTTTTATTGCACTTGTAGGGTGAAACAGGCCAATGAGTAGGCAGAACTAGATGGCAATAGCAGGTATTCACTACAGTTGCTCTCTGCTGGCTAGAGCTAAACTAGACCTCCACATCTGCTGGGGGATGTACATGTTCCTCACTTTTGTCAGCTGGTAACTTCCTGGACTTCTGAATTAGGGGAGTCTAAGCTTTACCCAACCATAGCAATGAAATTCCAAGAGCACAGGTCTGTAATTTAACAATAATCATGAAACCAGTAAGTCACAGCTTTGTTTAAGTAAGACCTGGTTAGGTCACATCTCTTAAAAGTAAATGAATAGGAAAGATTAAAGTGGATTCAGTAGTGAATTATTATCTTTGACCACTTATTATCAACTAGATGGCCTTATGCCTTTAAATCTGGGATAATTACGGTTTTCTCCAACAATATTCAATTACGTGACGAATAACCTTGGCATCTAAGGCAGAAACCTCTGATATGCGTCACTTCTTACCTCAAGAAGACTGTTTTATCAGAGTTATCAGTGCTGGCTGCTGAAAAATCAGCCTGCTATTGTTACATTTCCATTCAGAGCACGCTGTCTTCCAAAACATCCGAGCAGACCTGACAGACTGATGGCTGGGAGTACTTTGACATACTCTACCAGAGGGAACTCCTGGGGGGAATAAACCAACTGCATTCATTGCACTTCCTCCTTTATAGTGTGTGATAATATAGCTGGGGAATGCAGGACCAGTCTCTCCCATGAGAGACCAAACAGCAAATACATACAGGAAATATTCAGTACATATTTCTGATTTGCACTGATTTCATTCCAGGTTCTTGCTAATGCCAGTAGCTGCAAAGTACAAAACCAGAAATGTCTTGCACTGGGAGAAAAATGTCTTTTATATAATGGGATCAATCACTCACAAGCGCAGTGAAGCATTAAATTTCTGATTAGCCTTAGATCCCATAAGCAATAAAGACTGAAAAATGTTATTAGAACAACAGGTGTTATCATTAAAATTCTTCCTAAGAATAGATGAGAAGGTAAGATGAATGAAGTTTGTACAGTAACATCTTGTACTGTCTTAGAATAAGAACAGTCTCTATAATGGAGAAAAACAAGGCATGAATTTCATTATAGAACTGTTTAGGATATTCTTTAATAGAAATAGCTATTTGATATATTATGTGTTTAGCAACTTAGCTATATAATGTGCTAATTATCTGGGGATTTGCATTTAATACATTTAAATATGGTTTACATTTTTAGTTATTGCTTTTAAGACATCTATAATCATAGAAAGAAAAACTGTCTTCCCAACCCTCTGCCAGAAAAAGAGAAGCTTTTGACTCATGGCTAACAAAACTTTTATTAATAATTAAACAATGTTGTTGATTAGAAGCAGCCTTCAACTGCTATGCATGCATCTTACAGATGAGACCTATCAGTCTCTGATTCTTACTGAATGTGAGAACATGGCATAGGTCATCAAGATGTTAAGGACTAGATCAAAAAAATGTTCCTGAATCAGGATTTAGGAATTTCAAATAGGATTTTGTGCTTAAATCCAAGGGGGAGACCCTGAAAACGTCCACTTATCTGTTGTTTGACATTGAAAATGCTTCAACAGTGTGCCTGGTGTGAACTTTTTTAACCTTAAAACCCAGTGAATGACTGAAAGATCTGAGTGTGAGCATGCTCAAAAGCACCTCAGGTTGGGGCAGAGCTCAGAAACCACTGCTACTTTAATGTTTCCATCCTATTCACATCCAGATATGAAGGATTCATCTCCTAAAGTCCCCTTGTGTTCATGCCAGGCAGTGTGCTCAGCACACACCAGGTACAGGGTGCAGCTCATTGCAAACTCTAGTGGTGACCATTACAAAATAGGACCAGGAGAAAAATAAAAGCCTTATCCTTACATAAAAATAAAACTGCACATGGAATTTATATAGCAGTTTAGCATTTACATGGATTATCCAGCAAATGGGTGGGGGACAGGTTAAATGTCATTGTCTGCTGAGGGGAATGCTTCTTCCACAGCTTGTAGCTCCCAGCAGAATGCCTTGCCTGCAGCGTTAGGTGTGCTGAGCAGGAACAGCCTGTCTGTGCAGAAAAGAATTCAAGGTTTGTTGTATATGTGTCTGCAAGAGTGAAATGGCTTTGTAATGTAATGGTTATGACAATCACCTAGGATGAGAGAGAACAAGGGTCTTGGCTATGCTTCACAGTCTGCTCTTGGATTTTGTTACACGACTTTCGTGGGGACTCCTGGTTCAGAGGCTGCAGTGTAGGAAAGCATTTTCAGTAGTCTGGGATTTCAATTAGAGCAGATTATGCTGTAATTTTAAAATGTAATTTATTTTTGGCTTTTAAGACAGTCTTTTTTCATTTAAGATTTTTTTTTTTTTTAATTTAAACTAGGTTTACAGTAGCTCTCTGTGGTTTGACAGTTGGTCAGGTACTTGTGAGCCAAATCAAATGCAGGAGCGAGAGTCCTCAAGTGAACAGGGACTGTTTGTCATTAGTTTGTCCATCTTCGCTTTCTAATTGGCTGATAAGTTATATCCAGATGCTTTCAAAGCCCCACTGGAACTGAAGTGACAGTTTTAATACTTAAAAAACTATAGAAGACAGAACCTGCCATTTCCCTTTTCCAGTCTTGCTGCTTTATTTAGTGGATACATATTTGAGTTCCCCCTTTGAATTGACATTTGCACTTCTCAGGCACTCTGAGACTCAGACACAAATTGCTGTGATATTTTGCCTGGAGAAATTACAAACAACTTGCTGCAAAGCCTTGCGTTACACACCAGCCAACACTTCAGTGTAGCTTTATGAAGACAGGGAAAATGAAGACAAAAAACTTTTCTACCAGGACAGATGCACTCATTTTGGTGGCTTGGCTTTGGGAAAGGAGATTAAAACCAGCTTGTCATTGTTACAGTTGAAGGGTGACTGGTGAGTGTGCACCAGCACTCATGGGAGAAAGCAGCCTGAACCATGGAGGTGTCGCATTGGCCGACCTGAAACAAGGGATGACTAAAACCCTTCTTCAGTCTCATCCCTTGCCAGATTAAATCCAATTTAGAGGAATGTGTTGCTGCACGTTGCACCAACAATTAAAGGGAATAAAAGACCAATGTACTTATTTTACAACTGAAGAAGTTCTTTTTTAGAGTACCAAAATAATAGCTCTTACAAAAGAGAGGCCGCAGGATCACCAGTGAGCAGAGGGCATTAAGAGCAGAGTTTTGGATCTTGTCAAGGAGGCAGCTCCTCCATCACCAGGACACTCTCACAAGCTACACAATAGCACCAATCTGTAGTTGACATAGGTACTTTCTACATCAGCTCTGTCACTCCCATTATGTCATCCATGTCTGTATGTTAACCCAACTCCATCTTGCTTTATGTCAGGTAAGTTACTACCACAAAGCAAGGTCACCACATTTGCGTAGAGATCTTACTTATTAGCCCTAAATTAATTGGCTTGGTCAAGAATCATGGTGGAAATCTGGACTTCTGGCTACAAAATATTTTTTTCAAAAAGTTTCTGAATTCCACAAGGATTACTTCTACTTGTCAGAGCAATTTAGTGCTCATTTTCTCCCACAAACAAAATTGCAGTTTCCATCTGGAAATACTGGATTCAGAGATGCTGTAGGAATTCCTCAGGTGAGCCTTAGTGTGTCTGTCTCATTATTTCATTTTCCTCTGTGACTGAGGTTGCTCAGCCAAGCTGAGCCTGCTTTGAGGTGTCACCAGGGACTCCTGTCATATGCTGGAGTAGCTCAGTGAGAGACGGTGTGATGCACATCCCACATAAGAGACTGAAGTGTACAGACCTTCGACGGCTATGCCTGTAAAATGCAACAGCAGCTATTCCGAATCTGAAGTTTGTTACCGGCCAAAGGTTTTCCACTAAAAATTATTGGATTTGGGTCTCAAGTTTTCATCTTTTACTGAAATGTAATTACAAGATCTACTTTGAGGAAGACTGTTTTGTCAAATATTTCTGAAGAAACTCTTCCTCCAGCCAGCTTAGATGCGAACTTGTTGTCAAAGTCAGGCAAGTTTTTGAGTAGAAGACAAGCAGGCATAGCCACAGGAGAAATAAAGACAGGAGCTGAATGATGGGCCCTGCCTATGTGAACCTGTACTTCTGGCATACTTCCTACTGAGGGAGTTAAAGGTGTCCACACCGAGAGATCCTGCAGCACATCTTGTTCCTCTTGAGGCAGTTTCAGCAAGAATATAAAAACCAGATGGACAGAGGTGCTAGTAGCTTCATGATTCCTGCAGACGATCTTTCCATGTCGAGGAGGAAGTTTTCTGGCAGGACAGTGGCAGAGGGATTTATGCTGTTCTCTGTTTTGCAGAGGAAGGGCTTGAGGCTGCACAGCTGCCAGCCTAAAACCTTTCTAGATTTACTACTGGAAATTCACTTAAAATTAAACGTCAGCAACACCCGCCCCCAAAAATGTAAGAACAAAAGATGTCAAGTAGGAAATGTTCAGGGTGAAGAGAAAATCGTAGTGCTTCTGATTAAAATCAAAATCAAACTCTCTCCCATCCCATCCTAGGATTTCAGAAAGCTTTCCAGCACACATCTGCCTCCAGTTCCCTCTTTGTTTATTCAGTCATCAATTATCAAGAGACTTTTTGTTTTGTCTCAATGAGCTGCACAATTTGAAATGACTGTGGTATCTAAGACAGTTCTGCCTAAACCAAACACAGATTCCTTCATTGCACAGAGAATCTGGCTTGGATTGAAATAAAGATATCCTGAACCAACTGATTTTTTTTCTCTAAGCTGTTCTGAGAGTTATTATAATGTAATTTTTCTCAGTGAAACAAATAACACGCAGACTTCAAAAGCCCTCAGTGTTGTTCTCAAACAACAGAAAATGAATGAGATTAGACATCGTGATTTATGATGATTCCATCTTTTCTTTTTAAGATAATGGAAATATATTAATAGTTAAAGTCACATGAACTTTTGACTCCTAAAATACTAAGACATGCACTTGCCTAAAAAACCCTTTAGGACAAATGTAATATGACAGCTATTGCACTTGCACCTTGGAAGTGGTAGCTCCCTGGACTTATTATTACCTCTGATTAAACCAGTGGATTAATGCCTGTTGTTAATGCTCTCTGCTGATAGCAAGAAGTTACAATGGAGCATCTGCCATTCATCTTCCCTTTCCAGCAGAGCTCTGTCAGTGACTGCTATTGTTGCTACATCATGTAGCTACTAACTGAGGACTAGAATAATTTATGCTACCCCTTAGCTTACTTTCACATCTTCACAACTCCTTCCATAGGAGCAGTCTTGTGGTGTTTTTAATTGAATGTTCACAGAATGACTGGGTGTATTGGCAACTCTATTTGACATTTTCAAAGCACTGCAAAATAATACCACTTTAACAATTACTTTGTTGCATGGCAGATACTGACCTGAGTCTGTAAATCTAAAATGCCAGAAACCAATAGGTAAAGCAATTAGGTTCCATTAGAAAAAATTTTGCAAGACAGTTAGAGCTGAAGGAGGTAAAATTTCTGTCTTTTCTTAGACAAGCAGTGACTTGTCTCTTGACAAATGCCTGTCTCAATGATCAAAGTCCCAGGGCACTTTCTGGGACTTGACAAAGTGCCCAGACATGTATCTTGACTATAAACTTGTCTTTCTACTTTGGTATAAACCTGAAATACAGCTATGGAGTGAAAATGCACAAGCTTCTTTTAAAGATAATGTTCAAGATTTCATATAGTGTTTAGTAACAAAAACAACATAAGACAAAAATACTTGTATCTATATGGGCTATCTTTACACACTGTTATCTGACCAACTGAAATACACTGAAAATAAGTATTTCTTCTTCTGTCAGCATGGTAATATGTTTCTTGTTATGATAATGCTATACAGTTTTGATATCAGTTTCTTACACTATTTTCAGATGTAGAAGTCAATTCTAGGCCACTAGTCCTTTCTTGCTTCTAAGAAACATCTACTAATAGAGAGTATGAATATGAATATTTCTGTGTTCCTTTCATTAGCACTCTCTCTTATAAAACAAAAAGATACTACAATATTAATTTATTAATTTATGCCTTGTATATGCATGAATAAAATGTGAGCATCTTATAATTTTATGTCAATAAACAAATCTCTGGCATATTATTAATTCTACTAAATTAAATATTTAATTAAATTTGCCCTGTATTAATCTATAAACTCAGTCTGAAACCCTGACCTAATCTTAAAAGGTATTTTACCTTAAGTTTCAAAAAGGACAGTGTTTCACATTGTACTTAATCACATTTGCCAATTCTCATAAACTTGTTCTCATATCAGAGTATAACACCTGATAGAGTTTTAGTTTGCGTGCACAAATGGATGGCACATGTACTGGAAGCAGACAAACAATATCCCGGAAAACACACGCTTACAACTTGTCATAAATTACAACTTATCTACATCCTATGCATCCTCAGTTAAACCTTAGCTGAACTAACTGGTGCTGAAGGCAAGGTGTGGGGACAGAAATCTGCACAGTCGAGCAGCTGTTGGGTTGAAGTCACAACTGGTGTTGACTCTCTGGCAAGGTTCACAGAAGCAGGTAGCACAAGAGAACCAGATTGGTAGTGTTAAAGAGCCACTGCTGAGGATGCAATACCTGCACTGTATATGCCTTGGAGGATTTGGTTTGGACTAGTTATAATCTGTTTCCAAGGATTAAATGTCTAGTAGGAGATAGAACGCACCGGAGGTGCTCCCAGAGCACATGGATTGCTCTGTTTCATGTGAAAGTAACCCAGCTTGTCTGTTCTGAGACTGCTTCATAATGCAAACCAAAGTTTGCAGTAACTTGGGACAGCGTCTAAAAAACATACTCCTGACACTAAAACACTAAGGTAGATGTACTCTTCACAAAGAGAAGCTATGCAGTACCCTCTTCAAAAAATCTACCATGGGATGAAATGTGTACTTAAAATGATATGAAAATCAAAACCATATTTCACATATTAATGGCTGAATTTAGTCTTTGCATCCAAACATTTCATGATGCAGTCAAATTTTCTACGCACGGGACAGTGTGACTATCAGGCCAATTGGGACCCCTTAAGCATCTGGAAAATCTTTTCTCATGCATTCAATTTACTTTGTTCAACTAAAATTCAGGAGCTATTCAGATGTCAGAAAAAGTCCTGCAGTATGTCTCAGGATGAGAGAAAAATTAAGACTTCACAAAGGCAAGGAGGAAAATAATTCAATTAATAAAAACCATTTGCTATCTACAGTACTACAAATATGTTGAAAACTTAGAAATTTCTCTTATATTAAAAACCAATAAATTATCTTACAGATTAGTTTAATTAGCCTGATTTTCTATTATCCCACATACTTCAAAGCTTAGAGCTTTAAACGCTATAAAAACAATGTCTGTGCTCTAGGAGTAAGATTAATCTCCTTCAACAGCTCACATCCACACTTCAGCTTCCTTAGCAGTGAACAGGGGAAAAACAGCCACTCTCTGAGCAGGGCTCCTCAGACAAGTTTTAGATGTCTATTTTGCAATGAGCTGAGTCCGAAGGAAATACCTCTTTCTCATTCTTTTCAACTACAAAATAGAAGATTAGATGATGGCCGTAGACTTAAAAAGACCCCAGAGTTGTCTACAGACGTTGTCAGATGAATCACAACACAAATATCATCAGCATTATTTCATCTGCAGAGTGAGATGAATGCCCTGTAAGAGAAATCCAGTAGGAGCAGTTTCTGAACTTTTCTGTAAGAAATACAGTAGTCTCTTGACATAGCTATTCGAGATTCAGAAATTCCGTTTCTTGTTGCTAAATCAAGTTCCTATAATTTACTACCAATATCCATAGTCACACTCCATGATTTCAGAAGCTCAGAGCCTCAAGTATTGGGATCAGGTCAAGGCTTGAGCATGCATAGTGTAAGACACTGTGACTGACCCTGACACGGGAACATATTTCAGCCTACGCATTTTCTGGCTTCAATGAAAGTATGTAAATACATACTTAAGTAGTTTGATGATCAAGGCATGATCTAAGAGATCAACTTAATGTTTTAAGAAGTATGAGATGTACAAGAAAACAACAGATTATCATTAAAAATGATAATTTATAAAAAAAAAAAATAGAAAAAAGGAAGCTAACGCCATTAAGGAAAGCTAGCTACCTAGCAAGGCCAAAGAATAGCAAGTGTTTGATTTTGTGGGTTTTTCTTTTATATACTAAAGGTGAAAAAAAATCTTACAAACAGTATACACACAGCTCTCAGCAAGAATAGTAAAGTTATTAACTACATTTCAGAACAGCGTTTTTTTTTTAGTTTCAGAATATGAGACACCCACTAGAACACAGGGCAGAAAAGAGTATAAGGAAACGCGTTCTTACACTGAGAAGTTTACGAACATTTACAGGCAGAAACTGAGTGCTCAAAAGTGCAGGAACTCCATGGCTTTCTCAGATATAAATCGTTCTTACTAAGGGTAACTACACAGTAATCTATAGCAAATTGTAGAGACTGTGAAATTGCAAGGTCTCACCAAGTAATAGTTAAAGAAATAAAGATTGGTTGCTAGAGATGAGCTCAAATGACAAAATACAAATTTGAACCATTTAAATCTAAGTCTGGAAGTTTTACATCCACAGATTTTATTACACTATCATGAAGGGATGGCCAGCTGTAAAACTGTGGATAAGTGTTTTCTTTTCCAATTTGGTCCCATTAATAGATCTAATAATTTCTCCTTACCCCTTCTTCCCATTTTCAGAGAGACTGTTGTTACAGCAGCATGGTTAGTCACAGCAATTTGCTGTACAGCAAGTACTTTGGGTGAACACATCCCACTCATACCAGTCTGGACAAAGAAGATGGGAAATTACATGAATTTAGTCCACATTTAGGCATGAGGTTAAGCACGAGGAAAAATCAAACTGTGAGGCAGTAGACTGAATAGTCATTTGAAATCTTTTTTCCAACAGGGGATCAGTAATAACTCATGTGACAAATACCATGAAATAAGATACGAGATCATCTTCGGTAAATCAATCAAGCAACTGTTTCTCTGCTTTATCTAACTGCCTAGCTAAAAAAAAAAAAAGTCTGGGAAACAAAATTCAGGATTCTCCTTATCTTACATGTGTGTGCTCCCCCAGATGAAGTGCAAGCCATAGGTCTATTTGCAATCCTCCTGGAGCCATACCCAGGATTTTTCCTTGTGCAGGGTCAATAGGTGGAACAGAAACTGCCTAACCCCAACCCTTGTTGTCTTTAGTTTTGTAGGTAAGAAAAAGGCTTCGGTGGCTTTTAGCTACTTAAGGGCAATGAAAGTCCAGAATTCAAAGTTTAAACTTTCACTGGATGATTACATAAATGGGCAGCAGCATGCAATCCATCTGCAGAATGCTTTGGATGAAAAGGGGGATGTACTTCTTGTCTTCCACTGCACTAAGTTTGATAGTATTAGTAGCTATGCTTTGAGTGCAGCTGCTGGATAGGACCTACAAATATGTGTTTTTTTCTAAATGTGATATATGGTGAGATTCTCAGCCAAGACAAAAAGCTTTTTTTGATAGAAAGAGAAACTGAAGAGTCAGGGGTTTGGGGCATTTTTAGTTGGGGGACTGGGGCTTTTCGGTCATGTCTCAACTGTATTTCAACTGGATCCCATAGTCCCAATGAATGGATTTTGTACATGTGGGCAACAGAGTAACTGTCCCTTCTAGAGAAAGTCATCATGGTGTGTTCACATCATATAGATGATGTTAAATTCTCACTGTTATGTTATCTCCAAGTCCCCTGACAACTCCATTTCTGTCTTGTACTAGGCTTAGACATAGGATAAAACTATATATGGTTCAAGTTAATGTTAAGCAATAGAAAAACACCGAAACAAAACAAAACTAGAAATTACATTTAGAAAAGTGTTTTGTATGCCTACTCAAAATGCCAAGGCCAGTTTTTGTCTCATTCAGCACCCTTTTGAAAAGTAGAATACTGCAAGACAAGTGTTTTCAGCCTGACCTGATTTACAGGACAGAACAGGATAAACAGGTGGTCACTGTCACTCAGCCACCAGGCTATACAATTACCTAAAATAGTAATTAAATCAAAATTACTGGAATAATAAGATGGTATTAGAGAACTGCTCTTTAAAATATACTAAGGGCATCAGAATTTTCAATTTATTTTACCTTATTATAGTCTGTTAACCAAATTAGTCAAATAGTCATGAAACTAAAAGATGAATTTGATATTAACGTTCTTTATGGTTTTGGGCACAAATCTCATCATAGTAAAGACAGAGTTCCTACTTGTTTAGCATGAAATCAGAACACAGTGATGAAGTGGCATGATGACAACATCTGCACACTGTAAACTCCTTGAAAAGGGAGTCTCTGTTGTGGCCTCATGCCCACCAGTGTGCCACTTGCTGTCTCCAAGCTACACTCAACTGTAGGCAACCTGGCATTTTGACTGGGGCCTTCCAGGTAAAGCATGGGGCAAGGCACCAAGGCTTTAGCCCTCTCTGTAGCACCATGGTGAAAAAATCATGAGTGTTCTTGGAGAAAACAGGTGAGATTTAGAAAGTATTGCATTTCAGGAAGAGGTAGTCAACAGTGGGAGAAGGTCTTAAGTGCCATGAAGGAGCAATAAGCCTCTATTTTGGTGGTGGTAAGGTCAAAGAGATACCGCTTTTTTAAAATGAGTTTACAGGCATGGTTGCATTGTCAGGAGTTAAGTCTTATTTTTAAGTTGTGTTAATATACTAGAATGATATTTTAGAAAGGAAAAAAAAAAAAAAAAGGAAAAAGTATTAGAAGTTATTTGAAAACCTCTACCTTTTGTCTGCTCAGTTGGGTAGAACTACCATTCCAGAAATCTTATCTACATCATACTGTTCTCATCAGAATAAATTGTTGGTAGACTTTCATTGGCAGTTACAGTATAAAATATAAGTGAAAAGCTTATAGTGCGGACTTAGATGTTTAAATTTTAACTTATCTGCATTAAAAATATTGGTGAAAAAGAGACATAGCGTTTATCTTTCTGTATGCATTCACATAATTGCTTTATAGTGGAAAAAACCCTGCTCCCTTGATCCTGTGTTGCAAGCCAGTCATGGAATAGAAGACTGTCTTTTTGTAGCAGATATCCTTATCCTCCCCCTTCCTACCACTATAAAGTTCTGAGTAATCCTGACAGGCAGGATAGCGATGAGTGTAGATTTCTTGCTAGTCACTGTAGATTCTAGGCCTTTTCCCCATAAACATATTGCTTAACTTTACAAAGATTAATTCATGTGCTTATTTTCATGTCATTTGCATACATAGAATCCTTAGTCTGCATAAGGTCAAGTGCATGTGTAAGTCTTTGAGTGACCAGGATATAAATAGTCTATATATATTTGGCTATTTTGAACACCATTGCTCATGCATGCCTATCAGTTTCACTAGAAGCTTTACGTATGCAAGAGATATAGGGTCACATTTCAAATGATGTCAGTGAGTGCTCCAGAAAGCTTTGCAAAGCTACAAAGCTTGACCAGTGCAGAACCATTTGACTAGCTGCCTCATTTCTTTCTCTCTCTCTACTTCAGGGAAAATTGACATATCTAACCGTTCCTCAATATTTATTTTTCCCACTGAGTTATCTAGTTGTTTACCTGATTAGGTTTCTCAAAGTACATTTACATAGATTTCTCCAAGTACATTTCCATAGGTTTTTTTTTTCTCCAGTGAAGGTGAGTTCAATGGTTATGCAAGGCAGAGGCCAGCCAGCCACAGCCTTGCCAGTACCCCCCAGTCCTGGCTTTCAACACAGTTGTTATTCCAGTAATGTCTGCCTCTCGTAAGCAGCAGCTGCCAACTGTGTTCAAATGTGTGGTGGTTTTCTACTGTGGGCAAAGAGCCACCAAGACTGAAGCTGGATCCATGAAACTTATTTCATGGCTAAATGCCAATTCCTTTGACCATAACACCCTATAGGTAATAAATGGTGGAAGTATGCCACAAAGCAGCTTTTTTGGGGTGAGGGAGGTAGGCACCTCTCTGTGCTGGAATATGAAAAAAAGTCTGTTGCCCCAAAGCAACAAAGTTATGTCTTAGTAGTCTGGGGAAGAAAAAGTAGATGCCATCCCCCACTTTTGTTTTTGCATTTTTTTTCTTGGATGAATTTTAAATGGCTATTTGTGAGGAAACTACTTTTATTCCAAACAAGGATTCATCTGTCTGCTTCTGCAAGGATTAAATCTACACCAAAAGGGAAACAAACCTCACCCACATTATTCCTGTCTGCGTGGAATTTACAATAATGAAAACACCTCAGCTACTTGCCATGGGGTGTCTGGAAGGCTTGTGTTTTCATCTCATTAACTAGCTCCTTAAGGAAAGCTATTCACATTTCCCCTGGAAAAATCTCTGCAGACAGCAGAGCTGGCCAGCAAGACATGTGACCTCTTCAAAATCTACCCAGCATTTCAGTGAGGAAAGACCTTATATGGTGGTGGAAGACTGATTACTAGAGTACCAAACTAGGTAATTTGCTTTTATCATCCATTCCCCTTACTCCACTATCACCAGTAAGGTTGAACAGACTAAAACTGATGGGATTATTTAATTTTATAAGTGTTATGATTGCAGCTGCCTACTTCCTATGTAACTGTGTCTATTCTGTATAAACTGTATTTATTTATGCACTGAAGTTTATCTTCTAGTTGGCAGACCTTTCTCCTTTTGTACTAATCCTAGAGCCTGATATGGGAACATTATTCTTTCTGGGATAAATTAATAAAACTCAGCGTTCTTGCATGTAGAGGTTACTGAGTTAGCTTTAGATGGGCCAGTTAGGAGGTAAGAACCGGTTACCTTTGGACTCATCCAAGCTAGTATGCAATTCTTTCCAGCACAGCTAATTAGCTTAGCCATCCAACTAGCAATTTTCACAGCAAACTAACCCAATTATCTATGCATGATATGACACTGTGTCATGTCTGAGCCCAGAATATGTCTGTCTACATATGGGAAAAATTAACCACAGGTTGTGCCATTGAAAATAGCAGTGGATGCTCTAGGGAGAGGGATAGTTCCCTTCTGCCCTTATAATATGAATATCTGGACTAATAACTACCTAGTGAGTACCTTGCTATCTGCTCAGGTTTTGTGTCAGCTATCATTTTTTTAACTCAAAATCATTATAAGTAAAGGGCATGAGGAGCCCAGGGTTTTAACTTCCAGAAAGCAGCATAAAGTGAAAGCTTTTTGACACTCATTTCAGCATTATCGAACAATTTTGTTGCGGTTGAGTGCCCTCACTAACTTGATAACGGTGCCAATTTAAGCAGAACAGCGCAGCACTGGAAATGCTGCTGAGCTACCAGTAGCTGCAGAGGCACTCAGAGATTCAAGGGAAACCTCTGACAACACACTTTTATTGACAGTGTGGCATCTGTATGACCTGCATCATTATAGTACTTCATCTTCTCATTGTACTTATACATTTATTCTTATTGTTCCTAAGAAGTGAGGAAGCACTTCTCCCATTTTTCAAATGCCAATGGATGTGCAAGGATTTTTAAAACCTTAGCCAATGTCAGGCTCAAGAAATCTGCAATAGATTTAGGATTTGAACATTGGTCTTCAAAATGCTAAGGTGAGCCACTGACCAACTTTCTTCTGTGACTGTTACAAAAGTTTTATTGCTTTAACTAGTATCACATTACAGAAGTGTAAAGAAACAAACACAATACAAAGCATAAGAACTTGCGTACATATGATACTGATACACTGATACTAAGCAAATCTTGGGCAGCGCGCATAGTTATTATCTATTATATCCTTAGGAAGCACTACTAAGTGACCATTTAATTTAGTTGTTCAAGTTATTTTTCACACTTGGATTATAAATATCCATCACTCCAATGATGAAAGACAAGGCATTAAACTGATTTTGTTGTTCTTAACCTCAGGTTGAGTGATAATCTAGTCAGTCCATTGAAAAGTTACCTATTTTCACTATAGCTGTTGTTGACGTTTAGGCATCCTGTTTTCTACCAAGAAGATAGGAAAAGAAAAAGATTTTCACTGCAAAGCTCTCTTCCTCGACCTTAATTAGAGAAAGGACTTCATCCACATAATCCATGTTACCTCAAGGGACAAGGGCTCACAGTAGCAAAAGTAGCACTAGTCCTAAAAACCTTTAAATTTGAAGCTAACCTGGAACCAGTAGTATAACCCAGACATAGACCTTTTCTGACAAAACCAACTGTTACCCTTTTACAGTATTGCTCGATAATGTACAGTTTCAAGTACGGACTGGTCTTGCATCAAAGATCCCTGAAGAAATACAGTCAGTACTCCATGCTCCTGTGTTTCTTTTCTAAGTAATTATCCTCTTGGAGTTGCCTGGACTTGCCCTCTAGATTTCTGTCAGCACTGTGTCACTGTTACAGTAAATGACAGCATGGCTGTTTTCAGCATATTTCAAAGACGGCACAGTCAAGAAAGATGTCCTTCTCTGAAGGTACATTGTGCTTTGTCCACTAGTTACACCCACAGACGTTATGATGTCAGCTTTGCATTGATCAGTGACAAACTTTGTGTTTCGTTCTCATGGAAATTCAATTCCCTTGTAACATCTGAAACTGGATACTACATGACGCATTCAGCACAAAGTCTTAGACCTTTTAGGTTGCGCAATTTCTGGCTCCCGCTCTTTTGCACAGAGTCCAGTATGAAAGGAGAGGTTGAGAATTGACACCCTCTGGCTTTATAGCACTAGCAAAATCACACGCAGTTCTGTGATAAATCAAGACAGTGGAGTTTGTCTCCAGTAGCTGCCCTCAGAGCAACTGTACAATGCTATTTTCTACTTCTCATACCACTTACAGAGCCGGTTGGGGATATCTACTTGTGCTTAGAATAATCTCAACTCTGTACATGATTTGAGATAGCTTGGGGTGAAATGTAATATCCTATATTATATATGACAGTAGAGTCCTTAATTTGTTAGAGACACTGAGGAATAATAATAGCAGGTGGAATATTTTTAAATACTCTGAGACACAGTCACACCTTTTGCATGTCCCATTGGAATAATTTTTACAGTCCCAGCAGTTTCCTTACAGAGCACAGCCTATGTTCTCATTCTTGCACATGCATATACTACAAGATATAGATAAGAATATCAGTAATGGAAACAAGATCTGTTTCTGCTCACTGCTTCTAAAGAATCATTTACATTAAGGATGATACTAAACTCCCAATTTTGAACTTACTTGTAATAAAGTGCCAAACCAAATGATGAAACAATCCATGCAGAAGACTAATCTTCAGGTCATTTCTTTCGTTCTTCCCTCTCCCACCCCCCCTTTTTTCCCCTAATGGATAATAACATTAGCATGGGTATAACTTCCTTAGAACTTGAGTATTACGAACTCAATGGTATTTAAGCTGTAGATTATAACTGGCATGATAAAGGATCACAAGTGTATCTTTCTGTCAGCTGTTTCCATTAAGAACCTCTAACCATGGATCATTGATGTAACAGATCATTATGGCCCATTGTGTCAGTTCATCTGTTAGGATCTGTGCACTATAAGCATGACAGATTTCCTCTGCAGCAATTATAGTCTATTGTGACAATAAGATTTAATGAATATAAACAACTAACCACATAATCTGTTATTACAGAACATAGCTATGCACCCAGATGGGAACTGAGTTCCTAGACGTTGCCAGTTGGAGTTTTTAAAATGGTGACTATTTCTGTCTTCATGTTATTAGATACAATGCTCTAATTCACAGCATACATTTATCTCAACCCTGTCAGGTGAAAAGTCTTCAGAATTTAAAGTCTAATCCTGCCAGTGTTCAGTGATTTAATTTTTTTCTGAGTCAACATTATCTTTTAGGTTTTTGGACACTTACTCCATGTCTTTCATTGTGATACTAGTGGTGCTGTTAATGTTTCAGTACTGACACTGTAGATGAAACAAGTAAATACAATGAAATTGGTCACAGAAATTAATGAAACATAGCAGAACATTCCTGTATTGTTTTCCAAGTATAAACAGTTCTATGTAATATTATTTTTTACAAATGATGGGCAAAGTGCTAAAACAGTGCAAATCTGTAAAATCACAGTGACTGAAATTTTGCTGATTGATGCAGCTGAAGGTCAGACCTAGAAGCTTTTGATACATATTTGTGAAATTAATACTCTATTTCAAAGTACAGGTTTACAGCTTTTGAATGTGAATGCTGGACTTGAGTACATCAGAGGTTACAATTACAGTACAGCTGTATTTTCATCTGTGCAGATGGGCGCTACAGGGATACATACATATATATATACACACACTCTGTTTCAATAACTGAAAATTCACCATAAAGAATGTATTAATGAGGAATACTTTTGGATGAGCTATGTAAATGCCATTGTGAATCATCATGGCCATTATCATGTCCTTTTTGAGAAGAAATCCACAATTAAACATACTTCCACCCATTTATTGTATCAAAAGGGGAAAAGATTCTTACCCTTACCTAGCATGCGAACACATTTGGCATTCTGGTCAGGACTATCAAATGAGATTTCTCCGCACCTCTGAAAAAAAAAAAAAGATATATTTAGTTAAATATACTGTGATAGGATCCCTGTCCTTGTCCTCAGATAGCTCTGTTTATGTTTTGGAATAGGAGATGTTAAAATACACATTGTAAAAATGTCACAATCAAAAGATTTTCAAGTAGCCAAAGTTTGAGGAAGAATGGACATTACTAATGTACAAAGATGGGTCAACACTGTTTCTTGGTGAAGATACAATGTGTATCTGTGGCTTAAGCTGCTGCTTGATCCGTGTTACTATTTGTTAGCATCAGACCCATGAAAAATAATATTCACACATACAGATAAGGAAGATGGGCCATGAAGATTTAGGTTGGACATTAGGAAAAGGTTCTTCCCCCAGAGGGTGGTGGAGCACTGGAACAGGCTCCCCAGGGAGGCAGTAGTGGCCCCAAGCCAGACAGTGTTCAAGAAGAGACTGGACAATGCCCTCAGATACATGGTGTGAACTGTGGGGTTGTCCTGTGCAGGGACAGGAGTTGGACTCCATAATCCTTGTGAGTCCCTTCCATCTCAGGACATTCTGTGATTCTATGATTATATGATTACCAGGGATGATGTTCTGTCCCTATACAACCCCAGTGAAGGAACATCATTAGAGTTAGGATCAGAGTACAGAAGTGTTGGGTTGTTTTCAAAGATAAGACATCATTTTTGAGTCCTTTATGCAGACAGGCATGTTGGTTTAGTTGCCAGGAGAAACATAATTGATGTGGCTCATGGGTCTGATCCAGCTCCGATTAAAGTCAGTAAGTGCGCAAATCCCACTCACTTCAGTAGTGGTTGCTTCAGGTGCTAAAAAAAAGATTCAATTTTGTATAACTACACTCAGAGCTCATGATGGGAGCTTAAATATAGCCCCATATTTTATAGGTAAAAGTGGTCTGTACTTCCTTATCTACATATTAGTGGTTTTGGTATCTATGACCAAATGGGAATAAAAGCACAGTGGTTCAAGTTTGGAAAAATCACTGAGCGCTCTCCATTTACCTTTCTCTTCCTTTCTCCCTCTTTCTTGTGCCGTTTCCCCTCTTTAGCACCTATGGCTTTCTCTCTATGTAAGACAAAGTGGTTAGTACTTTTTTTTTTTTTTTTTTAATAGAAGTCACATTTGTAGCAAATATTGAAACCTATAAAGAATTGGGTAAATAAAAAACCTCAGAGCTTCAAAGAAGATGAAACACAGCAACAGTTTCATAAATTAACAACACATTTGGAACTCACTATTTTTAAAAAAAGCCTTCACCTCCCTCATACCAAATAAACACAAACAAACAAGCAAAAGCCCATCTCCCACTCAGAGTCTTTAAATATATCAGTACATCTAAAAAGAGCAAACAGACGCTTGTATTAACCTTCCTAGGTGGGAAGCAAATAATACTGAAAGATTGCAAAAGAAAAACAACACCTAGTATTTCAAAGTTAATTTTACAAATGCTCTCATACCACCTCCCTTTCAGGAGACACAGAAATTTGCTACGGGAAGAATGTTAAGATATGGGCATTCTTTTCACAGAAATCTCCCAGCTTCTTCTTCATGACCATAAGTATACTTAGACAAACACAGATGAAAGAAAGCATGTCAAAATTCACTGCCCGCCTCACCCCTGAATTTTTGCTGCTCTTTGAAAATTTTTGGTCATTTTTTATTTAGTTCCTCAGAGGTATTGTATGTTCCAGACATATTTATATAAACATCACATTTCAAGCTGGCAAGTGATGTCTTACAATATTTAACAATACTCACAAGTCCCAGTGCTATGAAATTTGCTAATGTTCCCCAGAATCCATCAACATCCCACGGGATCCATTAGGATGATGGATGAACTTTGAAAATTTTGCAAGTGAGATTCAGATAACTGTATTCAAGTTCATAGCCTTATGTGATTTCATTTAACCCCTGCAACCCACCAAAGTGGCCGCAAATCATGCTACAACAGTCAGCCTAGGAGATTCTTCACTACTACCAGTGCATCTGGAAATACCAGGAGACAAAGCTTCTGCAGCAATTTAATTTCTGATGCCAGTAAGAGCTCTTAGGTGCACATCAATGCTCAGAGCATCTGAAAAAGACTTAGTTGGATCCTGGATGTGTAAAGTGGCACAGAAGTGCAGCAGGGACTCATTTTTGCTTATCCAATAAATAGAGTAATTTTGGGCATTTTTGCTGTCAGCAAATGTTTTCCGTGAACAAGAAGTAAGGAATGAGTTCAGGATTTAATCTTTAGGATTAAACTGAGACTTTGCCACCACTGCTATGAATTCCTGCCAGAGATGGACAACCTTCTCCTGTCCTTTTCTCAGCCTGTCTTACTTCCCTTTCTGTTTTGGGTTTGTTCTGCCTGCTTGGATATCAGAGCTGATACTGAGAGGTGAGGTCAAGAGTCTCTTTGGTCCCAATCAATTTCCTAACTAGTTCCAAAGCAGCTGTTCATTCTCTTCTGAAATTTTCTAAGTTGGCTACAAAGTCAATAGTGGACCCATCAGGGTCAGGACTTCCACGTTAGACACTGGTTATTCTAATTTTTAATTTCAACCAGTCAAGAGACAGAGAGAAGGGAAGAGGAAGAGGAAGAGGAAGAGGAAGAGGAAGAGGAAGAGAAGAGAAGAGAAGAGAAGAGAAGAGAAGAGAAGAGAAGAGAAGAGAAGAGAAGAGAAGAGAAGAGGAGAGAAAGAATAACCCTGGACGTATCTGCTGCACGTATGCAGATCTATTGCACATATGCAGATCACGATATATGTCTGTTGGGGACGCTGAGAGAGAAATATGACATCTCTTTTAAAGGCTGGCTGCAGAGCCTTTAGAAACTGCTGCTTCTAAGCAGCACTGGCTTTATTCATAGGAGTCAAGTCTGGAAGAATGTATTGGTTTTCTGTTCCCATTTTAGAGAAGCAAGAGTCTAAATGGTGAGCTGTAAAGACCAAATATGTTATCCAGTTAGGGAGAGCAATGAACTGAAACAGGAGAGTTGCCTCCGAACGTAGTTTCTTGAAATCTATGATGAGGTTGGATTCTCAGTGCTGATCTATATTTGAAGCTCATTGAAGTTCCAAGCTTTCACTCTAAAAATCTGATAAATCTTATTCTTGGATCTAAATGATCCCTGAGTTTGGGATATTTTAAATCTCAGTTTGGGCTTCGTGGTTAGGGCAACTACAGTATTACTAGATTGCCTCTGCCATACGTAGTCCTGGATGTTGGGTTGGTGAGTTTACAGGGGCAGCCTGGCTGAAAATAATGCCACAGGTTTTCACTTCCTCTGAAGTGAGAGAAGATTTGCTGTTTAAAAATCTTTAAACACTGCTGTGTTCAGAAGTGGTCAGATTTAAGAAACAAGTGTGTAAATACAAGAAAAAGTCACCCCTCCAAGTCTTTGTTATACCTTCATATCTCTTGAATCACTGAATTCTGGACTAGACTGTATGATTTCTTCTCTTTCTTGAGAAGAGAAAAGTATAGTTGCTTTCAGTTAATAATATTTTCAGTAATATGTATGTCATTCCACTTAGGATTGTAGCCTGCAATTCATTATGCATGTGAGAAAGTATTTGTATTTATATAAGAAAATAAATTAATATATTATCTGTTCTCAACTCCCTTTTTTTGAGATTGGATGCATGCCAGGATGTTAAGTCTGTTGCACAAGCTGAAAAGTAGTGAACTAGAATGGGACTCACCAGTCCCCCATGGAAAAAGAAACCGAATCACAGAGCAGCTGGAAGTGTAGCTTTAGAAAAAAAAAAAAAAAAAAAAAAGAGTTGCTGTTAGAGAATGAGGACAAAAGGACATGATCTTCAGAAGAAATGTGACATGAAGCCAGGTCCTTTAATAAGTAAACTGGACAGCTTGAAGCCATCCTGGTTGGCTATGATGGCCCAGTACCACCTGTTGGAAAAGACAAATACCGTATTACACAGGCACCATCCTCCATAGCAAAAGACTCTGCCGAAGGAGGGTGTTCTCAGGCAAGATGACCTCTTTGCAAGATACCATGAGGAGTACACAGGAGAACAAGAAGCCTCCTGCAAGGGGCCCTGTGCCAAAACAGTGTAAGCAAAACTGCAGAAAAGCACAACTGGCAAAAATAAAAAAGGTCATGCAGAGAGTGGATGGAAAATCTTCTCTAGTCAGTTGTACTAATGCACTAATGCATCTCATATTACTTCTCCAGTATTACATGATCATTCATAGGTTGGGTTTCCATTTCCAGCATGCCTGGGCTCACACCACCTGCATTTGAGGATTTGAGATATGTAGCAATAAACAGGGTGTATATACACCAGACAGAATATGCCCTTAGTGTTTTTCTTTTGTGTTGTGGAGAAAACTTCATCTACAGAAACAATGTTTTTGAAGTAATTCTATTCAATGTCTATCTGTATGGTAAATTAAAGCATTACACATTCTAAGAAGAGAAATACAAATCAATTGAAATAAATAGGGCTAAATTCTTACTTATGACTAAATTCAGCAAGTAATGGTCTGAAAGTTTGTCATGAGAATTGCAGTAAGTGGCACAGTAATTTTCTGCTTATTAAATGCATATAATTAACATTTAACAATTTTAATAATTTCAGAGTGTATAGGGTTTAAAAATATAATAAGAGTTTTTCTGGCATGAAATTTGAACATGCACAATTTTAACCTTTTAAGCTGCAGACAACCAAGTTTAAAATCCAGCTTAGTCAGTCAAAAAGTTATTGGAATAGGAACCATATTTGTTGTCGTCTTTACTTTGTTCTGGTCTGCACGTCCTGAGTGTGGTGTTCAACACATATGTCTCTTCCAATGTTGCAATAATCAACGAGGTACTAGATGTACATGATCAGTCAAACATGACAATAAAGTTGGGATAATATTGTTTTTGCAGGAGGTGACAGGGATTATTATACCTCCAAATAGAGGAGATGTGTTAATTGCACGTTGATTGCATGCCAGGTGCTTTTTAAGGATCCATCTGTTTTCATTTTTTAAAGGAACCTTATGTTAATATGCTTTGCTCTTACCAATAGAAATAAGTAGAAATAAGTGCATTCTACATAACAACGCTGTTTGGTAAAAGGGTTTTTTCTATCCTTTCCCCCCACCCTCCCCAGAGTACTGCATACAATTTCTCATTCCTTTAGAAATCAGAGTTAAAAGATGTACTTGTAGACACAACCAGTTACAATAATTTAAGGCAGAGCAAACAGCTTCTATGCTTCTATGAAAAAACAGATCTAAGAGGCAAAAAAATGCTACTGTTATTAATATTTCTCTTTTCCTATTATGTTCCTTTCTACATCACTTTTAAAAAGGACTTGAATGAAGTCCTGTAGTATGTAAAAGCATAACTGTAGTTGCCTAAGGATTTATAGATGTAAAGTTTGTTGGTGTGAAAAGCAACAGTACTTCATAAGTTTTAGCAATCTTTTATAAAAACAACTGGCCACTTGTAACTCATATAAATAGTTGAAAATTAAGGGCAATATTTCACAAGGAGTCAGGCCACATGCTCTTTGTCTTCAGGCTGCCTGGAAGGAGATTTAAGGTAGATTTATCTCAAATGCTGATGAAATATCAGAGTGTAGGAACTGTAAGATTTCCAATGCCTTATTACACTTGTGGTATTTCCAGTTCTGTCTCTCCTCTCTGACAGGGACAAAAGAAAGTACAGGAACTACCAGAGCAGTCTGACATATGTAATCTGTCCTGCCTGCAGACTTTTCACAAGCACCACCCCAAATTGAAAGCCTTGTAATATTATCTGTTAGTGATTAAATCAGTGTTTATGTAAAACAAGGAAGTTCCCTACCAGTACTCTGCATAATCTTGAGATGCACTGAAATGTCAGATACTTCTGCATTTTGCTGAATCTATACCCATGGCCTTTGTTGGCATATAGCTAAGGAATTAAGCCATTGTTTTCATTTGTTTAGAGACAAAAGCTTATTTTCTCTGTATCACACCTCATTTTAAATTTAACAGGCCCATGTTTGATCAATTTTCTCTGGAGCGAATGACTGCAAAAAGCTCACCTTAGTCATATAACCTTGAATTGCCAACTTTGAATCCTTCAAGAACTTTACTTAGACTTTATTATATGAAAATATGTTTAAAATGAATGCAACTTGAGAATCACATGTATAAACATTCTCATTGGTAGAAAAGACCACTAGAATCTTTCAGATAATGAAATTATCCAAGATCTATAAAAGTGCCTTTGTCCCCAGGCCTTATTAAGAGTTCATGTAATGATTGTAGATAAAATCTTACAGTTACCTGAAAATTTAGACCTACCTTTGTTAAGGTACGTGTTCCACTAAATTAGGCTGCAAAAAAGTACACTTATCTTGAACTGGTATGTATTATGTTTATGTCCACCCATTTATAAATATGGTGTAATCACAGCATACTGACAATTGCCTTTAAAATACATTTGCTGCTCTTCAAATTACTACTATTACATTGCAACTCTACCACATTTCGTGAGCAAAGTTTCCAGCTTCCCTATTTAGTATCAGAATTGAGGCATACTTAAACTGAAAATTCAGGTTCTATTAACATCTGGATGATTTTCTGCAGAGTAGAATAGCTATATCTGGGAAGACTTGCTTTGACAGTTCCTCCCTTGCCAAGCTTTCCCAGTGAAAGAGGTTTCTCTTCCCTCCAGGAAGTTAAAACATGTTGCTCAAATAACCTTTCAACACTGTCAGTGTCAATCTCCAGTCAAACCTTGGCAATTCTTTTCATTATGGAATTTACCGTGCTGTGGCTCCTCAGCTAATCTGAACAGAAGACTCAGCAAAATAAGTAATTACAACTAAATTGAACAATAATTCCCAGCCAACCATTGTTGCCGGTAGTCAGCAACTTGTTTGTGGGCTAAATAACCTGAGGTGAACCTTTAGGCAGTTCATTTTCTCACAAACCTGTGATTTACTATGGTTAAGAGTGGTTTGAAATGGATTGATGTTGCTGGAAAATGGACAGAGCAGCTTAACTGCTTTGTTTTCTTCTGGAATTAAGGAAAAAAAAAAGTTTAACAGTGTGTGACTTCATTAGGGAGGCTCCAGTAGCCTTGGCCCCCTTGAGAATCTGTCAGTGTTTCAATATGGCATCCCTACTTTTAAGTGTTTATAACAGGGGCACTGGGAGCCAAGTCTAGAATTACTAAGTAATAAAAATGCTGGGTTTTAATAAGCAATAAGTCACAGTTGAATGCACTGACAGGCGAGGCACGACTTGTAGGCATGTTCTGAGGGGGTGCCATCATCCTACAAACGTTAAAGAGCAGACTAATTTTTTGCTCTCATGGGATAAATCTGTATTACAGTTCATTTGTTAGTTTACATTTTAAAGAATGTAAAACATCTGTAGATTACGTAATGAATCCTTCCACCACAAAACCAGTTCTAAGTGGGAGGGAAGATGAGAGGAAAATATCAATACTAGGGAAAAGGCAAATTTGTTGTCTCGGTTTATTGTTGCTCTGATGTGAAACATCAAAGTTCTCTGCATTTAAACATCTTCTGGACCGCATAATTATCTTTCCTCCTCCTTTCAGTTACAGAGCGGAGCTGTTCTCCTAGCTGCTTTCCATGGTTACTGCCATTTTAACTTTCACTTTCTATTGAAATATCTAATGGAAGGAAAACATGGGATTAATTTGTGAAAATTTAGATCTCAACTTCAACCACATGTTTTTCTCACATATGTCCCACTGATCTACTGGATCAAAGGAAGGGTCAAAGCCTCAGAAGTACCAACTGACACACCACTCTTTCCAAGAAGCAAATCAAAGGCCTGTGGGAGAATAAATCTGCTGAAACATCTCCTTAGGCTATTCAGAGCAACATGGGATGAATTTTGGCACCTACTTTTTTGTGTGTGCCCACTGCATACCGTACGCTTTGCATACAAAAGTACAGCCTCAGGAAGGACAAGAAGACAAAGCTCCTGTCAGCCAACACAGACATCGGGTTCCATATGTCTAAGACTGTCTCCCTGGTTACTTTCTGAGCAGTACCAAGCACCAGTGGCTACCTGCTTCTCAAGAGCTGGATGTTCTTTGTTCCCTGAAACATCAGCACACAGCAAGTCAGCCCTGTTTCATCCTTTCTGGGACTTCATTTTTAAGGAATGGGAGTTGGTGAGAACAACCCATGCCAAAAACATACCAACAACTACGTAATGTGTTCACAAGTCCACTGCTTTCACGCACCTTCTGGCATAGACACAGACACAGATTTAGGTAACAGAACAAGCACTGGACCAACAAAACAGGGAGGAGTTAGAAGTCATCAAACACACCTCAAAAACATACTTGTGGAAGGTCTGGTCAAGCAGATAGCTTCAGCAGAAGTGAATACAGAGCACTTAGAGATGGAAGGCAGGAAACTACTTCTCCATCGTCCCTCACTTGTGCACCACACACTGCTTGAGTCTGAAGGTAGTAGGGCCCCATGGTCCAATGACTGCAAAATTGGTCATCTCCTTAAAAGTGAGCTTTTCTCTTTCTCTTTTCTCACTTTCTCTCCTTGCTCTTTCCCTAAGATAACTTTGTGTTTCACTCTGCAAATAAAACTTTGTAGGAACAAAATCCTTTCTACAACACTGTGTCGTCACACCATGCCCTAAGGAAACCTGGGCCCAGCTGCTGTACAAAGAGGACACAACCAAGGAATGGCCTCAGGCCTTGATTTCTTTAGCTGGTTGGATGATTTCAATGTGTCACAACATGAAGACCTCACTTTGGACTGTATCTCCTGAGCTTACCACCAATTGCTTACCGTTTTACTCCCAAATTTGATTCTGGTTATTCTTCCCAAACATTTTGGACCCTCCTGCCATGTACTTATTTTTAAACTCTTTTGCCACAATAAGCAATCTTAATATATAAGCACTATCTTCAGTTGTTCTGTGCCAATGGCCTGATACAAAATTTTGTGGGCATCTGTCCAGCGTGATACAAAACACATACTATAAAAATGGGCTTCTTTAGTGGTATTTTAGCCAGTTAACACATGCTTCTACAGTCACAACTATCAATTAAAAGTGCTCTTATACTAGCGCAGTTTGGAAAAAGAAATTAAAAAAACCCAAAAAACTAAGTAACTTTAGCACTGCAAAAATGACTTTCAGAACTTCAAGTACAGCCAGCATACGTCACGTTTCTACATGCGGAACATATGGAGCTAAAACCCAGCAAGTGTTGTTTTGAAAAGAAAAACATTGATTTCAAAAATTGTCATGTTAAACATTGGGGAAGAACATCTTTTACATTAGAAGAGTCATTGATACTGACATACTTTTTATACAACTTTCAAAGTGGGATCAATAACATATCTGGAGCCACACAAATGCCATTATTTTCAGAAAATATTATTGCTACTGCAATATTCACTATGAACATACTTCAGCTACAGGAAAATCCATGGTTTTTGAACATACTAGTTACAGTTTCCAAGGTCACAGTCTTTTGGAGCAATGCTAAAAGGACTAATTTTCTCCCTGAAAATAATTCCCGGAAGCATAGAGTTTCTTTTAGAGGTGTGTGGTGGAGTTTGTGGTTTTGTTTGTTTGTTTGTGGTTTGTTTGTTTTTTAAATGTGTGTAAGCATCAGTTCAAAACAGGTGTATTGTTGACAAGTGCTGCACAAAGCTGTTCTTTTCACTCACTTCTTAACAGATTCTGGTTATAATCTCTTAGCTAAGACTACAGATATGCCTGTCCTTGAGATAGTAAAATAAAAGGACAAAGCTTCTGCAAATGTTTCTTTTACTTTTGAGAAAACTCATAGGAGTTTACACAAGGAATTAATTGCCCGGGTAGCTTCCTTCTTCTTTTGCAGGCCCAAGGCCTTCTGAAGTGATGTGAATCTTGATTCCCCATACAAAAATTATAAACGCATCTCATTCTAAAGAGGCTTGTTTTAGACTGCAGAAACAACTGGAATAAAGAACAGCAAAAAAACCTCCATGGAAACAAAATGCCCCGTAGGTCTGTACTCAAAGTCTTCCTGAGCTGCCGACCAACAGTCTAGAGAACATTAAGCCATGATAGTTTCATAGCTATCTGTGACTGTCATAATCCTGTTTTGAGAACAGGTGTTCAAACAAGTCTGCAATGATATTATAGAATTCCATGTGTAATCCAAATAAGATCCTGAGCATATCAGAAGGTAAAGGTCTCTTAAGGCACCCTACTGCAAAATATTTTCCTGTCACACTTCAGTTTCTTAATAAGTTTTCATCATTAAGGAACATGAAAGTATTTTAGACTTAATTATGAAGAGCTATATTTTTGCACAAGAAAAAACATCATGAACCTCACACATTAGATAATTACAACATACAGCAAACCACATTATATAAAGGTAATTTTTAGTAAAAAACAGAGTAAAAATTAATTTCATAGAATGCCTCTGTACTAAACCTGCTTTCTTCGTAATAGAAATTAGAAAAAAGGAAAAAGTTACTATTCTTTCAGGCATTGCTAATAAGAGACAACATCTACTATTTATGGGAGCTAAGTTAAGGTTAGAAAAGGATTTGGTCGAATGTGGTTCCCTCACTTCATCTGGATTTACCTTCTGAATATAAATTCTCTTGAACAGACATGTCCTTCTGTTGTAGGTAGTAAACTGCAAGTACTCTGCAAAAATGGCAAGGCCATGTTTCTTGTTACTCCCTATTCATCTGGATGCTGCTTTTCTGGGGGGAAACTGAAAACTGTTCTTCATCTGTAGAAGAAAAAAATGTTAACCTATTAACCTCTTGTTCCCATGGAGATAATATTACATTGCCTTTTGGCCTGGTTTTGCTCATATCTTCCACTCTTAGCTGCCAGAGTCAACACGGAGAACATACTACTGGTACAACTTCAGTCACATATCCCCTACCCATCTGTACAAAACCAGACGACGCCTTTGATTTTTAGTGTTAACCAGTTTGATTCTGACTAATATGGATGGCATAATTTCTATTCAGTGCCTATTACCAACCTTATCACCATACGTCTGAATTTGTTGCAGCAGACGTATTAAGTAACGTGACTAATATCTGCCATATATAGTTTGTTCTTTATCTGGTTCCCCGGGGGAAAAAATGGATGTACAACATAGCATTTTCTTTTCAAAGGATTTTATTTTTGGACGTGTTTGGTTTTGTCTTGTGCTATTTAAGTGTGACTGTTATGATGGTATTATCTTAAAGATGGAATTGCAAAACAACTCGTAAGATCTGTTGTTTTTCAGTTTTTTTCTTGAATTCCCAATTTTTACAAGATAGGCTTCAAGAAAAATCATTCTCCCTGTATATTTTCAGACAATTGCCAAGATACCTAGTTATTTCTTTAAATTAAGTCTCCATTTTGGTTTTATAAAACTACCAAAAAATAAACATCTACATCATATTTAAAACTATGGTGGACTCTTTTGAATCTCACTTGAGGAAATTTCTAGAGATTGATATAGATCACCTGATTACAGAGAAAGCCTGCATGTCCAGCTCTTCATTAATTAAAGTTAGAAGGATTTAGTCAGCTCTAAGCATAAACACCTGCTGTACATTTGGACCCTAAAATCAGTGTTAATCCTGAATGTTAGAGGTGACATTTGCACGACAGAAGAAATGCTCTCCCAGCGGCCACATGATGGCCAACAAATGGCTGGCAGTTAAGCAGAAATGATGAAATTGCGAATGGTCTCACCAGGACATGTGGAATATACAGAACATTTAGTTAGAGAGGGAGGCCAGAATGGACTGTTTAACAACTTTAGATTCATTGCATTTTTGTGAAAGAATTAAAAAGATGTTTTTAATACTGTTTTGTTCATAGTTATTAGGACTAATTGACCACTTGGGAAGAGTACAAGGTGAATAGCACAATACAGCTGTCAGGCTGTACAAACAACTAAACACTAAAGGAAAACATGCCATTTTCTTCACAGTAAACAGAACGCCTTTTCTGAAGCTATGGTTAGATCCTGTTATTTCCTCTTACCTTTAAAGAAATGATAAAACAGTAGGGAAAAGAATATTTCTGGTTTTCCTATTTTTATTTTGTTGTATACCTTTATACATAGCACATAATGCTTACAATGGAGTATAAAATACAGTTATAAATTTTTGGGGGTAAAGATTGCTGAGTGAATTATACTTTGTGGGAAGCAGTGGTATGTTTAGGAGTTGTGCAGTGCAATGATCGAGAGAAAGGAGCAGAAGCATTTTCCTTGTCAGAATCTGAAAGCACCTGTTATTATAAGTTCTCCTTTAAAAACATTAATGCATTATTATGGTGTCTGTAGTGTTTACATGTGGCATTTCCCATTCCTCACAAATGAGTCATGGTTACCCGTATATTGCAATATACCTGACCCACTGACTGATAAAACTGCACAGGTGGTCCATGCCTATCATTTTACTAAGAACGAACAATGAAGTTTTTTACAGCAGCAATTAGAAACTTTGTTTAAGCTTATTTTCCTAGCATTTACAAAAGTTATTTTGAAACATAATTTACATAATACATACATTATGAAGTTATATCTAATTATCTTGGCTAACTTTATTTTAAAACAAAAAGGTACTATTCATTTTATGTCACGCGATCCTAATTAATAAGCCAGGTGAAAATGCTGCTCAGTGCAAACCGGTTTTTCAGTGGAAATGTGCTTGTGCAATTAAAAGAGATTTTGAAGTACCTCCTGTTCGTATGAAAGCATGTGAAGTTTGAGTTTGGATTTAAAATCTTGTTGCTCAGGCATCTGTATCATGGATGCAGACACATTTCTATTATTTGGCTGCTCTCAGTGCGATGCTGACATACTGTCTGAAGCAACTGCAGCAAAACTCATGCTGAGACAAACACAATGTAACGATGTAACAGGTGTCTGCACGTGGAAAATGTTTGATGTCTCTGTGATTTTGTTTAGTTTGTTTCATTTTAGTTTTCACATTTTTATGTTAATTATTTTTTACAATATTATTTAACATTACCCTTGAGGCAGGCTATGTTTTACAGTTAGATACTGTACAGATGGGAAATGGAGGAAAGGACTGATTACATAAACTTACTAAAGGTCGCCAACTCACTGAAAGAGCAGGGAGTAACATTCCAGTTGCTTCTAATTCTGTGTACTATTTCTTACATTAACAGTATGACTACGTTTATCTTGTTGAGTAATGGATAAGTAAATACAGGAAATAATAGTGCAGACTGATGAGCACTCTCACCTCATAAAGTCGGCTGAGCAACTTAGGCCAGAAAAATAAGCTTTCAGGAGAAATATTTTGAAAACAAGTGTCACTTTAGATCAGAAACACTATCAAGATTTCTGAAAGGCACCTCAGTGCCTCAGTTATTAAATCAGCCCTGTGCTGGTTGACCATTTGTTTTTTCCCTATGCACTTGTATGCAGTAAATCCAGTACATACAGGTAACGCGCTGGTGAGCATTTGAGAGGTTCCGTTTTTCTTTGATCTGCAAAGGAAGTAAAGACCCTGGCTGGTACAGCAGTGATTCTTTAGCTAAAGCTGGTCACCCCTGCTTCTCCCTCCCCATCTGGAAGCCACTGGATGAATCCCTGGAGTATCAGTGAGCATCATACATTGACAGCAACAGGAACCATGAGGACACATCTAAAGGAGGGGATGAGCATTGCCAGCTCTGCATATCAGATGGTCTGTTCTGTATTTGATATTGACATATTCATCTGGCATTAAGCTAATTGGATTTGTAAAAAAATGTGAATGAGGATAGAGATTAAAACTGCCTTCTCAAGACTTCCCTTCAAGGGGAAACATAGAAGGGTTTATCAAAATGAAATGCTTATTTTGGAATAATCAGACTTGGTAAAATATTGTAAAACAGAAACCAAATAACTTCTGATTTTGAAATAATCACCAAACAAAAAGTCCTTAAATGAAAAAATATCTAAGTAAGATTGATCTTCCCATCTGGGTGTACAGTAATCCAAGAGAGGGATAACAAAGTTATTGTGTGGGTTTTTCAATGTTTTTCTTGTGTTCAGTGTGGTATTTCACAACGGACTGGGGCCTCCTTCCTCAGTACATTGAGAAACATTGATTGCAGTATTAAATTCTATAAATGAAAATAACCCAACAGTTTGCCAGAAATCTAACTCCTGTAGTGTCAGAAGTTGGGTCTTTGAGTAGCTCAGTTTCCAGCCATTGTTAAATTATACAAATGACAGAAAGCCATCTTAGACCACTGGAAATCATGCTCCAGCTGAACTAAGGGGTCTGCTGACATTGGGCTAGTGCCATTTAGAAATTCCAGCCTTCACAGACAGTAATTGCACCAGGGACTGATGTGGACAACACTCAGCCTCCCCCATGAGCAGATAAATCATGTGGCAGCCATTAACCCAGATCCTAAGCATGACTCGACCCTGTCTTTCTGAAGGGCAGAAAGGCAGCTTTCCTTTCTACATGTAACACCTGAGCCACCATCATTGAAAAAAACTACTGTCTTCCATTTTTTTTTTACCACATTTGAGTTAAATAACAGGCCCTGTTCATCACTGAATATCTATCAAAAATTGAAGCCATCACACATCCGTGGCATTCTGAACATAACTGTGATGACGTAACCCTTCATACAAGGCTGTGTGTTCACTTCTACTAGACCCTAGCTGTTTAGCTACAACTGAACTGCTCTGGTGGTGTTCACTAACAACAGCATCTTTAAATATGACATAGGCCAGCCTGGTCCATATTTTGAAGTATACTGGTGTTGCCACAGTTATATTTCATGATGAGAGAAAGCTCTGTCTTAAGTCCACCTCCCTTCTCAACAAGGAGATTTGACATTGCTTGACCGCACATTTATTTTTATCTGGAGACTATATGGAAGAGATTAAAAAAACCCTATTGTAGTAACACAGAAGCCTGGAAAAAGATTAAAAATGTGTCTTTCCCATGGAAAGGATGTTAATCCAGTATCAAAAAGTGTTTAGGCTGTGATATCTTTGGAAGCTTACGGATGTCACCTTACAATGGTGTGATAACTATGAAGGGTCGGACTGGAACCAAACAAAGCTGAAATTCAATGTCATCCTGCTTATCCTTTAAAACATTATATCACACTAAAGCAGGGAATTTCAAAACAGTAAATCGCTATAATCCCAATGGGAAATCAAGGATGGAGAATTTCCTGTCCTTTGATATTTAAAATCGGAAATGTTGATGTTTTCTTTCAACTTACTTTTATTGGTTTTGCATAATACTTGAAACAATACATAAAATAAATATTTTATGATTTTGTTCCTGAACATTTTCACAGAACAAACACAAAATATCACAACCTTGTCTACTCTGTTGACCTTCGCCACAAGTGTCCGGGACATGAGTGTCTCCGCCCACCAGACAGCTACATAAAGGATTAATATGGTATTTTTAAAGGGAAAATCAGGAGTGTGCAAGGATTGCTTGAGAACCCATGTGTGGGTGTGGGAAGTACACCGTTAGGAGGTTCTCCAACAACCTTTATCAAAAATGCAGAACACAGTGACACCCCAAAGCTTCTTTTATAAAGAACAGTTATTTTAAAGTTCTCGGCCCTCTAGACCAGGCACAGTGCAGTAGTCATAAAAAGTATATCTCTCAGGCTTTTTCTAACCATCTCTGAAAATTTTGTCTAACCATGATTTTGAATCCTGGCAACCTGTATGTTACATCTGACATCTGGTGGACCTGATATTTGTCACTTAGTAAAAAGAGATGAACTATCTTACCTCACCTCCCGCAGAGAAAACTAACAAAGAACACCAATAGCCTTCGTACCAAAACACTGATACTTTCAAAGTCTGCCAGAAACACTCTTTATCCCACGCAACATCACATCAAAGCAGCTTTCCTCCCACAGCAAACCATCAAAGAAACACTTCCCATTGACCTGTCCGCGTCAATGAACTGTGCTTCCACAACACTTAAATTACCAGATATGTTCACCTTCTTCCAAATCAGAAAGGATTAACATATTTTCAAACCTCATTATACATCATTCAAAATGAAATGAAAATATTTTGCCCAGTGCACAGGATGTACACGAACAAGTGCAAATTCACACATGAACACATGAATAAACTACAGCCTCAGTTCTTCACTTTATAATGTGTAATCGTCCTTCAGAAGAGCAAAACAAGTGATTGATAGCACCAGCTCTGCAATACAGAAGAACTGGAGAACAGTGGAAAGAATTTAGAATAAGTATAAGGACCTGAAACAGGAATTTTAATCCTCACTTTTTTGAAAAGTACTTTCAAATCTCTCATAATCACAAATAATTAATACTTTGTTGTATAGTATTTTTACATCAGTTTTTAGGAGTTGATTAGTGCTTTCATCAGAGAAAAATGTTGTCTGGAAAACCATTCTTCGCACAGATTTTAGTAAAACATCATTTTCTGAACTTTCCAGTTTGGACATAAAGGCTTTGTCTATACTAGCAAATTAAAAATGTCAGGGACTGTTCTTTAAGGCCAACTGGCACAGAACAATTCACATCCATCACATTAAATTCTGTTAGTGTCCAAAACTGCAATCAAAATGCTACTGGATCCCTGGCCAGTGTGAACTCCTCTAATCATAGCATGAATTCTTTCGAAAAGTCCCACTCAGCCCTGGCCAAAAATGCACCCAGTTACTGCTAACAATTTAATGATATAGTTGACAAATCCCAGGACTTTTTCTAACACTACTTTATTTATTAGTATGTGTATAGCCAAAAATGGGGTTTATGCCACCCAGCTGTAGGCGTCTGCAGCTGAGTAGTTGTTACAGTCTCGCTTTAATAGAGTCAGTGGTGGTTTTGTTTGTAGCAGATACTTCAGGGGTCCATTTAGGGATGAAATGGAGTACCCTATGAGTGTCTGTTTCTCTGTGCAGATTAAAAGCAGCCCACAGCAACAGAGATCAAGCCCACCTGAAGATTATACTTCTGTGAATCAAATCAAACCCCATGGATTAGCACAGTCCTTGCAACTACTAAAATAAAGAACTAATAAGAAATGCCTGAAACTGTCTGAAATACCGTGAGACTGCTTCTCCCTCTAACCGTGGCAAGAAAGCCAAGTTCTGAGCCTACCTTTCCCTGTTTGCAGTGTGAGGTTTGTGTGTTTAATTACCTCACAGAGATGCTGTGAGGCCCACCTACATAATGTTTGCAAAGTAATGTTTGTAGAGCGCTGTATGGTACATGAAAAGTAGGAAGGCGAGCCAGGCACTGAGCTGGAGACAGAACAGGGGGCTGAGCTCTGGATTGCTAGGTTTTTGTTCACTCCTCTGCCAGCTTTTGCACCATGGCTGCAGACATTTAGGTAGCTCAGCCTCGCAATTAATTAATTATTTTCTTGGTATAAACAGTATTGAGAGCTCCTGTATAAGATTATTGTTTACAGATAGCTTACGAGTCGCTGCTGTTTTCTACTGCATTTTACCTCCTGGCATAGCTGCTGCATTTGTATACGCAGAGTGGCACGGTTTTTCCAGTCAGTGCTGATTCTGGATGGTTTTAGTTCCCAAGGAAAAGGCTTAGGAAACGTGTGTGAAAACAGCACTATTAGGGGAAATAATACCTATCTGAATTGTAACAATCCTTACTGGTGATTACTATAGTGATCTTTATGCACATGTGCAGAGGAATTCACTGTGGGTTCACAGCACTCGGGGAAAGCCAGAGCATCTAGCATGAATGGTGGCTGTTTAAGCAAGGCACAATATTGCTACTGTTACAGACAGCTGTGAGGAAGTCTTAGAGGGGCATCATGGTCCACTGACCGCACACTTCTGTCTGACAGCTTTGAAAGAGGCTAGCAAGAAAAATCTATGCCTATTAAGCAGTGGCAAACCCTGCTCCTCCCTGGGGAACAGTGAGAGCTGGAAGACAAAAATTCAGTTGCCTTAACCATTTCCTCCAGAAAGCAAAAATATCCTATAATTTAAAGCTCTGCTTTAGCTTCTCTACCTTGACTCAAATATGTTAAAAGACTTGGAACTGCAGAAACCTGGTCTCTGGCTTTTCAATACTGAGACTCAAAGCAGGCAGACACACAGCTGTAATCTCTGTGTATGTCCCATTTAGGCCATTTGGCTCAATGAGTCTCAGAACAATCTAGCCTACTCCTGGCATTTGAGCACTTGCAAAATTCAATCAGTACAGGAACGTAAGACTGGTCCAAATCCAGCCTGAAAGTGTGCAGTCCAGAAGGTGTGAGCTTTCCTCCCCCATGTCATTAGTACTCAAGCTAGGCAGCCTTCTCTGATCTTTCTTGTTACATATGTTGTTACAATACAACTTTTGTGCTTTAAAAGCAGCAAGCATGGCCGGGTGACCCTCCAGGAGATGGCTGTCTCCTGTTGTTTAACTGTACCATTTCCATTGGCAGAGACTCAGGAAAGCCAAAGTCGTTTTAGCCAAGTTTCAAGGTGGAAATCAGTGTAGAATTACACTCAGGGTTACAGCAAGAGCCAAGAGGGAGAAGCCTCCCTTCACTGCCAAGTTCTTCAAAGGAGAAGGAGAAGGACTCCTTTGAGAGTTTAGGATGGTGCCAGCTGTTGATGGTAGGTAATATGGCACAAAAGAGAGGCTAAATTCACACTGGATGTAATAGCCCTGAATCAACAGCATTGCGCTAATATGAATTTAGTTCATCTTTCTATGAATAGTGTCTATAGGAGTTGATGTAAACTCTAGAAAGCATTTCATTTACCTAGCTCACTTTCTCCTTATCTGTTCTTAGGTTATTGTGTTAACCATCTCACCCATCATGTACATCCTGCTTCTACCCTGAAAAACCATCAAGGCTGCTTGAATAATCATTATTTTTACTGGCTATAGATATGATAGTTTTTAAAGTTAAAATGGTGGTCTGTTCATAAAAACTTTTATGTAATCATGGAAATCTGCAAAGATATCTATGTTATTATGTCATATTTACAGTTAGAATTAACTGTCCATAATGAAGGCATAGATATGAACGTGAAGAATGAACTGTCCATTAGGAAGGCATAGATATTAATGTGATAGAATGAACGTGATATGAGAGGAAGGCATAAAGAATATAAATAAAGATGAAATAGTTGTTAAAAGTTTGAAAGTATGAAAAAATAGCTTGCTCCTATAAAACATAAAGTCTAAAAAAATAAAAGATACACTGAATTTCTATTTTCAAAACTGAATTTTGTTTTAAGAATAAGAAAATATTATGAAGCATATATTTAGCATAAAGGAAACCTTAATGTATACAGCATTAAAAAAGTAGTAAAATTTTTACTATCATGGTATAAAAGACAATTTCAGAAATAGATCTGCACTTAAAGAAATGTTTGCTTGTTGATGTCTTTTTAATTTGGGGAAATTTAAATTACTGATACAGAAATCTCAGTATTCTTAGCTTGTATGGAACAAAGGGAATCTTATCTGCATGGGTCAGAAATAGTATATCATGGCGATGTCTCGCTGCTACTGAAAATACAATAGCAGGGAAAGGTTAATTGCCCCCAGCTGCTGTCCTTTGGTGTATATTCTCTATAAGCATATTCTTTTAACAGTTGCTCACAAACACACAAAAAAAATCACCGTATCCATAGAGAAAGATGCAGTTACTTTGCAGACAACGCTGCGTGCCAGTGTTTGCCCCTACCTTTCGCTTTCTTTGAACTTCAATAGTTCCAGAAATAGTATGGATTGGTGAGAGAGAGGGATGAGTTAATGGATTGCAAATGCACATATTGACAACATATTGCTAAAAAGATAAGGAAGTTCCTCTTTTGAATTTTTACTCCATAGGTACAATTTTCACTGTTGGAGAGTGCAGCCAATGTTCTCCATCAATCACTGTTTAGTGGAAGGAAGTGCCTGACATCTCAGGCTGAATAAAGACTGAAGGTTTGCTCTTCAAGGGTGGCATGGTGTCTGGAGACTTCAACAGTGGCAGGAAAGCTGGTGAAGGTGTCACCAACAGGCAGTAGCTTTGTACATCTCAGAGTTGAGGACATTGCACAAGCAAGGCCACCATTTAAGCTCTGGCATTTCACCAGTGAAGTGTAAAAGCAGCCTTCATGCATAGCCAGGAAGATGCTTTCTATTAATATCTTACAGCTTCCAGTTGGAGGCAAATCCAAGATGTTTCTTTGAATGCTTTCCTTTAGAAAGGGAAGACTGACCTAACAGGCGCATGAGCTTTGCAATTAAACCTGTGGATAGTGTCAAGCTGAAATCCTTAATGATATGAAATTTTGACACTATTTTAAGGAGGAAAAGGAGGTGATAAAGGAGAATAGTCTCATTCCTACAAAATGTGGCATATATAGAGTCTGACAAACAGGGCTGAAACTCCCAAATCTTCCTAGATGAGAAGATAACCACTGGAAAGGCCAGCTTCACTGAGAAGATATAGGAGAATGACTGGACATCATATCAGTGGGGAAATAGCCTGAGTATTGTAGAGGATAAATTGTGTGGCAGGAGAAACAGACATGAAATTATATGGCAAACTTATGGTATCAGTAAGGAAGAACACTGAAAAATTCTTCCTGCAATTCTACAGCCAGGTACTCTGCAAGTACAGTAAAGGAGAACCCTCTTCTCTCAGTTCAAACAAGAAATCCTGGAGAGAAAATGGTGAAGGGAAATGCAGGTAGTGAATCTAGATTTTTGGTTTCATTATTGATCAGGCGCAAGAGTTCTTGAAGTGTGTATCAACCTCTGGACAAGGCCAGAAATACATGAGATGGGAGCTGAGGTAGTGGTATAAAGCTTCACAGCTCTTGAAACTCAATCCAAGGAAGTATTCTTTTATGAATGAAATATGCTGACAAGACTAAATCATCATTCTTATCTTTGGGTAATTAGAAGCTGGATCCAAAGCTTTGGGAAATATCATGAACGCTCAAAAAAATGAATGGCAGAACCTGATACTGAGAGAGGTCCCAATTCCCACATAGATGCTTCCAGTACGAAATCTTGATTTAGACATGGAGGTTCATGACTTGCTGACTGAATTTTGCAAATTATTTAAGGAGTGAATCATGATAGCATTTTGAACTTGAGAAAAAACTACATGTACCATTCCAAGCTGATCACAGCGCTCCAGTTTTCAATTTTATTTGTGAAGTGTTAGTGGATAAGGTCTAAAGGAAAAGCAAAATGCTGTCAACTCACACACTTTTCTGCAAAGTAATTTTGGGAGGAAACAAGAGATCAAAACAGGAGGAACACTCTGCTATTAATCATATTTTATAGAGACATGGGGAGTGCCCTAACCTAGGTTAATAACCCTCAGCATTAGGAAGTAAAAGGTATGGCACAGAAAATAAAGAAAAATAGAATGTAAGAATTTGAGAGTAAGACAAAATTAATAAAAATTTTCCTAATCCCAGTGTGCCAGAGGACATTCAGCTGATGCTGGAAGAAGGTCAGAGTCCTAGTTAAGTGTTGCTGCACTAGTCAGTATTTTAGAAGTGAGGTGAAGGTTTGAAGGTTTCCGCTCATGTTTTACCTCCTGCTTGTGGGATATTACTGTGGTATTGATACTGCTGTCTTGTTGCTCTGATCATCTATGTCTTGTCAATAAAAACCAATATTTTTTGTTTTGCCTGGAAAAAGAGGTGTTGAATGAATCAGAAGATGCACCAACAGAACAAAACAGGCCTTTTTCATTCTGTCAGAGCCTGAGAAGCTCATGGACTTCTTCAATATGAAGTTTCAGGGATAAAGCTGCCATTTGGGAGCAATGTATTACTTAAAGCCATTATAAACAGAGCACTTCCTAGGACGTGCTCATCTTCCTCTATAGATATTATGGAAATCACTGGTGGTGAAACAATTACACATAATGTACCACTTGAAGCCTATCCAAGAGGCATTAACAGCAAACAATTCTTTGAAAGAAGGGTCACTCAGCACCTGTAAGGTGGAAAAAATGCCTTGGTAGAAGCCTCTGAAGACAGGTAGGGAATTCTGAGATGTTCCGTGAAGTTCCGACTTGAAAAAAGATTAGTAATGCAGATCAGGATTCACTAAAATATCAGACATTGTTCTGATTTCTGTACTGCCAGGCAGTAGAGGTAATAATCTCTCATGGCTGCATCCAAAGCGTCAAAGGTTGATGAGCTGGACAAGAAAATAATGAAGTGAAATATCTCTGGCTAACAGTATTTTGTTAGGTATATCCATACATGAATAAGCACTTGAAGAAAGACTGGGGAAAGAACTAAAAAAATAAATTTGAAAATACTGTAGGTAGTAATTAGAACATAGTTAAGCCTGAATAAGGAAATCACAGTAAGTTTAGCTGAAAATATGTGGAAAATATTTTAATGCAGTAACTTAATTTGAAAAACTTATTCACAATTTATAAAACCATTTTGTAGGGTTCAAGTATAAAAGAAATATTTTAGACGTTGCTCCATAATTCTTTCACAATCATTGAGATAAAATATTTCAGCTGCGAAGATTTTATTTTCAGTGTTTCTTAATTTTCCATAACAGACCTTAGAAAAGAATCTTTGGAAGTAAACATTTAATTTTGAAAATGTCCAGAATTTTTCCCAAACATTCTATTTTTTTTAAGGTTGTTCCTAGGTTGTAGTGCCTAACTTATTATCTTCTTGCTTAGATGCAATTTGCTATTGTATCAGCACACCTCTGATTTAAATTTACCTTAGAAATTTAACATGCAGAAGTGGCAAGTAAGGTCCTTAATCTTTATAATAATTTATCTATTAATTTAATAGTTTTTTAAAAATATATTGCTGTTATTTTGTGTAATCTTATGTGTTCATGCTTGTTCAGGGCTGCATTTCTTCTCCTATTTTCCCACAGTGTTGCAGTCTTTTCGCAGCTCTCTCTGAATGGTTTCCCTTCACTCTCCTCTGTTTATAGTCTGCTATACTTTCTCCTAATACTGTCATCCTCCAACATTTCCTTAATATGTTTTTCTTGTATCTCCACTATGTGAGTCTCCTCTTTATCTTTTACCAACTTGGATATAAATCAACACAAATTGCCCTAGAAACTCATGTCTTGTCTTTTACACCTTGAAGAAATTGCAGTAAACCACAATTTACAGAACGTGCCAAGGCAGAACAGCTGAAATTAGGATATTTGAATATGCCAACATCAGACCCCCTGTTCCATAATTTTTTAACAGCAACTTCTCCTCTCTGCTTAAAGGTGCTCTTCTGGGAATACTTACCATTGCTAAGCGGTTTACCTCTGTCCAAGGGTATGCTGACAAATGCACATCAACCTGACATGAACTTGGATCTTCCTCAAAAAATAAGAGATTTCTAGATCTGAACATGGAAGAGAAGGAGGAGAGAAGTTGTCTGAACATGGAGGGGGAGGAGAAGTTATCTGCTGAGCCAGCTTTGAACAGATAAGTATTCCTGATAGATGACAGTGGTGACAAAGTATTAAACTTGCTGAAAGTAACCTTTTAGAGCTTGTTCACAAACCTGTTGTTATTTAATAATTGGTCTTACTGGACTAGATAGAATAATTTCCAGAAAAGCCCTGCCTTTCTCATGTGGGAATATCTCACTTGAGAACTGCGACCTTAAGTCTTTAAGGCCCATTCCAGTTCCCACATGTGCCCTGAAAGGTCTGTGCCTTGGGCATATCTAAATATATCTATGTACCTTGTCCAAAACTGATGTGGCTGCCTGGTGTGTCACAAAAGGGGATGAAAATATGTGGGTATCCCTCTTTTACTGCAGTTAATGGCCAGCTAAGGGTATCAAAGTCAGTTGAACCACTGCAGTGGATTGATTGTGGAGTACAGAGTCAGAGACTGGCTTCCAATTGGAAGAGAGCAAATGTGCAACGTTTGGCACTTAGGGCACCAGGAAAGGAAAGGCTAGTGTTGAGATTCCCAAATCTACCCTGTATTTTGCATTAAATAGCTATTGATGAATAAATACAAGCAGTTCAGAAAGCAAAGACCGCAGATCCTTTGGCCCTTCCTTTCCTAACACAACTATCCAAACCATAAAGGAAGAGAACTGTTCTCACTTGCACTTCTAGCTTTGGTTCACTCAATCTTTAATGGCAATGGGCAAAGAAAAAACTTCAAGAGGTCATATGGAGCATATCCAGACTGCAAACAGCATGTGGCCTGGTGGCTGCGACGGTAGAAGATGTCAGTCTGTCACACACCAAATCACTGCTCTTAGCAGTAGGCCCTTAGCACTATACCATATAGCATTGGTTGCAATATTGCAGCAATGTTGTTGTAATGTTTTTCACTGCTCATAGAAAAATATGGTTATTCAGTTTCTCAACTGAGGCAGGATCAACTAACAAGCCGATGTACCATGCAGCCTGGACAGAGGTATATGTCCATGAGCTTAGGAAAAGGGTGCTGTTTAAGAGAGACATTTTTGTTACATATTCTATTTTCTATCTGGAAGTGCTGTTGTCTCAGTTTATGTAATTGGCTTGGCTTATGTAAACCTCAAAATAACTATTTGAAGAGAATCAGCCCTTTTTACTAGCATATTGAAATGCTTTCAGATATTTTTCTGCTGGACATCCATGCTGTGGGAAGATTCAAATGCAAAATTGTTGTATAAGAAAAAGAGAAGGCAGAAATAGTCATTACAGCTATAGGCAACACAGGCATTTTAACAATTACCTAGCAACTTTTAAGCAGCCACATTTGGGGAAATGATTTAAGGAAGAGTTTGGTGGGGCAGATAGATGCGTAATTTAGAGAGAAATAAACAAGAGGTCACTAGAATATAAAAGCCCTGAATGTTTGTTTATTAATAGTGGGAAAGCACAGTTGCACAACACATGGACACTCAGTTCCTATAAGCAGCACAATCCATATGAAATAAATTTTGCAAAAACCAACTGTAGATTAATGGCCAGAGTTGATATTTTGAAGTATTCAGCAGCTGATCCTGCTCGTCAAATCAACCCTGTTATTCTCTGGAAAGATGCTGTAAGGAATTCTCTTCAATAAAATGAACATGTTATTCCTAAAACATTATTTTACTTGCATTTCCCATACTGCATATGTGTTACTGGGTAAAACATGTGAGAATATGTTTGCATGACAGATGCTACATGAAATAAAGCTGTACCCTGTACTGTACTTTTGTTTGCTGCTAACAACATCTTGGAAGTTGGGAGATATGCCAATAACCATGAGGCAGTTATGTTGGAATAAACCACAAAGACTTTGCAAGCTTCTGCTATGTAATTTTTCTGCAATTGTAGTTAACAATTTCACTCCCGTAGTAATGTTTGCTCATTCTTACAGCTGACCTGATTTATTGATGAAAAGAAAAGAACACAAATAAGTAACAGTTAAGTGAAAGTTGTGGAGTTCCAAGCAAGATATGGGCAAGGAACAAGCTGCATTGGGTCACCAGTGAGATTTCACAAAAAACAAGACCTAGCTAGGACCAGTGCTTCCCTCTCAGCACTTGTTCTCTTCTCTGTGAAAATCACTGGAGGTTTAAAAATTATTTCTCAGTTGGATGCAACCTTATGTTGTGCTCATTTCATCCATTGTTCAGCATCAAAGCCTAAACAATGGAAAAGTAGTTTCACGAGGCCCTTTATGATAATGTTTTTTAGAAAATCTCTTGTCCTGTGGCTACTGGCACCACAGATTTGTTTATTAGAACATAAAGTTCAACAGAAATCCCACATCTTGTCAGACTCTTGCTGATGGAAATTTCTTACCATGGCTTTCTGGAATGGTTTCAAACAACATGCGTGGTTTTCTTAGCAAATGGCAGTGAAAGAGATGCTAATCTCAAGGACACGTATTCTTGAATATGTTAATCTTTTCTACTTATTAATAAGTAGATAAAGGCTTTCTTTTTCCCTACAGAAACACCATTTGTTCAGGTGTAATGTGTTTATATGTGTCCATAAAGAAACCATCCAGGTAGAAGTGAACATATTGCAGAGGACAAGAAAGAAGCAATTTAATTTACTTCATTTTAAAGGGATTTTAAATAGAGGGAAGAAAGACAGGGGGAAGAAACAGATGTTTAGAATTAAATTCAACTTATTGAAGTTGTACACAATAAGAACAAAGCAGGTCAAGAACTGAGTGGCAATCTTGGAAGAGCAAGAACATGTAGGCTGTATAAATACATTCTCTTTTAAGCACTGACTTGGATCCTATCCCTAAAATGTAAGCAAAATAGCTGGAAAAAACATTTGGTAATTTTTTTCATATAACTTTTGTGGCTATTTTTCATAGATGACAAAAGTTGTGTTACTTTTAGCTGGACTCATTACAGGTCGCAGACCTGCTAGCAGATCATATAGATTCCATTTAGCCCAGAATTTTTGTTTCTTCTATAAAAGTTGAGATAAAGTATATGATAAATCTTTGCTAAAATAATGTCAAAGAGTATGTAATGCGATTAAAGACTGTATAATACATATCCATGATGGAGGCAACCTTAAACCTTGTTATTTTTTTAAGTAAATGTAATTGCTTTCAAGATTGTCAAATTTGCCATTGCCACCAAGTTTTAATCTTTGCCTTTATGACTTAAAGGTTTCTTAATTTCATTTAAAAACATCTAATGACACAGGGAAGTTAAAACTATGGTAACAGGAAGAATGTAAAAAAATATATATATGGAAGTATGAATGTGTATTCTGCTTCTGGATTCAGTTGATGGCAATGTTAATTGGAGCTGTGCTGCTGCAACTATTTAGATGTAATCAGAATACATAAGAGCAAAGGCAGTACAGCGTATACGTCTAAGTCTAAGAGGAGGAGGCTCTGCTAGTGATCAATTGTGTCCTCATGCCTATACGTTTGGAATAAAACTTATTTCTCCCAGAAATGTTCTCAGTCTTTATCAATTATTGATATTCAAACACTACAAATCTTAAATGAAAGATACTTTGCAGATTTAAAAAAGCCTTATTTGCTTTGTCATCAGGGGCTTCTGGTCACTGATGGTTTACTGCAACAGTATGTAGAAGAAATGCACATCATATTGGGTCAACGAAAAAGATACTACACATGATATGATTAGATAAGTCACTAGCCTCTAGATTTAAATATACCAGTTTTAAATCTTATGGCTATGTTTTTTTTGTTGTTGTTGTTGTTGTTGTTCAGGCTGTTCAGGCTGTTACATACTATTGCTACTGCCTGGACTATGTTACAGTGAGATTTTTGTGACCAGGAATCAAACCTCTATCCACGTATTATGATGTAATCAATCTTTATTTTGCTGCATGTGAGTTTATGCCTGCTACCATATACCTGTCTTTTAGTTACAGATGAAGCAAAATACAGATAAAGACATTTGGTCTCGATCCAGATTCTATTTTTTCTGTCTGGACTGAAGCACAAATGGACATCAAGATTCAAAATCAAAATGAAACCACACACACACGCACACACACACAAAAAGTACGGCACAGTGGCTAACTTTCGTTGAAATCACACATGGATTTCTGAAAATATTTTAGTTTGCATTTTAGTTTACATTTACTATTGATCTCATGATATTTTAAATCGCCAGGAACAATTTTTCCTTGAGAGATAGACTCTTTACAAAGAAGGAATTATTTTGGTGAATCCCAAGCCATTCACCCTTGTCCTCCAAAGTGCACCTCAGTGAGGTATTTGTTATCATCTGCTAAAATAAACTGATCTCCTCAGCTGTGATGGTGTCATCACCAATCTCCAAACTAGGTTTTACACTGCAGTATGAGGCCCATGACACCACTCCAGAACCCTTCAAAGTATGCTTAGGCTGTATATTTCACTGCCTTGTTTATACCTTGTAAGAACAAATTGCACTAGAGGTATAACAGCTTCAGATCATGACCACACTAGTTATTAGTCAAAGTTATAAGATAAACAATTAATTTACTTTATCACAGTGAAGGCAAAGCACTTGTGTTATGTTTAAACAAGCTACACCAGATAAAATAACACGCACTGTATATCTGATACTTGTGTTCTATCTCTAGCAGAGTCTCCAGATTCCTTCTTGCAGGATCTCACCCATCTAGGAGAACCAGAGATTTCCTTATCTGGCTGGCCACATTGCCAGAGCGATGCACTGTAAAAGAAATCATCAGGATATTGCATAGCATGTGGCTATGGACTTAACTACCACAACATACCTTATCTGCCACAGCTTCTCTTTAAAATAGCTGTCCTAAGCTTGACTTGTGGTCCTCTGATTATACCTTCCCCATTGTCCCTAATAAAACTCTCATTGGTGTAGATGAATGCATTGAAAACTGGCAATCAAATTTAAAGAAATTCCTATTCATTCCACTAAAAAGAACAGTGATACCTGACAACCCAGTTTTCAGAACATCCCCCCGAATATTCAGTATTTAAACATACCAAGATTTTATCCACCCGACATTCACACACTAATCCATTCTCCAACATTATGCCTTAACAGAAAAATTTTGTGTCATTTACACACATTTTAAATATGAATAGACGTATCATACAGTTTTACAATTTTCTAAACTCAGATAATCTCAAAAGGCTATAGAACCCAAAAGTAAAATGAAAAGGGCATACTTGTAAGTGGGTTATTTTGTCTATCAGTATCAGGTAAGCCCATTACTTATTATAGTTTCAGTTTTGGTAAAAGAATTTATAGTTTCAGTTTTGGTAAAAGAATAAATTATTATTCTACACTTTGTCATGAAGCTCTGTGATAGCTAAAATATGACAGAGGAAGAAAGGTGATCTAGAGGAGTAAGTTCTGTCCCCACTATATTTTCAGAAGACTTTTGCTAGGAAGTGGTTTTCAATAAACTTATAAAAAGGACTGTTTCCAGTCTTGCCTTACAAAGAACTACTCCCAAAGATGGCTGTCCTTCATGTTTTCTAGTTCTATTGTTCTCTTGTTGTCACAAGAACACTTTTGGTTTGTTATAAATTTGCCGATGTTGCTTTGAGCTCTAAAATTTTCTGTAACAAATATTTGCAGATGAAAGTATACAGCCTGCCAGAAAAAATATTCAACACTTCAACACATCCACTTCCCACCAAACGTAGTACAGCTTGGACATACCCCATCTAGTTCCAAGCAGAAGAATTGTAACATACTATTTCAAATCTGATCTGTCGTTTTTTCTTGGCTACGAACATTGACATAGGCTATTTTCTTCTTCGCATAGCAGAAATAGTATGCCAGAGAGCCGATGTTTCCATCTTAAAGTAAGGACATGGGGAGGGCTTGGTACTTACATTTTATATGTGGGAACAGTTTACTGTAAAGTGCAATCTTAATAGAAAAAAATATTGATGTAGAAACTTATTAAAAGGTACACAGACAGATTAAATGAAAACTTGTAAATCTTCATGCAAAAAGAACTCTGTCTGTGCAGAAGACAACCACTAAATATAAAATTCTGGTAAGACTTTCTTTTAGATATCTTAATAAGTAATGGTCAAAATATACCAGAAGTCCTCAAGCAACATAACTGGTATGGTAAAAGCAATGAACACTGCAGTTAATTTTGAAATGCCTAAATTGAGAAATAGTAAAAACCTGTTTATTTTCCATTTAACATTAGAGTGTTTGCCAGAAGATGTGCTCCACTATATTTTCCATTTTAAACGTCTGATGCAATAGACTTCCTTTCTTTGTGATGAACATTCTGATAAAGAATTGGTGGTAACAAAAATATGTGTATATATGTAGGTATTTCTGATGTTAACATTTTTCAGACAAGTAAGACTGCCCATTTTTCTCAGTATTCCACCACAGATGTGTTGGATGGAAGTAGGTGTGCAAAACCTTCTTTAGAGGAGAAGTATCCAAAAGTATGTGCCTGCCCACTATAATGACGACAGTAAAATCTTGTTTGGGCATACCAAAGTAATGCTGCTGTGTATAGCTACTTACCAGAGGCATAAAGTGATGCTTATTCTGTTCATCTAACAACATTTACTTTATGCGATGGAACCACAATGAGGAAAGCAGTTCATAGCAGCAGGTCTTTGCTGAATCCCTGATGTCAGGGGACACTGGCTCCCTGCAGAAACCTACTGTGGGCAGCAGCTGAGAAAAGTAGGGTAAAAACAGGAACAAGTGCTTTGCAGTCCAAAGGCCTGTCAGGGAAACAGAATTCCAAGGAATGGAATAGTAGATGCTGTTATCAGGTATTCAAGGGCAGGTTAGATAGGCAGGAGAGAAAATCATCCAGACTGCAACAGGCCAAGTGATTTGAGGTCTTTCATGTAACTATTTGCTTTGTAAGAGTTCATGTGTAAATAATTATGCCTGCAAACAACTATAGATGAAGAACTTTCTCTAATTACAAACACTGGAATTTATAGACTCCAAGTGAGCAGGAGAAAAGTCAATGCAAAATATATTCTATAAAATACAATAGGGGCAAAAATGAAAAGAAGAAACAATTGGAGCTCTTGTGCAAAACAGCATATTCTTTGGTGTCACTATTCCTTTGTTAATTGGGAAAATAGCAAAATGACCCAACTTAACTTCAGTCCAGAAAAGGGTGGAAACACAATGCAGCTGACAGCTATCCAGTCAGGACTATGAACAAAGAAATCTAATTTTCAGGATCACATTTGCATAGCATATTCAAGCACGCATTTGCCCATATCTATATTACACATGCACACGATATTTTGTATAGATACACAACATCCCATTGTTAGATTGAATATGACAATATATGGTAAGTATAAAAAGTAATACAAAAAATGTACAGAATTCTTTAAGAAATAAAGTTGAGGAAAAAAGAAAAACAAAATCAATGTTGCTCTTTAGTTTAATATGTAAATAATTGTGATTTCTGTAATCTCTGGGATTTTTTTGCATATTACAGAATTTTTTTCAGAAAGTGTCACACTAAGCTTTGATAATTAAACAACTGTAACAAAGTCGTCCTGGTTTCTATTTTGGATCTTTGACTTTCTGGTTCTGCTCCAGTAGCACAAAGTGTTACAATTGGTTTCATCACTTTACAAATCTGCTGAAATGTTAAAAATCAAAATGATATAAAATCCAATATTTCCAAGTTAATTTATAAACAGAATAACAAGCTGTGTTAGCAACCTAACATCCAGAGCTTTTCAAACTATTAACTTTTCCATCTATTCTGCCAATAAATTATAAATAAAGATGACTTAAGTATGTTAAAATTATTCCTTGAAACTATTTATTTTTTTAATAAAATAATTTCATATCAAGATGTGTTTGCATTTTTTGATCTATCACTTATTTTTTTACATGTTACTTATTGAGAAAAGACTAATTTTTTTTCTCAATGAACGAAAAATAATTTTAAGAAGTGCAATTGGTATTTCTTTCACAAATTTAAATGAACAAAAGAATTATTTTTCCTGCCTCCTTTCGAACAGAACTGTGCACATGAGACTATTATTTCAATAATTTTTCATATTTTATCACACTTTGCCTTTTTCAGATAGCAAAGTGTCAAAGGGAAGAGATTAGGAAAAAGACATAAAGTCTTGAAAATGTAAAAACATCTTTACAGGGTTTTGTTTGTTTGTGGGTTTTGTTTGGTTATTTGTTTTGTTTTGTTTTCAAAGTAGAAGATCTTTTTTGCTAAAATGAGTCTTGTGCAAAAAGCATCATTGACCAAAATCATAATTTTGAAAGAAATATTGGAAAACATCAGCCACCCTTCATAACATCTCATTAAATGTATCTCCTTTTCTTATTTGGAAAAAATAGCTGTCCTTCATTTTGCACATATACTTTATTTAGCTGGTCTCTTCTTTGTAAATCTGGTGACCAAAGGGTTAATGAGTTTTTGGAAGGCATGGAGGTAGGCTGTGCTGGGGTGCACTGACCAGCTCAGAACTGCTCTAAGCAGCTGTGGCTCCATGGAGCTCCAAGGAATTGCAGCCACTTACACTAGATCTAAATATATCTGCATCTGAAGAGTTCTTATTAACTAAAATAATGAGGCTTCAAACAAAGATGGGAGTTTGCCATGATTTCTGTATCTGGACAGTTCAATTACAGCACTCCCCTGAGATTTCCTTGAGAAGAGCCAAAACTAGCTTGGTCCTCACCTGTGACAGAAAATGGTTTAGGTTTTGGTTTTCTGATGAAGAAGAAAATAAACGAACAAACAAAAACCAACAACAGCAACAACAAAACCCAAACAAAACAAGAAACAGTCAAAGAAAACTGACCTTTTCCAGTAAAATCTTTCATCAAAATGTAAGTGAGCAGTTGTGTCATGTGAAAATGATATATTTCTATTGCAAGTTTCTTCAGCAATCTGGTTTTTTTTAATTATGTAAATTAGCTATAGAAATAAATACGAACATTTAGAACATTTAGTGACTATAGCATGTCGTTATATGAAGTCCTGCAAACTAGCAGCTAATCACTTAGTCGGCCTCTTGACTAAGCAGTGACTTCATTATGTGTGGGCCACAGACAGGATCCTTTGTCTTTTTCTACTTCTGTCCACTCTGTTAATGTAGACCACACAAAAAAAGCAGACACATAATAGCCATAGAATGTTATCATATTCTTCTGGGTTGCCTCTACAAAAACTAAATTAGAAAAGGCTGGAAAGGAAAGGAAAGGAAAGGAAAGGAAAGGAAAGGAAAGGAAAGGAAAGGAAAGGAAAGGAAAGGAAAGGAAAGGAAAGGAAAGGAAAGGAAAGGAAAGGAAAGGAAAGGAAAGGAAAGGAAAGGAAAGGAAAGGAAGAGCTGTTCCCAACACATTCCCTCAGACACTGGGTTTAGCTAAGGGCAGAACATGATGGTACCAGGATAGCTCTGGACAGGAGTTTAGGACAAAGCTGAAAGGGCAGGCTTGTTTTGAGGTCTCTGAAGTTTACAATTGCTCTGCATGGCAGTTCATCCCTGTCTATGTCTGCATCTGAAGGTACAGCAGTATCTGAATCAGATTCTGCTTGCAATTAACAAAAATATAACCAAACTGGATCACATTAGAGATCCTTCTGCTTTGCAACTTATTTTAACAATGACCAGCAACAGATACTGAGGTAAAGACCATAAGAAACTGAGAACAGGGAGAATAAATCTCCCCTGGTAGATGTTCTGTTTCTGAAATTCAGAAATACTGGGATTTTCTGAGCAGGTTGCAGCCGGGCCATCTTGTTTAGCAGCATTTAATAGATCTATTCAGCATGAATTTGCCTTGTTTCTCTTTGAACTCATTTGTACTTTTGGCCTCCTCAACATTCTGTGGAAATGAGTTCCACAATTTAATTACACATTGAGTGAAAAAGAACTTCCCCCTTTTGCTTAACTCTGCTGCCTGATGCATTCATTTTGTGTTCCCTAATTCCTGTATTATGAAAAATAGTGGATTTTCATACCTTTTGCAACTTCTAGATCTCTGTTGAATCCTTCCCTTTCCCACTTATCACTCACCTCTCTTCTCCATCACTTTTTCTGAACTGGACTCCAAATCCATTTATGCAGTAATGGTCAACAAACCCAACCACAAGAGAGAAGGTGGGCTGCCTTCTGGCTGGACTGGCTGCCTGAACTTGTCATGGCAAGAAGGAATGTGGCCAGGATGGATCTGTTATTTAAACCACTTTTCTCTGAGATACTAGAATGCCAATGTCCATCATCATTTCTCTCCACAAGGAAGGGTTCATATAGAAGGGGTTTCACTTTTCAGTACTGAAGTGCAGTTTGGTCATTGGAAATCACTTTACCTTTATTTTACTCTACAGTTTGGGTGGGAACTGAACATTACCTTTCCCTCTCTTCCTTTAACATGTTACCAATTTCTAAGGTAGGAAACACAACCCCTAAAAAAAATAAGGCCAAATACCATCCTTGGTTGTACTTTAATAATATCTTCCAGTGTCCACAAAGTGACAAACTCCTAGTCAGTGCCTAATTCAGTGTCTGGAGGAAGGGACATCTCTTCCCTTTTTATTCTGGGGAAGTCTTCCTGCTAAGTCACTGTTGTAGCTTTGACTGTCTGGAATTACCATGGCAGTCCATTTATACAGGCTTGAAATGATTTTCTGTAAGGAATTTTCTCTCGATTTACATGAAATTTCTGGCATCAGCTATACAAGCACACCATAAGATCAGTTTATTTACAGAACTTTCACCCCTCCTGTCAACACACAGCTGCAAGAGAACAGAAGACAGATGAATACAGCCTATTTGTGAATCTCTTGAGAGAAATGCATTAATCGCTAAGTCCGATATGAAAAGGTACAACCAACTTCTTAAGCACTTTCTCTGCTATAGTCCATGTTTCACTTATATTGCTGGCATCTCTGAAACACATGTTCTAAGGAAAGAAGGTGAGACTGTCAGCAAGTACAAATCTTGAAGTAATTTCTGGTTGCACAAAAAACTGGGCTGAGTAATTATCAACTGTTTCTGCCATCAACTTCGAAGAAAGCTATAATAAAGTTGATATGGTTGTAGAAACTAAATGTTTTCCTGGAACTAATCTTAATGCTACTCAGAGTTGAGAGACAAGCTGCCATAAGCCAAGCTTTAGGAACTTTCTGCTGTGATACTAAACATGTAGAAATCTGGAAGAGCAGCAGATGAAACTCCCCACCTTCTGCTTCAAACACACAACATCAGCATATTACACTCTGAAATACATGGACCTCAAATCTCACTGATGTAGAATTCAGAAAATAAAGAGAAATAAGAAAATACTGAGATCGTGACACAAAATTTAGTGTAAAGTTTCTTCACAAATTTAGTTTCTTCACAAGAAGTGAATACTGAAGAAACGTGAACAAGAATTAGTGTGAAGGGGAAGTGCTGCCAGTCAAATGGAAGGGGCCATGTCAAAAGCTTAGGCACAGTATATGTTGAAATTGGTTGAACTTGAGAATAGCAGTCTAAAAGAGATTAAAACCCCAATGCAGTAGCAAGAATATGTACTGACTGTAACAAAGCAGATAAGGTTGGTACTTGACACAAAAAATAGGAAACAGGTAGGTGGGTAAATTTGAGGCTGCTGCAGAATCATCATAAGTTCTACACGAAAGGAAGTAAAAGAGGAGGTAGTTCTTAGAAGAGAATTGGAAAAGAGGAATCAGAAAAGAGGAACTCCCTGCATTGCTCAGAAAATCTGATTGGCAGTTACCTGCAACCACTGGAAAGTAGATGATGAATCAGAGAAGAAACAAAACAAACCTAAGGCAATCTGTAGTGCAGCCGCAGAAATACTGGCCTTGAAAACAACAGGACAGAGATGAACAAAAGGGAAAGGCAACTTTGCAAAGAAACTTAAAACATAGTGGAAATCAATCATACAATTATCATAAACGATGCTGCTAAACATATACCTAGAATGTGTGTTTAATTTCTCTGTTGCTAAGTAATTCAACTAGAGTACCTCAAGAATATTTAGGAAAACATTTATCTTTTAACTTTCTTGTTATTTTTGACCTTTTTTTTTTGTCTTTTGTCGTCACAAGAAGTTAGCTTATACCCCACCAACATCACTTTAGCCTCACTGAAAAAGGAAGGAAGACAAGATGGACCTCGAATAACTTAATGTCCCTCACAGAAGAAAAAAATCCCCCTATGACTCTCTGAAGGTATTTTGACAAGAGAAACATTCCTTCTCCAATAAAGAAACTGGTCATAATCAAAGACATCAAGAGCGTCTGTCACATCAGTTTAGGAAATAAGGCTCAGTTTTCATCATTGCTAGAATATCTGCTAATGCAATCAATCCCATTTCAGTTCCAAGTATGAGTACAAAACTTCTGCAAGCTGCAAGAAGTTGATATTTCAGCTATCTGTTTGCTTGCTATCATCTTTGCTACATCATTCAATGACAAATAATTTCTAAATGCAAAGCTACATTGAACAAAGAAGTTCTCCAAACCCTTAATGCTACTTTATTTCCTGTCACATCTTAGTTCAGTCTTAAAGTAAGCAAGGATTATGCTATATTTTAGTTCTTTCTAATTTGAAATGGCTGAGTGGCACATAGGATGTGATTTTCTTATAGTTACAGTCTGACTGTGCTGCTGAAAAAGTGAATTAGGATCTCAGCGGATGAATAGAGAAAAGCATGGTAATTATATAGGGGGGTTTTGAGGTTTTGACCTTTTTTTTTTTTTTTTTTTTTTTTTGTGAGGAGAGAATTGTATTTGTGATGTGATGTTGCAAAGACATCCAAGCTTTTAGCCAAAAAGAGTTGAGTACCTATTAATGGCGAAAAATTGCTGAGTACCTACTAATGCACAGGCAGCTGAGGTCACCATGAAGGGCAGTACAGATGCTCTTTGAGTAGAAACACTCCTGCATGGTTAATGGCAGTCAAATTCAGCATGGCTAAGGCTGAGCTGGCAGAAGAGAATTTCTGTCAGCTCTAGCAAGTGTTGTAGTCTAAGATGTTATGAAACAAAACAAATTCTCCAATGCCTCCTCCAACTAAGAATGCAGTGATATTTAACACGGATTCTTTTCAGGGGAATTTGTTTCCAGTTCTGTGGTTGATTTACAATGGAAAAGATGCCTCTGTCCTCAGTCGAACAATGAATAATGCATGTGTTCCCAGATTATTCCACCTTGTTCTGTAAGCAGAAACTTGTTTCTACAGAGCTACAATATGTCTACCTCATTACTAAGTCTCGGTGTCACTCAGAGTTGTGGTTAAACCACAGTACCTGACTTTCCATTCCTATGTCCAAGTACCCTGTCTCTTTACCCTGTCACAAACAGTGGAGGTCACAACATTTCCCTTCAACAGACAAGAGCAAAGTACCTTTAATGTATATTTAAGCCTGCCAGTCACATTGATTGACTTAGTGGGCTGCCAGAGGCATTAACGTGAACCTTTAAAAATGTGTACATTTCATTCTGTTTGTTCAATCTATGGTGGGACAAGTATCGTTGCATATGAATCATTTATACTTGCCAGGATCCTGCAAATCAATAGTAACCTTCTCTGATCTGCTGCTTTGAACTGGATGAGTTCAAAAAGCTGTACTCACCCTAAATACACAACAGGCATTGTTTAGAGGCTACTTAAAACAGCCACAGAGCATTAATAAAATCAAGAAGAAAATGTTTCCCCTGATATCTGAAGAAGTGTTGCCTGTCACTCATTTAAAAGGTTTCTTTGCTTCTTCAGGTATTTCATACTGGAGGAGCTTTAGGGAACACCCTACTAGCATTGAAACTCTTTTAATAAAATATTATTAACAGAATTCTCACATAAGCATTGCAGGCTGCACTATTTTGTCCCACTGCTACAACAAAAATTTGTGAAGAAAAGCCCTGTCAAATTTGTGGAAGAGAACAATTTACTTAGTTGAAATGAAAGCACAGTAGTCTGTGAGAGATGATTCTGCACTGGATTTGTAAGTATGCTACAGTGATGAGTACCATAGCTGAAAAGAGTGAAAAGTCCAACCATCCTCTAGAGTCATTACATGCTTAGACAGTAGCAATGGATGAACTAATTAAATAAAACTGAATTAGACTCGAGCCATTCTTGGAAAAATACTTGGCTAATGACTTTAATGAGAAAATGTCAACATACATTTACAAAGTATTTCCAGCTTAAAAAATCAGGTAGTTAGAAAATCCTATTCCCTTGAGAAATTTCTAGACCGGTTCTTCAGATTGCAGAGACAGCAAACAATATTCCACACTTCCGAGTTCATAACAAAGCTTAGCTACAAGTATTTTCAGATTCTGCCTTTTTTTTGTGTACATTTTTTAAAATGTTAATATAAAAGAATTAATACTCTGCCATAGCATCCAATTCTGATTATGCCGTCTCTTTTCTAATTAATGGATATCATTAGGCAACATAGGAAGAAGATAAACTTATGAAGAGAATCATGTAGGTTCAACATTTTCAGTAAAACTCTACCTGGATTTGCTGGAATGGTTCTTTTTTCATGTCTTCCATTTGCAACATGCGTGACCAAATTATGGGAGCTGAATTATCTTTACCATTTAAAACTAAACAGTACACACTTTCTCTACAGTAAGATCTGAGATTCTAATTTGTTCCCACACATTAAAGGAAAAAATATGTATTGTGTGCAAACACTGTGTGTGTATGTATGTGTGGGAGGTATTTTGCAATGTAGATGCAGCTGTTACTTTGTGAGCTGCAGCTAGTAAAACTAGAATTATGAGCTGAAGATGTCCACTTTTAGGTTCCCCTTGTGGAATTACATTTTTGATCCTGCTATCAACAAATAGGTGATTTCCATGAAAGATGAGTAGCTATTCTATTGGCTGTCTTGGAAACCTAGATACTGCTGTCTTGCTGAATCACTGTCATAACAGATAGAAACACTGTTTCTTAAGTTTGGTGGTGTTTTGTTTTGTTTTGTTTTTCTTCTCTTTAAAAATGCAGGAATCTGTCCTCCTTTCTCTGTTAAAAAACCACAAAGACTATACTACCAAGCATTTAAAAAAGAAAAAAAACGATCATTTTACTCCAGTTAAAACAAAAATATACACCTCCCCCCACCCCACTCTCCTGTGAACCTGTATTCTGAGAAAAATCTAACTTTACAACCTCCTGTCTTTTTCATGCTGGACCTCTAATTCATCAAGTAAGTGACGGTGCTGAGCATTAACCATCACTGGATCCCTGCTGCTGCCGCAGCACTCCTAAGTTACACTAATTTAGTGACATATTGTTAGTTTGTTTCATATAGATGCAAATCGGCACCAATGGGGATTTAAAGATGAGATAGATATACAGCAGTTTTAGAAATGCTGGTTATAAATTTACATTCATTACTTTCTCAGGGCCCAAAATCAGCTGATGGGCCCTCATGTAAGGAATATAAACATTTTCTTCTAGGGTAGAAATCAACACAGATTTCTTTTTTTTTTTTTTTTTTAACATATAAATTTTTACATAATACAAGTAATTTGCAAATATAAATCCCAAGCATTAAAAATTGGGAGAAGCAGACTAGAGGATGCTCAGCTTTAGTGAACATGATTATTTACCATCTATGAAGATTATGCCTCTTGAACCTTAGCTGATTCAGTTTGATTCAGATTTTACAAATTACGTTAAACTACTGATTAGCTGATCTGTTTACCATTGAATCTAACCTGTCTCAGGAAGCTACAGGCCTGGTTAGGTGAGTGATAACTGATTACTTACATAACTAAGAAATGGGAGAAGAAGTAGAAGAGCAACAATTTCACTATAAAAAACAGGAAGACAAAGGAATTTTTCCTGCCCAGCAAACAAAACATGATGGTAACAATACTGAAAAACAAATTGAAATATCAGAAAAATATGGGAGAATGTTTTAATAAAATCCAAAAATAGGATAAATTATTAAATATTATAACTATTAAGAGCACGAAGGACATGGAAACATTGACAGCTGACATGTACTGATTACCATGTAGAAGTATTTGTTATATAGAACAAGAATCCACAGTACTAGCTCATGGTTAATGTGTCTGAGTATATATCAAGATACACAGCCCTGCTGTTAGCATTGAGTAGCTAGCAAATGTATATAAAATGTGCACATTCTCAAAGAACTCTCAAGTACACAGAAACAGAGAAATACAGGAGTCTGGAAAAAAAAAAAAAAAAGCTAAGAAGTGAGACCATGAACCCCCAAAAGACAAAGTTCTTGTTGCTATTGAAGGCAAGGTGTATAAACATAGATGCAAAACTTCAAACACTGCCAAGCACTTATGACATAGTAGTAGACATCCTTCCTTCTTTACTTTTAAAAGTCTTACTGCCACTAAACACTGATATTTAAACATGCTTGAAGGAACAATGTACAAAAAGTCCGTGAGACCTTATGGGCCCAAAAAACAGGTAAAGGTCTCATTGTTTTTGCATGGGCATTCTTTTACACTTCTTTATGGAAATATATAAATGTTACATGGCAAACATCAGTGTTAATGCAGCCACAAGCAGCAAATAAAATTGATGTGTCTAGCATAAAGTGTTATTATTAGGTTGTGCAAGTACGGTAAATGATAGTACTTACATGTCATTAACAAATGACAGCTATTAGTAAGAAGAAATATAAATACTGAATAGGTACTTTTTCCCTACCAGTAGCCTGTGAGAATTAGTCAGACAACAGTTGTAATTCAAAGTTTACTGAAATTGAAGAGAGACTTCCCTTGTATTTTAATGGACTTTGGATCTACTCTTAAATTACAAATAACATTGCAGCTGGGAATAAGAACTTTACTCTAAAGAGATAATAACAGTTCATAGAATAAGGCAATAAAAATTATTAACTTGAAAATTACGAAATGCATTTTCTTATTATGGAATGATTTTGTCTATTTTGTAACATTACTGTAGTCTTCTTTTGTCTCGAGCAAAAGAAGGAGACACTGCTATACTGTATATTCATAACAGCAGATTTTCCTGTGTCAATGGACTAACCAGGAGCCAAATAAGAGTTTACAAGCATAGTATAATTTTAGATTCCTCAAGATGACAAACACAGTCATGCAAGGACCACAAATATGATATGTAGAACTTAAAAGCCATTTACAGCTCTAGTATTAAAAGTCTGACTCATTAAGAACTAGTAAGTTTATCAATGTTAGTGTCAAGTCTGACATCAAATATTCACTGAATTATCTTTTCTCAACCTAGTATGGTTACAGGCCTACTGTTACTGTTATTACAACAACTGATATTTACCCCAGAAAAATGAAGAATAAAAATTTCTATCATACACATGTATTGAGATGCTTGATCAACACATTTAGAATATTTTGATCTTGTCAAACTGAAAACCACTTCTCATCAGCATCCAGCTAAGCTGTAGAGTGTTTCAGAAAACACCATTTGCATGGAACCTTGTGCAAACAACACAGCCTTGTGACTTATGAATTGTTTTGTAACTAGAATATGCAGTCACAGTTGGAAGGTTCAAGTATTCTGTTGCTAAAAACACACTGTAAAAACTTCGACAGAAAATGCAAGAAAGCCATATAACTTTATAACAAAATCTCAGTTGTTGCTGATATTAATCTGATGAGGTTTCAATGTATGTCTGTGTTAAATTAAAATTTCAGTAGACTATATAAATAAAGACAACATACGAATCGAAACATACTCATTCACTTCCAACATATTGAATGCTGAACCAATTTTGGTTGCTAAACAGAAAAGAAACTTGTTCCCAGCTTCTGATTGGCTGCATCCGCTAACAGTGTTACAAACAAAAAATACTTCAGTTCAACACTTAACCAAAGATAATTATTGCCAGCAGGTGGCTAAGAATTGGCAAATGCAATTAATTTATATCTTGTAATGAAGTTTAGGAAGTAAGTTCAGCAGTCAGTTCATCACCTAGATGTGTGATTTCCTTCAGATGTTTCATGTAAGTATATTTCTAGTGTATAGTTATCAAAAAAGTCTATGTCACAACACATAAGTGTCAGAATGTCCCTGGTTGACAGTTTCCACAGACCTATTTGTAGTTCTGCATCTAGATTCTCAATTTCTTATGTTGGTAATAAGTTTCTTGGCTGACTAGTTACACTGAAGTCAAAGAAGAGGTTCCTAACAATGGGAATTTGGACAGTATAGCAATCAGTTTAGAGAAGAGAAACTGCCGAAATAGATAAATAATTTTTACTTGAGAACAGAACAAATCCCACTCAGATACATTGAGATAATAGATATAGAGCTCCATGTTACCAGAGTGTAAAATAATCTTGTTCAAAGATTCCTTGCCCTTTCTTGATCAAGTTAAATCACATGTACTAATCAAAAAGGGCAGATTGGGACATGTCAGAAGACTTAATAAGTTCTGCAGAGTTTTGGTTCCTATTGTGCTAGTTCCTCATGGTTATTGTGATATTCTGGCTCTGGCTGGTCCACAGGAGATTTATTACCCAGTTCATTACATTAATTTGATACACTTTAATTAAAATATTAATTAAAGATAACTGTAAAAAGGGACCTGGAATGTGTTGTGTGAGATCAGTTTCACAGAATGACGTGTTGCTTCTCATCTTCAAATGTAGACTTTTAAGCAGGGCTGCCACACAAAAGCAGGCTTTCCACTTTATCTGTTGATGGAGACAACATACTGGGTTTTCCAGGTTTATTCCTAAACTGAGAATTACTAGGCCTTTTTGCCTTGTAGTAACCTTCAGTTTTTATTGGTTAAGAGTCCTTAAAGTTTTCGGGCTTGTAAATATCTGAATTCTAAGTTATGATTCATTGCTAGCTATATAAAAAAAATTGCAGCAGTAGGCCATTAGAGCGTACATGCAGCCGATGCTTCTCTATCTCTCTGTCCCTCTAATACAAGCTATTAATCAATGGGTTCAGAAATATTCTCCCTTGTGAATAAACCTAGCAAACATAGGCAGCAAACATGCCTGAAAAAATTAGAAGTTGTAAAGGTAAATGATGTGCAAATTACAATGTGGCTTCCCTGTGGATTTAACTGCCTTTGGAAGAGATACAAGTAGCAATGCCCGGGCATGTGCACATACATACACACAAATAAACAAAATCAGGCCTTCAGATTACCCGTAGTAGAAATTATTTGGAACATCATAAGAAATGGAGCTCCCACTCATCTTCTAAAAGCATAAACACTGAATGAAAGCATGTTAGTTTTGAAACATTTACTATCGTTTTTCTTCTGAACTCTAATAGTATGATAATGGATGTGCCAGAAAAATATCAAAGCACAGACACCCTAGAATGCCCACTGGCCAAAGGGTACCTTATTGAATGAGAATTAATGGATAAGATGCACTGAAACAGAATTTGATTTGACTAATAAAAACAGCAACACAGAATATCCTCAACATATTCTGAAATATAATGGAAACAATGTTTAAATCATTTGCATTGTTTTGCTAAGGAACTGAATATATTAATTTCTACATTTCCTTGAAATAATTTGTCAGCCTGGACCTTCCTGTTACAGAAAACTTGTTAATAGATGGATGTTCCTCCTATCCTCTTTCTAAATTTTACTATTGGCATTTACATTTACAGTGGGTGCCTGCCGGCAGTCCTATCACATCTGTAGGGCTTGGCACTCTACTGATTTTATGCGTCATATCTGCTGCTCAGAGTTACAGAATGGTCGAGGTTGGAAGGGACCTCTGGAGATCACCTGGTCCATAGTCTGTCTCAATCTTCCTAATACCCTTCATCTCCTACTTCTACACAGTGATAAGATCTTTGCTTAGCCTTCTCTTCTCCAGGCTGAACAGTCCCTGCTCTCTCAGTCCCTCCCTGCATGACAGATTCTCCAACTCCTTATTCATCTTTGTGGTGCTTCACTGGACTCACTCCAGGAACTCCATGTCTGTCTTATACTGGAGAGCCCAGAACTGGATGCAGTGGTCTAGATGTGGCTTCATAATATGGATTTTAATAAACTGTTAATCTCTAATGATATCAGTAGAAGTTGTCATTAATGACTGTGTCTTAAGAAGGCCTATCAAGTTTTTGTTAAATCAAATCAAGACTGATCCAAAGGTGGGTTCAGAACTCAATCTATCTTGGCAAGCATGCACCAAACAGTGTAACTTCGAATAAAGGTACAGTTTGAATTTCTCAAAAAGACCAATAATTTCAGTCATATTTTTACTATGAAGTAAATATAAAGGATAACATCTAAATCACCAATAAAAATGTGATATCTGAAAAAGTTCAGCACTTCATTATCTCATTTTAACATACAAAAATTGAGATATCAACTTATGCAACAGTTTACCAATGCAAATATCGACTCTTGTTCTCATACGATCACATTGCTTCTCCTCTTTCATTTGCTGCACTTCACTGTTGTTTCAAATTAAATAACCAAACAAATGTCTTTTTCTGTTTGTGGGGCACCTTGATTACACAGCAGCTAGCACAATGGATATGGCAGAGGGAAACAGGCATAACTGAATGTAAATAAACAGAAGTAAATAAACAGAAAGTAAAAATATAGGAAAAATATTTACTGAAAACAAATATTCCCTTGTATTTCATGTAAGTCTGTTTTTAGTTTTGTATTTTAAAGGTAAGCCAGACTTTGTTATATTATGAAACAATTCAGAGATCATATTTGGCAAAATTTGGTGTAAAAAAACACCCACATTTTGTCACAATAGAAAGGTTCACTGGTTTACAAAAGTGTTTATCAGATTATTTCTATTTGATTTTTACCGATCATTATAGGAGTAGAATCAGTTTATCTGACAAATACTTCTATATGTCAGAACTAAGCTGTCCAGTAGAGAAATAACGCTGCATTAAGAGAAGCAATAGCAGATGAGAAAAACATCAAATCATATGTCTGATTGCCAGGAACAGGAAATTCTGACTTATTAATATAAAGATATAAATTATCTATTTGTATATTGATGCTGATGCTGATGTTGTGGCTTTGAAATAGATAGCTCTTGTAGCAAGCTGCTGAGAACTGTCATGTGGCCATCTGACATTGGTATTTGAATTAAGAGAAAGTGTTCCTGAATAGCTATGGGAAACTAATTTGACATGATTTCGATGTATACAGAAAACCAAAGATAAAAAGGTATAATGGAGACATCTGATTTTGTATGTTCTTTTTATTCTGTACTTGAAAATCAGCACTTTAGGCTTTCTACATGTTGTATTAGAAAAAGAATGTTATAGATCAGTGATTTTTTTTTTTGTAGTGTTCAACCTGTGCCTAGTGACACTCATTTTTACAAGAGTTTTGCTCAGTTCATTAATGTAAAAACTCCCATTTGCATTCTAAATTATCTTTCTGTTCTAAGTAACAAATCAATTTATAAAATTTAATAAGAAGATCTCTAAGTGGGTCTGGAAGGCTAGCCTACCTAATCATGGTATTGACCTGGATGTATATATTTTAAGTTACAGTATTTTTATATTAATGTATTTCCTCTAAATCTTTACTTCTTATGGATAGTTTCATACAATTTTTAGAAAACTTTTTATTTTAGGGAACAAACTGATATCCAGTTCTTGTATTGAAATGAAAGGAGCATAATTTTTTTCTTTACTTAAAATAGAGAAAATTAATATTGTGATCTGTGTTGTTCTACATATTGGTATTAAGGATCAATATTGAAGGATCAAGTACAAGTCAAAGTCTACTGAGTTTGTCCTAAGAAGAATCACCAATACAGTCTGAATTAATGGCACCACTTCAGTTTTTCTGTATTCACCCCTGGCATTTGATTTATTGATTCCTTTCTCCATCCTCATTTTAGTGAACGTTGATCTCTGAGGTTACTCAGCAATCAATGTTCTTCAACTGAGTATCCTAACTCGCTAGTTCCTGCCCACCAGGAAAAAACAAACAACCAACCAAACAAAAACCCAAACAACTTATGAATAATATTAAGTAGACAAGTAGATTTTAGCACAAGCTAAAAAAGAGCAGTGATATACCCTGGTATATTCGGTGACGCCCATCACCCATACCATGGGCAGGACAGTCCCCAGGGATAGCCAGCAAAGGCTAACAGAGGTCACCAATGGTACCAGTTGGCATGCTGGTGACTTGTAACCTACACTGTGAGGCACAGCCAGGCAGACTTCTTGGACCAAGTAATCGTCCAAAGGCAGGCAAATCAGGGAGCACGCTTGATCCTCAAACAGCCTTCAGAAGTCTGTGAAAGACATAGCTAAATGGATCTGCAGACTAAACTTCCAGCAGGGAGAAGTACAAAATTGTGGAAACTGAGTATCCTTCTTTTTTTTCTTTTATTTATTTATTTATTTATTTTAACAAACAGAAATACACGTATATGTATTCTGTATATGTGTTGCTTCTTGATAGGATATTTCTGTTTACAAAGAATGACAAGTTTGGCTGTGCAAAAAAAAGCTGCTGCTTGTCTACTTTTGGAACAGTCAGTGAGGGTAACTTCCAGGCTGAAATCAGTCTCAACATATTAGAATAGCAAAGGCCTGGAAAAGTCTGAGAATACAAACATCTGAATTTTATTGAACATTTGGTTTGTTTCCTAGCAGTTAAACTACTTCGTAGCATTTAAACTATTCTATGTCAAACTGTATCTTTTATCAAGGGTGATATTACAAAACTAACACACAGGTAATATTTCAACATGGCTGGTATGAGTGGAGCTACAAGGACAGAGAAAATAAAGGATGAGACAGACTGCAAAGCCTAGAGGCCTCGTGCATTGTTTGTTGTCAAACACTAATAGTCTAGTTTGATGTTTCTGAGAGTGATGTAAAACACAGGGTAACCTTTGCCCATTCCTTACTCTGGAATTCCAGTGTACCAAATGCCACTGAGGCAGAGCAGCTTCCCTGGGACGGCTGCCAGCACTGTGAGTACAGCTTGCTGAAAATAACTTGGTGCCAAGAAGATGCAAAGGGCAATTACTTAAAGGGAAAGATGCCATCAGAGGATTTAGCACAAGCAGAAAAAGACTACAGCAACTGTGAGAGAGGAATATACGTATTTCAAGTGACAACTAAGAGACAATTGCAAAGCAACCACTGCAGTTACTAGAATTTGTTTCACTAGTTACAATAATTTCAGATGCCTGTAGGCAAATTTATTTTAAATTCATACTGATTTCTTCAGAATGATTAAGAAGCTGGGGTCTAGACAGATGTGTAGCCTTATTTGCTGATATGCTTGTGACAAGAAGATTAGATAATTTTGTCAAACTCATTTATTTATGGACAAGTGTTTGTTCGGACGATACGGTGAAGGCTGCATAACTGCAGTGTTAACCATGTTATATCAGAATAAAAGTGAGCGAAGGTATTAAGAACGAGGCAGATCCCAGGAAGACTTGAATGGATAGGTGTTTTGGTCCTTCAAAATAAAATGCAGTAGAGAATAGTTGCCAGAATATTAACATAAAAATTATGTAAAACACATAAGCCAGCAAGGCAACAATGATAAAAGAGGAGAGCAGGATTTTTCTTGTAATCAGACTCAGCTACAAACTGAATACAAAAACTGGAAACAATACTACTTTCTTTATGTAACATACATAACCCTCTTCCATACATGGAAGATTACTGCAAAGCCAAGCAGACTTCTCTTTGCACATATAAGAAAGGAATTTGGAGTGTATCTACTAAGTTTTCTGTACTGTGCCGTTTTTCAGGACCCCTTGACAGGTTAAACATCCAGTCACAGATCTGATCTTTCATCCTGTGAGTTTCTGTTAGATCCTATTTTTTTGTCCACATCTGTATTTAATAAGTCACAAACAATTCATAATTCAAAATTTTTATACTGTTATAAAATTTAAATGGTATACAAATATTTGAAATCCACAGATACATTGTCATTTTTTTAAACAACTATTGAATAAATATTTTAGATAATTTCTGTAACTCTTATAATAATTGAGTAATCAATTGCAGGTACTCTAAACTGCTATTGTCAAGACCTGCAGAGACACTGGAATTTGCTCAATATTCAGACGCTCCTACATGTAAAAACATTCACATGATTAAATACATTATTAGAGATCCAAAACACTGAGACTATTTAAAATCACCATTCTACATATGACAAAATGTGGTCATATTGTTGTTGTGGAATACATTATTTGCAGGCACTGCCATCATGATTTTTGTTTCACATATTAAGTAAAACTGCCATAATATATTATCAATGAATGTGTGAATGGTCCAGATATTTATACATAATTAGATGGCACAGGGTGAACCAGTGAGGTTAATAAATGTTCTGGAGTAAATAAATAATGGTCCTCATTTCTTCTTGTTTCTAAAAGTCAGATCTTTAAGTTACCAACACTCTTCTCAATTTTTTTTTCTATTTTACTCCACATCCTCAAGGGTGAATACTTTCCAGTACTGCATAAACTAGGACTATCTGTTCTACATGATTTGTTATGTCAATTATTCTCTTTTAAATACTTGATGATTTCTTTGAAAAACTGCAAGAAACATGTCTTGCACTTGGAAAGGGAAGTGTAGAGAAATATGATAATCCTCAGTTTGCTCACTTTTAAATTTCACATAGATGTCTGCTATACAAACAATCTTTATCCTGATGTTAGAGACAGTATTTCTATCACCTGAACTGCATGGTCAACCATCATAAAGAAATCTGCATAAAGCTAGACCCAAGCCTCAAGTATCATGATGTTGAATAGACTAAATATTTCTATGGGCAGCCAGTGTAGAAATACTGGAGATCGAAAGATCAAGACTTGATGGAAAGAAGGAGAAACAGTGATGAAATAGATTTGACATCAGCAATTTTATAGTCAGTATTGGATGGGTGAATGTGCATTGTTACAGATGTTTAAGATAGGAAGACAGAGTGCAACTTTCTTCCGTTGTTCTCTGTACCGACCTGTTCCCAGTTCTTCCTCCTCCACCCTTTCATTCTCTGCCCATGCCCTGCCCACACCATGGAAAGCAGAGCTAGAGCTTTCAGGTGAGAGATGACAAATTCTCTGAGGGAAATTCTGGTTGGAGTCATGCAGCCTTGGATGTAGCCAGTGATGCTGAGGAAAGGTGCATGGTTAGCAGAGCTATGGGATTGGACAACTGAGCAGTCTCTGCTGTGGGGGTGTCTATAGGGAACATAGCTGCAGGGTATGTAAGGGTTCCACCCTGCCTACTGAAATTAGTCTGTGTTTTGGGTTCAGCTGGAGGCAGATACAGTTTGCAGTTGGCGTGCATATAGTAGGTGAACTGAACCCTTAATTTTTATCATTGAAAAAAAAAAAAATCAAATAAATGCTTGAAGTCCTTCCATCCTCAGTTTAGGAAGAACTCCATATCACTAGAATACAGAGCAATTGCCCACAACAAATTATTTATTTTATGAAATGGCAAATGTCCATAGTAGAAGACTCTATCAACATAAACCACTTACACAAATGTTTGGCTGTTCTGCAGTCAAATAACTAGGTTCATATACAGAGAAGACCTAAATATATTTAAACACTAAACAATTTCTGAGTAAATAGAATTTTCTGATTTAGACAATCTGGAGTGACAAAAGCTTGAATCTCCAACTCTTAAAAGATATTGAAGCACAGATAGAGAACCCATTTCCAAAAAGTGGCCTTTAATACATTAGTGTTTCCTGAGTTTCAATCTCTGGGCAATAGAGATGTCTTACTTAAATGAGTCGTACTGATCTGACTAATGTTACATACAATATTTTCGTACTCTGCTAGTACTGCAACACACTTTGCAACATAGAGTAATAGCCTTAAATAATCTCTTAATACAATTTTTCCAAGGTTAGCATTTCATTTGGTATGAGTCTCAACATGTGATCACGTTCCTATTTGGGATCCAAAGTCTCTGAGACCATCTCTGCTTGCCTTTCTCACTTACAGTCTGTTATCAATCCTAATCAGAAATGTTTCTGAAGTTTCGTGATAGCTGAGGATATATCTTTCCATTATGCCTGCCTACAATCTGCCTCAAGATGATGCATTGACTTCCTGTAAGGATCTGCTCAGAGTTCAGAAGGACAGTGTAGTTGTAAGGGTCCACAATCAGAAGACAAAAGATTATCTTTCTTTGATATTTAAAAATTATCTAGATATAAAGTTTTTTATCCCTAAATGTAGTAATGTTTTCTGATCTTTGTTTTTCTACTCTCTCCTAAAAGAAAAAAAGAAGGAAAAAAAAAAGATAAAAGAAAAAAAGTGCGGTTCTTAGAAGCAGGAAGCAGCTGCTGTGAATGTAATATAAAATATGGACAGAAGAGGAAATACTGCATTAAGCAAAAGCTCAAGAGTTTAAGGAAAAAGAAAAAACATATGTTAATGAGTTAGAGAAAATTATTTTATATTTCTGAACAGTGATGGATGTAAACTGTTTGCCCCAGCATGCATCTTCCATTTCTTCTACAAAGTAGAGGGTTACCTGAAGATAACTCTGCCTCTCCTAGAGAAGTACAAATAGCATTAATTTTACTTGTAACATTAATATTATAGTAAAATTACAATCAGTTTTAGCTATTCTAGTTTTACAATGTCCAACCCATTAAAACTGGCTTACCGTTTTGTTAAGGTCTACCATAGCATGGCTGGAGTGATGTATTTCACATTTTGATTTTAAAAAATTCTGAAGATCTCACACATACAGCAAAACCAATAGGAACATCAGGTGCTCCAGAAAGGCACAGGTTGCAAAATGAACTCCCCCACACATTTTAAAGTGGAAAATTTTGCAAATACTGGGTTTAGTCCTGAAAAGAATCTTAATTTAAAGGAAAAGTGTTGGAGAGACCAAGTCAAACTAAAATTTCATTTCTATGCCTCTATTTGTTAAAAATAATAATCGTAAAGCCTCTCTTTAAAAAACCCCAACTTCATTCGTTGGCATGTTCAGAACCACTCTCTTTCTAAATTATAGTTTTTGTTAATGAATCCTTTTATACTAGACTCTTCTAGAACAGTGAATGTCATTGCAAGCATGAAGCATGAAAAATGACTTATTTCTTATACCATACGTGATAATGCCACAGCTTAGGTTGACTCAATTTCATATCTGCCTGGGCTGAGACCAAGGCCATTCCCTTTTACGTGACTGACTTTCCAATGTGTTCCTCTTCCAGCCCAGAGGAACTGCAGTAACACTGCCTGAAGTTCACAGGCAAGATGCAGAGGAACACTAATGAGTAAACCACCTGTATGCTCTGCAGTATTTGACTCTGAAAGGCAGTGAGGGCAGCTTAAGGGACCAGCTGAAAACTACACCACCACTGGTGATTTTGGTAGAAACAGCTAGTGGTGGACTGACTCTTCACAAAAGCTTTCCTGATCTCCTTGTCACTGAAATCTACAGGTATCCTATATCTCAGAACCACCCTGTCATGCTCTACCGTGAAAATTATTAGTTGCCACCACAGACAAATCGGTAGTGTGTCAAATGTAAGGGTAGAATATGTTGAATGTCATCCCTCAACAGGAACCACAAGAGCAACTGTGTTGATAGTGTTATTCATGTTTTGACTTTTAAATGTAAATTAGCTAAAACAATTTTTTCTCTCTGCTGCACTCAAGTGGCACTTCTCTGTAGAATTCAGTGGTATTGCAGTTCAGATCCCAGTTTGCCACAGAGGCTGGCTTACAATAGTGACTTTATAAGTTAATTATTGTCTTGTACATTCACAATATGGACAAGAACTCTCTAGTTTGTTCAAAGGCATTAGATTTGCTTGTGTTGAACTTAATAAAGTGTAAAACAGTTTAGGTAATGAAGAAGTTGTTAACATCAGGTTGTGACTAATTTTGTGTCTGCTACTAGGAGAAACAGCATTAGTTCCTGTGCCAGAACCTATAAATCAGTGTGGTGAAAAGGTAGTTTTTAGACAAGTGTTCTCAGGAGAAAATGAGGGTAATGGAGAGTCAAAAAGAAGAAATGCCCCATTAATACAACCCTTCAAAAAAATTTCTCTAGAAATGTATAAAGTAACTCAGAGGCTTTTGAAGTTCTCCTAAAATCAGAGCTGTAGAAGGTCAACAGATGACAATTAAAAGGTGGCTACATAGCACTGAGATGTCACTGCAAATTGTTTTCTATGTTTTAAACAGCTTGGCCTTTTGATACTATTTTAGAGTATGGTTTGTTTATTTGCAGTCTAATTTTCATCAGCTATCATAAAAAGTTGCAATGCCAAACACAGATTGACTTTAAATGCTTTTTGCTTTAATCCTTTATGAAATGCAAAGTAGTTTTTACTAACACTTAGAAAAGAATATAATTCAGCTCATGCTTGTTCACATTAGTAGTAAACATGATTAAAAGGTAAAAAAGAATTAGCCAAGTGATGCTTTGCAGGTTCCTAAACTAAACAGTGAACACCAATTTAAAATTCTAATGTAGCAAGGCATTACTACAGTCACTTATTAGGTGGTCCAGATGAATGTGAGGCTGCCTCTCAAGAGGCTTTCTGACCAGCTGCCATGTTTAAACATTATAATCCTTCCCTTCTCATACTATTGGATTTAAAACAATGTCTCCTCTCCTATGGTGTTCAAACAAACAAACAAACAAACAAACAAAATATATATATATATACATACTTTTTTTTTTTTAAAGCAAAAACAAAAAGCCCAAAACAAACAGAATCCCACACTCCTTCACTCAGCTAGAGAAGCCCTAAAGACCTAAATTTGGGGGAAGGATGAGACAAAGGTGAATACATTTGTGATGCATGCGTAAGCCTCTTTTTAAAGCAAGTGTTTCATGGATGAAAAACTGTAACCACAACAAGGAAATCTTAAAGCAAAGAAATAATCTCTTCAGCACTATATAGTTATATCTAAAGCACAGAGTGCTGTTATTTTTTTCACTTATTTTCAAAATATGAAACAGAACTAGTACTAGGTTTATTGTGAGGATGAGAAGGTCATTGCTGAAAGACTTGGAAATTCAAGGCTTCAGACCTTTGGGCTTTCCATTGATGCACTATAAAATAAAAAGATCTAAGCAGATTTTTCAAAATTGTCAGTGGGTTGGAACAAGATTTTCAGTTATATCTGCCCACTAGTAGGCACCCAAAGAAAGCAAAGTCTCTGTGCCTTTCAGTCCTCACAAGCAAGGTGGGAATTCTTTGGTAGTGAACATATTTTTTTTTCCCAAAAAAAAATCTGGGTTTAAAATCAATATATAAATATAACATCTTAAAGTCGAGAATTAATTGGAACAAAAGCCAATCAGGAGGAGGTGCCAATTTGGAGAAAAAGCCCATTAGAAAGGTTTCTTGGGTTCAGGACAAAACTCCTGGAGTTGCAGGTGGAGATCTGCCTGAAGCAGCCTTCACATGTCACTTCAGCAGTGGAGAAAGCTCCATTTTCATGCTGGAGCTCAGTGTGGGGCAGCGAGCTTCATCTGCGAGGCCTCATGAAGACAGTTTTCCACTTTTGGGGGACACTGAAGGAGTAGTAATTCCTAGCAAAACCAACACAAGCAGAGAAAGAACTCAAATGGTTTTTCTCCCCTACCCTCTCAAGAGCACTAACCACAGGCTGTTGGCTACTTCTGCCTGAGGTAGAATGTGACAACATCTCCCAGGCAAGCTGTCATGCCGACCAATTTTTCAGATCTGGTCATCTCATTTAGAGAGTACAATGGTTTCAAGCTTTTTTGAAAGCCTGACCAATTCTGTAGGCTCTGATGATAATATATAGCATGAACTTCATTCAACAACCTCATGTTGGAGTTGTTTTTTGTTACCATACTATTACAGAGGTTCTATTTTGGTAGTAGATATTATTATTATAGTTATAGTTTCATGGTTCAAAGAGACAGAATGTTACAGCCTTATTGCAGGAAAAATATCCTGGAATACAGTGCAGTACATGTTGGTCCCTAAACAAAATTACTATTTCCCTGTTATTCTTCAGCTTTTAAAATTATTACTTACATGGCTGTGTCATTGAAGCAGATCATGGTCTAATACTGAAAAAAACACACGAGATCAGCCCCCTCTGTATTACAAATATATACACTTTTGCAGGTCCTAACACGCATAAGATAAAAATTAACTGTGAGGTTGTGATTTCAAATAAAATCTGTTTGGTTTTGTTTTTTCTTTTTTTTTTTTTGTTTATTTGTTTGTTTGTTTTCTGTGAGAAACGGAAGGAGAGAAGGGAGGTTTAGAAGAAGATGGAAGGGAAAGAATGCATCACAGCTTCTGGGGAGCCATCAAAAGCAGCCTGATGGTGTTGCAACCCTGAGAAAGTTGTGGAAAGCTGCTATGAAAGGCATACGGCAAAAGGCTATTGAGCCTAAAATTTGATCTAGCTGGTGAAAAGGAGTGCTTATAAGACCTGAAAGCTCAGTGGGTCTGATCTTTTACAGATACAAATTGATGGAGTCCTATCAGTCTCAGTGGAACTGTATCATTTTATGTTCTCATACACCAATTCGAGTCCTCCTTTTGTCTTTCAGTCTTTAACCTTTTATAGCAGTGCTACAAAATCAAAGTAACTGTGCACTTGAGGAATTTGCTTGGTGAAGAAATACATTCCAGTTGTATCTTTCTAGCTGACACATAGTTAGTTCAAGAAAATGAAGTTTGTTTTTTTTTTTAATAACAGAATTTTTGAATTTGGAAAATATACTTTCAGTATAGCAGTTTTCTCTCTACAGTGTATTATTTTCCACTTTAGTAATGTAAGGGCATTTTCAATGTACACAGGGTTTTTGAATAATAGTGTTCTCAGATCTGCTAAAGCAGAAAGCAACTCACTGTCCTCCCAAGCCTTGAATAGGCAAATCTCCCTCTTCTCCTTTGCTGATGCATGCAAGTTCTCCTTTATTAATCAGGACTAATTATTGTTTTCCTGGCTGTCTTACAATCATCTAATGACCATATTGATTAAACTGGTGATACACTGCCTAATTAAATTTATGATGGCCATTCTGATGCCACTTGAACACTGTTATTAATAGACACTTAGATATTATGGCAGTGTGAAAAAGAGAAATGCCTATGAATAAGTAATAGAGAGCCAAGACATTTCCCAACATTTGAAAGAGAAAGGGCTAGTAGCCTGTTTCAACATGGTCATCAGTTAACACAAGGCCAGAAGTGTGCTTTATCTATGAAGACGTCATGCATCTGCTTTCATCTCTCTCTAGGTGTCTCTGTGAGGTCTTCTCCTCCTTCCCAGCAGCCTGGTACATAGCAAGTCCTCGCTCTGTCTAACCTTCTCAGAGGCTTAAGGCCAAGTATAGGTGGTAAGTTGAGGTAAAGGTGTTACCTGTACTTAGTGTGCTTCAGCGTGAAGCTCCATACGTAAGTGAAGTTCACAGCACTGCTACACCCTTAGTTTCTTGTGGAAACAGGTGCTCTTCTACAGAAACATTAAGCGAATACTGTCCTCTGGGGCTGTCTGAGCAGAGGTTGCAATTCTCATTCTGCACCAGGATCATGTACATAAAGGGGAAATAGCTGAATGCTTGGGAAAGTACTAAGGCATTTCATGTCAATATGTCTTTGTTTCTGAAGCACAGCAACCACCTAGGAATTGTCATCCCTCTTTCCAAGGGATGAGGCTTTGCATACTCATGGTAACTCTACCACCCCATATTAGGACAAGCCCCAAAGCTCAGCCAGTCCTCACAAGCACTTTAGGAAGTGTGCTGTGTGACAAAGTTTGGGAAGGGAGAAAGAAAGGGAATAAGAACAGACCCTTTCAGAACAAAAAAAGGGCTTTTTTCTGAAGGGAACAGAAGTGATTACACAGTAGCTCAATATCATCCTCCAGGAGTTCTCTAGTTGAAGCTGAGATTTCTTAATTTCACTTTTACAGATGTATATTTCTCTGAGCTATCTCTGAGTTGCTGCATATTCAAAACATGTCTACCTCTCACTTTATTCTTGGAAAGGTAATGACTGTCCTTTCTAAAACATCTTTCCTACATCCAGATGGGTTAGTATCATACACTCTGCTACGAACCACCATGCAGAAAATTGTATACAGGTCCTGAGAGCAGTTGCCTCACAAGTGTGTTTTTCTGCCTCTGTGACAATTAGCCAAACTTAGTTTGACAGAAGGTTCTGTGCTCTACTTTTAAAAACCTTACACTGCCAGTGCTAAAACACGCCATAGTGAGATATTAGTTGGTGAGTTTTCTCATACCAGGAATTTTTGTGGGTAACTAGTATAAACCTACCAGCTAAATAAAAAAAAACAAACCTACCTCTGCAACTATCTTCTTCTAAATATTTGTTTCTTATTTTAAAAATAACCTGCTCAAAGAAAAATAAATCTTGCTGGTTTTGTCTCCATGCAGTTATTCTTTAGCTAAACTATAACAAATTTGTCTCTGTTTTTGACTGGGAGAATCCTAACTACTCATCCGCACCTATTAGGAGTGAGAGATCATCAGCTATGTTTATCCATCCAGGCAACCTGGATGTGTTATTTGGCTGGATAGTAGGCTAGCAGAAGGATATAATATACCACCATGAGACTGTATGGCTTAAATAAGTAGCTAAACTGAGTTCTCATCCATCCTCACATCTCCCACTGGGAGGAAGAATGGAATAAAAAAATCAAACTCAATAAGGTCCTTTCATTAGTTTAATTTCTATAGTTCAACGCTATTTACATAATAAATTTTTCACTACGAACAGAACAAGGGAAAAATGTATATCAAAATTACAGCTTCGATGAAATGCAGATACCACACCACTGAATGTATGCAAAAGAAATGCTTAAATATTTACTGTTGGGTTTTTTTGAGGATTGTCCCTGTCCCAAAATTTTCACTTAGAGTTTTGCCACTGAAGTCTGGTTTCTCAAAACATTCTCTCTTCCATGTCATCTGGGTCTGATTTGCTAATATTCTACTTTAAAACTGGAGCCTTTAAAACAGATAGCTACTACCAGCCTAGATCCGAACACTGTAAACCCTAGCAATATATGTCTGGAATCCCACAGTCTGTTGCAGGAAGAGAAAAATGACAAATTCAGAGGTTCAAATATTGTTTTCTAATGCAATTTTCTTGGAATGCTAGTTCAGTAAGAATAATAGTAAAAATAAGATTTTAAAGTGTTCTAACCAGTTTTAAGGAAGATACAGAAGAATTCTTTTTGCTAAGAAATCTTTCAGAAGTTCATTTTGCATTTTAAATTTCTAGACATTAAAAAAATTGTCTTAAATACAACAAATACATTTTCTCTCTCTAATAATTACACTAAGTTAATCCTTCAGATCTGACAAATATTTACTACTACCAGACGATGCATTTTTTGATTTTGTCTCCTTTACTGTGAAATCACAGGAAAAGGTTACCAGCCACCCCCATCTGATTGCGTATGTGATGTCCAGCTTTGTGGCCCAGCTTTTCAGCTACTGTTGATCCGCTTTAGATGACTAAAAAGATGCGCCTTGTGTTCACCGAGAAAGAAAATGCATTGGAACTTTTGAACTGCTTTAGGCACTTGAGCTATGTGTCTGTGTGTCCCGGTGCCCACAAGATATAAACTCTAAATAAAATCAGTTCCACATCCTGAAGATTGTGATTGAAAAGTGCAAATTTCACACTATATGTAAAGCCAACGTTTCACTGAAAGTGTAAAAAACTGGTGTCTCTGCAAGGGTAAGCTTGTTTTCTGGCTGAGGAACAAGAAAAATGAATGCTGTAATTCCAATGTAGAGAATCCCATCTTCCACCCAATATGGATGTGGAAGCAGAAATACTGAGCCATCATTTCATTACAAAACACTTAATTTTGTTCTGGCAGCTGGTAGGACCCCAGCTGTCCCTTTCACTTTCACCCTGTGACAAACACATGGAGTGCTGTAATAATTTCAAGCACAAAAAGGAAGAAAAGATGAACAGTAACGACTTGCTAAGAATGCTCATTTACATGGGATGTCTTCCCGGTTGCCCAAATGACTTGTTTTTCTGTTAGCCCAACTGCATCAAGAGCTTTTGGCCCCGTATCTAGCTTGATCATAGCACAGATTAAGTCCTGAATATTTCTTATTATTAAATAAAGGGGCGAGTGGCTTTAGTCTATTGACAATAATGGTTTGGTTAGTAGCTGGCATTTGTGCTTCATATAGCTCCTGTAAAGAAATTTAAAGTACAAAAGAAGGTGTTTGTTTTTCTTTTTCCTATGAGACTGAAAAATTACAAGAAAGCCACATACATGTCATAAAATTTCAATTTTCAGACTGTTGCTCATTAAAAAAATGCTTTAAGTATTGGTAGAAGAACCAGGGGTGAGTGAAAAGGAGTTACGTATGATTGAATGTCTCAATTGCACTTCATAATTGCAATGAAGACAGTGGAAAATCAGTCTGCTTCAATGACCTACCTAGAGGTAAGGGCAGGCAAAGGGTTGGGTTTCAGAAGGGAAAAAGTACATAAACAGGGAGGAAGGGGAGGAAACAGCTGTTGGTATAATGGTGTATATATATATATATATATATTAGTTTACAGAATTAAACATCTCTCATTTTAAAAAAGTGATCTGCAGTACACTGGATCAGATTCAGCAGAGTATGCCTTACTCTGCTGGAATCACTAGAACTTCTCTGGTTCCAGCTCTTGTCCACCCTACAGAAATAAACTCAGAATGAGGAGCCATTCTTATCCCATGAAACTTCTGCAATACAGACTATTTTTTTTTTGAGACAATATGACTGCAAATGTCAGTAAACTTTTCATCCACTTCAGAGAAGCCAACCTTAAATTGTATTTTTTGTTTTGCTGAATTGAGAATGTTCAGAGAAAACATTGCAGCTTAGCCTGTCTTACTAAAGTAGAAAAACAGTGCCATTTCCTCAGCTGAAGTCCACTTAGCATATTTACTGTATCACCAGCAGTAGTTGCTACAAAACACAGATGCAGCAAAACGTATATTACAGAGCTTAAAAACTAAGCGCGTCTAAAAAAGTTTATCAAAATAAGGGAATAATTTAATTCTAGGAAATGTTTATAAACAAATGTCTCTGAGATTGTCTTTTGGAAACTTCTTTATCTTCATGTAGTTACAGGGTTGTTCCTTACAGAACTTGCCTATAGACTGAGTCTTCTCTTTAGTCAAATTTGCTAACTAATTGTTAACAAGTATTATATTAACCTTTCTAAACTTGGGGCTAGATAAACAGTGCTTTAGTTTTTTGAAATCAGCTGGCAGTTTATATAGTAAGACTTTGGGGAGGGTTGGGGAGGACAGAATGGCTTGGAGATTACAGAATAACAGTTCAACTAACGAAGCTTGACTTTGGGTTGTTGGATGACACGAAAAAAAAATATCCTCAAGTGTCTCCAAAGAGATGGAGCACTAAAGAGTTTATCTGTGACAAGCTTCTTTGTTTCTGCAGTCATCAGTGAAGATACAGCAGAGGAAATGGAGGAGCTGCAGTTATGCGTTTGCAATACACAAAGTCCTTGTTTTCCCACTAGGCACTGCAGAATAGCAATTGTCCATTCACAGCACATATCACATCCTCTGCATTTCAGAGCTAATATTTTGCAGTCCTTAAGCTAGCATGGTTCAGCCTAGTGTAGTTAATTTTTGTAACCCTTTGAGATGCCGTGCATGAGGTAGGTGTGCTCATGTTCTGTTCCTTGTTGTATTAATTACTTTTTTAGATATATTTTTTAAAGTTAAACTGAAATATTTTCCAATTGCAGAGGGTTTATATCTACAGCAATGTCTCAAACAGAAACATAAAAAGTCTCATTTCACCAATTGGGAAAATATGAAGATTGCTAGTCATTGAGCATATCTGTATATTAATCCAATTAACAATAGAAATCAGCTGTGTTGACTGAAATGATTTTAAGACCACTCATACACGCACACATGAGCTCTGACAAGTGGCTCCTCCTGTTACATTTTAGAATCACACTTCTGAAAACACTGTTAGTTTTATGCTAGCTGTTGCTTTCATTTCCTGCAACACACACTGTCCGCTGTAATGCTGCAATATTCATTCAAGACAGATGACTAGTTGAAATATGAATTGAACCTATAAGCTATCAAACAGACGTCAGGCTACACTGTTTCAACTTCCATGCAAATTTCCACTCTTCTCTGTTTAAGTAGCAAAAGCTATCTGAAAACTGGTGTTGATACAAGACAATCAGTTACCTCCCTTCCCACTGAGGATCTGCTTATAAGTCAAAGTGCAGGCTGCTTCTTAATTTTCAACTTCTGAACCCAAAGCAAGTAAAGCAATCTTAGCATGGAGGAAAACAATATTATGTGGTACATGTACTCCTAAAAATGAGGCTGATGCTCTTTTTTGCTTGACCTGTTTATTTCCAACTCTCTCTGCTCTAACTCTCAGACAAACTCACAGTCCCCTCAGGATAAGAATGAGTTTCTGCTTTCTTCTCCCTTTCTCTAAGCCAGCCAAGTCCCAGGTCTCCCCTCCTGCCACAGAGTACTAGGAAAACATATAGAAAATGCAATCACACTTTCCTCAGCGGGGTCAGAAAGGACTACAATAACAGATTCTTTCTGCAATCTTCTTTTGCCATCAAATGGTTAAATCAACACAAGTGAAAATTTTCATCTAGTTTGAATAAAGAGAAAAAGGGAGGAAATTCAAAAACCGGTTGCTGTAGTAACAATCACCAGTAAAAATCTTTTCCACTAAATAATAGTATTATCTCCCTCTCCCCCTCAGAATTTTAGTTCCCCTTCAAAAATAATCATGCTGCCTCTTTTAGGTTTGCTGTACATACCTCAACCATTAAACAAGACATTTAACCATAGTGGCAGTTCTGTGACCTTTGAATGCCGTGAAATCTCTAAGCGGTGCAGCTTGTTCATGAAGACTTGTACTGCAGAATCCAGTAACTGCATCCAGGATTAGGAACAGAATTAAGTAACAACAGCAAGCAAAAATATATATCTTTTTTTTAAAAAAAAAAAAAAAAGAAAAAAATAAAAAAGGAAAATAAAACCTTCCCAAGTCCCCCAACCCAGCCAATAAAACCACCTTAAGAAGCAAAACGACTCGGGAAGAGTGTGCACTTTTCTGCCAGTGTCAGGCTGGGGTAGAGCGGCGTTGCTGCAGTCTGCCTGCCTGTGCTGCGAGCCCAGGCTGGGCTGGGAGGTGCTGTCACCGCCACCGGCGCGGGAGAGCAGACCAACAAACCAATCCCCGGCCGCACTGGCAGCTCGGTGGAGTGAAGCCTTCGCTGTTTTCATTTCAGGAGTGACGTCAAAGGGTTTAGTTTTTCCTCTGCATGTGCTATTAATTTTAAGCGACTACTATGGGAAGAATGTGGCAGTGATTTAGGCAGGCTCCCCTACTCGAAAGAAACCAGAGTTGTAATTTATTTGTCCTGAGTTTAGCTTAGAAATATTTTTTAATGAGAGGTACTGGAAAGATCAAAAATATTTTCACAAAAAGAGGAAAGTCTATAAATATGTTTGTATAAATATACCAAAGATGTTGCCAGTGAGAGCTGTTATCTGTATGGGCTGTGTTACAAAAATCAGACCTGATTCTGTCCCTGCCCTGAAGTAAATCAGGAACTGCTTCTCTAAATTCAGCAGTGTCACGCCAGTGTAAACCTGGTGAAAGAGATAAGACTGAGGTTACAGTACATATCCCTTTATCAGCCAGCACTAGCTAGATTGCAAATTAGCAAACTTCTTTCATTACTGTGTCAGAGTCACCGATGCAGTCACCCTCAGGGTCTGCTGCTCTGAGCAAACACCCTTTCGTCCCACCAGCAGATTGCAGCCCAGCTGCACACAGGGTTTTATTTCATACAGAAGTCCATGTCAAAAGGCAAGAAGCACTGGTAAAGCCAGGGTTCTCGTGTCACTGCATCTTTGTCGACAGAGAAGCTATGCAGCTGAGACTTCAGGAAACAACTAACATATGTCAAGGTCAATTAACATGGGCAACAGGGGCCACAACAGCACAAGATAGGAGGTCAGTTGACAACAATAACTGTTTAGTTATCTTAATCATTTTAATCTTATTGATTTGCTCTTCAAGGCATTCCTTATTGGTTTATGAGGCACAGTTCATTTCTTAAAAGTCTTAACAGCCTAACATATAATTTTAAAACACATATTAGTGCTTTTGAAAGTGGATACACTGGCAGCTCTGGAGAAAGGAATTTCTCAATGATTCACAGAAGAGGTACAAAAATAATAAAAATATTAGGATCTTCTGCATGACCACCAGCTGATGCTACCAAAAATATTACTCGTGAGACCCAAATATTTAATGATTTTTTTCTCACTGAAAAGCCTGACTGTCTTATCACTGCTAATGTAATCAGCTTCAGCAACAAATGCTATGGTGCTGTAAATGCTGGAATAACATGTTAAAAATTATTAAATAAGTTAGAGATTTACAAAATCAATTAGAGCTCATTAAGTTCATCTGGCTGTACTTAGAGAAGTGTATGAAGTGATCTGGAATGCATAAATAGGAATATTATTTGTAGTACACAGGAAATCATCATGTTAATCTTCACTCAGCATTGGTGAGGGGGCAGCTGAGTATTGCATTTTGGGAATTGCACTTCAGGGACCAGTTTTGGAACGTCAGTTGAAAACAGTACAGGTTCCAGTGAGACTGATCTGGACTCTGTGAAGAAATGCTGAGACTGACAAGGTTTAGTCCAAAAAAAGAGAGTTGATAAGAATTATTAACTATATAAAGCATGCATTTATCTTAAAAAAAAAAAAGAATACCAGAGTTTGTTTTGGCCTGGAGATATTATCTGGCCTTTAATCTCTTTTACAGCCTTTATGACAACACAGTTGCATCTGAGCTGGTAATAAGTCTCAAACTGTGTTTGGGTAGTGATTGGGGCAATGCCCAAACTCTGTGAAGGCCCATTCTAGGAATGTGGCACTGTAGAAAATCCACGTCCACCATTTGGGCCTGTGTTCTGGCTCTCTTTATTTTACCAGTATAGATTTAGGCAATTTGCACAGAATAAGAGAGTAAATTTTTCTCCATGCTAGTTGTGGTTAGAACAAATAAATTGCAACAGATGAAAGTTGTTTGACATGGGAAAAACTAAAGGTAGGAGAGTGAAGCACTGAATAGATAGGCTGTGATAATCCGCAGTGTCCTATTACTGGCTATTTTTAAAAGTATGGTTAGGCAACCCTCATACGTGAGCAGTTTTGATAGAAGTGATCCTACTTTGGAGTATACACCTAAGAGTAAGACATTTCTGAATGTCTATTCTGATTGCATTTTTTCCACTTTCTGCATTTTAGCATCAATCTTATTAATAATATCACACTGTGTTTCATGAATTAGGTACATTAAAGTTCTTCACAGTCTTACATAGGTATTGTCTTTTCCTAAAAAAGCTAGAGGTTAGTTCAGACTCTAGGAATCATGTTGCGCTCTGACAATAGTGGTCACTGTGGTTTTTGAGATGTAAATATTTCTTGGGTGAAAAGATGGAGAGACCTAGAAGCACTGATGATTGCAGTTTCTACTCAGAGATAATGTCAAATGAGTGCATGTGTGTAAGGATGTGCACAGTGTTACAAGGAAGACCTTGATTTCCTCAGCATAACCATGTGTTTCCGTGATAGGATGGGATGGACTGCTGAGAAGAGATGGACTCCATTTCGGAGAGGAGAAGGAGAGGAGAAGGAAAAAGGAAAAAGGAAAAAGGAAAGAAAGGAAAAAGGACTTCAGCATTTGCTATTCTGATCAGATATGCACAAAAATATCCTGTCAGGCTGGTGACATGTGTGTCCAAATAAACATGACCTAGACAAAAATACTGAAAAAAATGAAAACGGTATGATTCTTTTAAAAATGTCACTGGAGGAAGAAGAAGAAAGCAAACCAATTGATGTTCAGCCTAGATGTGTTGATGCTGATGTAAAAATGTATCAAAAAAAATAGAAAGAGCTGGAAAACTTAGTGCAAGATCAAAATGACAACTTAATTGACATAAGAGAAACTTGGTAGGGTGCAGTCATGTGAATATGTGACTGGAATACTAATACCAAAGAGTATAGCTTATTCAGAAACAACAGGAGGAAAAAAGGTGAAGGAGATTATGCCACGTATCTCACTCAGTGGTTCAGAATACAGCAGGAAACACATATTGAAAGTCTGAATGATAATACAGAGGAAAAAATATAGGCATTGTTGGGGGATCTGCTGCAGATCCAGAGAGATCAAGTGGATAAGTCTTTTTGTTAGCAATTAGCAGGATTGTCTGAAGCACAGAACTTGGCCACAATGGGAGAATTTAATCATACACCTCTTGGAAAAACTGCTGAGTTGGACTCAGACACCTTGGTTCATTCATTCATCAGAATAACTTCAGAGTACATTTGGGAATCCCTCAAATTTATGAGCCTGTCTTTTTGAGCAGCCCTGCTTGACTAAGTAATTTATTTGACTTCCTTTTATAGTTCTGGCTTAGCACTGGAGGCACTTTAATATTTGTCTTTAGGTATTCTCCCTTCTCAGCATAGGTGGCACACCAAGACGTTCTATCTTCTACTACGGGATGGAATTCCTCTTCTCAAATCTTCAATTCTTCCATTGTGGTCATTGGAAAGGAACTTGGATATTAGAATGCTTAATCTGCCTCACCCAAACCACAGTCCTTATACCCAGACATACTGCCCAAAATCTAAAAAAAAATTCATCCAAATGCCAGGAAAAATTTTGTTTGCACATGACAGAATGGAAAGCACTGTGCACAGAGAGCCAAAAAGATGCATCCTTCCTAAGGTACCTTCCACTTCCTTCCCTCCTCTTTATTTCTGCCCTGGCCATCATTAGGAAGGGCTCCAGCTTGGGACCACATATTGCTCTTCATATTGCTGTTAATGACATCTGAAGCAGTGCAGTAGTTTCAGAGTGTGGGAAAAGATGCATCTGTTGTAAGCAGCTGCCACTGCTGAATGAGTTCATGCCTGACTCTTCCTTTCCACATCCCTCAGCTCCCCACAAAATTGCTCTGAAATGCAAGGTTGTAGATGTTACAGTAATTCCCAAATATATTGCTACTTTTCCTTAGAGCATGAAGACTTAAGTCTGCAGATGCTGAAGACTGTGATGAAACTTGTACTTTGCTAAGTCTGTTGCAGCTTTCTTCATCAGGAGAAAAAAGTGAAGAACTAGTGCAGAGGCACAGTCTTCTGCAGTCATGGAGAGAAAGGAAGGAGAGGTGGATATCCACAGTCAAAAAAACATAGTGCCAAGGAAGTGAACACTTGTCTCACCCCAGGTTGACAGATACACTACTCCTGAAGGTGAATTTATATGTTACACTGGATATATTGCTGTTGTAATGCAGATTTCCCGAGGCTGAATCATGTGAAATGGCTGAATAGCGACTAGATGTGGGTGTTCTCTTCCTGTTTATTTACAAATTAATGCCCTCAGTTAGCTTTTTAATCTTGTTACAGAGGCAATGAATGGCTGGAAACACCCCTGCCTGTGGAACAGACTCTGTTATGGTTCTCTTCTTCACCTGGAATCTGTGCAATGTTTTCAGTGTATTACAGACAGCCTATGTGAACTGTCAGAAGATGTTGTCTGGTGATTTGCTGAGCTCCAGGGCTATCTGCAATGACCCAAGGCCAGGATGCATAGGGCAGTATGACTCAGACAAGCATGAAGATAGGTAAGGACATAGTGTTGTTCAGAGCAACCTCATCCCAAAAGGACACAGATTGCTGATATGACTATAGACCTCACTTATCTGAGCCAAAAAGCTGGTGTGTTGATGCATGGTTTAGACTTTTGAGCTTGACTTCATCTGACAAAGTGTTGTCATAACAAGATGACACTGCTCCCGAGAAAGGTGTCTGCAACAAGAGAAAACCCTCCAGCTCCCACAAACTTGTCCATGCATCATTCTATCTGGCTTTCTAGCCTTAACCTACCTATCTATTGTCAGACACCTTTCGCAACACAATCTAGAAATTCAACTCTTTCTGGCAAGTAACTTCCCTCTAATTGTCCCCTGAGCCCTATCAGAGTTTCTAATTTCTCTTGCATTCAACATCTGCTCTATTTTGAAATTCTGAGTTAAGGAAAAAAATAAAAAAGTCTTTCTGTATATTACTTTGTTTCTTGTAGCTTTCTCTCTCCCTGGACAGTACAAAGCCAGGTACATATGCAAAGGAGAAAGGTTCTTCTCTTACAGCTTTTGTTGCTACTCAAATACAGCTCAGGAGCCTCAGTTTGGAAGTGGCTGTGAACAACAGTTGTGATCTGAGCCAGGTGTAATAGTGGGTTCCTGGGAAATTTGGGCTGGCCTTAGACATTTTCCTGGCAAGGGAGAACATCAAAGGCATTTGGGCAGAGGGTCAGCACTGTAGATGTGTGAACAGCATCCTATGTCACAGGGCAGAAAGGGAAAACTAGATGTACAGAGCTTTAGGCACCCATGCATAGGTACCCTGAAAATGTAGGCAGGTCGTGTACTGAAGGAAGAAGGCAATTTACATGGTAGGAGAGCTAATGAGTGGCACAGAAGTCTCTAAGTAACAACAGCTTAATGAGGTATGACTATGTATATATTACTGGTAATATTTTTTCTATCAAGGCCAGGGAGAGAACACCTAGATAGAAGGCTACTTGTGTGGTTTATACATATTTAATATGTCACATTACTGCTCTATAAAATTTATATTAGCTGGTATATTAAAATCTATAGGAAAGGAGTAAACTTCCAGAACTTTAACTTGGTTTGGTTTAACCTAAGAACATTTGGAATTACATAATTTTATTATATTTTTAGAAAACCTCTGTACTTACTTCTATATTCTTATTCATAGATTTTAGTGACAGGAAGGATCCCTAATAATAATGATATTTTTCTATCATAAGAAATATTTTTTAATCTATGGGTTAGGTAGTTCATAAACAGCATTGGATAAGCTCAAAAAGCATCATATAGGATGATGAAAAGCATCAGGAAGTGAGTTTCAAATGCTCATTAGCTTGGGGCACTGATCTAGAATATAGTGCGGACCTCAATTTTCAGCAAACATGACTCCTGAATTAAATAAAGAATAACTGCATACATGAATATTATGAACTAATTTAGGGTCCAGCTACAGTCTGTGGGGTTTTTTTTGTTTGTTTTACAGCATTTACATGAGCTTCAAAGGGTGTCAGTGGGATTGGGAGTGCAAAGGACCATAGCATGGCTTGCTCTAAGAGTCAGGTTTCCTGGCCAGTAGTGCAAAGAACAGTGGAAAATCCCCCAAAGTCAGAGCAGAGCCATATTGGCAGAAGTGTAGTTTATGCTGCTGCTGCAAATGTTGTATATAGACACAAAGGACTTCACTATCTGGAACAAAGAAGCTGACATGCAGTTCCCAGACGTGGAAAAAGAAGGGTGAGAAAACATCATTGTGAATGACTCATATTTGTTTTAGTGATCAGAACATATGTAAAAACATTTGTTTGCTTCCTAGTATGACATTTGATTTCAAACCCGGGAAAATTCAGAATAGAAAGGTTAAAAGTTTAGTGTTTTCCCTTACCTGGCAGATGACAAACTTTCTTTTGCTGTGGCCAGTGCTCAGTACTTTTGTCTTCACTCTGATCACTCATAGGCAGGTGGCTCAACTTCCCTCTAAAATCCAAACATGTTCAAAGAAAATTTTCAGCCTTAAAGAGCAGCAAGGTCAGCAAATCCAAAACGTTATCTTTTTAATACTGTTGCTGATACCTCTCCAAATTCATCCAACCCTAATTTGAACAAGTCACTTTTTTGTTCATCTTCTTTCAGACAGTGAATTTTTAAAGGGGCTCCTGCTATTTAAGACAGTTGAAAAAAGAAGACATAAACCAAAAGCAATGTTTTTCTATGCCACAAAGGAAATTGAAACAAAAGAAAAACAAACCACATGCAATTCTGCACTGAAGGGTTAAAAGCAGTGTCAGAAAGGTTAGTATACCAACCAGTGAAACTGTAAAAGCAAAAAAGTATTGCAAGAAAAAAAACACACCTATTTTGCTCAATTGAGTATCTTACATTCTATAGACAATGAGTAAGGAGGGATAGGAAAAATAATTATATAGTCTTTTTCAATTCAAAATATCTTTTTTAATATTCAGAAATTTGTACTGCATCAGTGTTTTACACAGAAAAGCATGCAGGTAAATGTTTTATTGAAAAATTCTGAAGAAAACATTATACAATTCCTAGATTTTAATTTCAACATACATAAACAACAAGGAGCTTCATTCTTGCTTTCTCTCTGTTCTTTTTTTCTTGACTTCTATGAAATTTTAGGTGCAGAAGGACTTGATAGTTGTTTAAGAAAATCTTTGAGCAAAAGTTGGAATTAGAATGTAGACTTGATTTTGTAGAATAAAGCACATTTCAATGTATTTTAACAGTTTTACCACTTAGGCATTTTGCTCTTTTTTTTTCAGAATTTGAAGGTTTTTTCTCATTTACATTTTGGTTTCCATGAAATACGCATTGCCTGAAGTGAAACTGAGGCAAATATTTTTGGAAGAATATTATTTAACCTATGAAAGGAATTTTAGCTTTTGCATGAAGCTAATAATGTTTTATTTTCTTATCCTGTTGAACTGAGATGTGGCAGTGTGAGCCAGCAGATACAGGCCTTTTAGATTAAAAGTACATTGAGATGTGCAAGCGAAAACTGGTAAAAATAATTTGGTTTTGCTCATCAGCTAGTACTTGCACACAAATGATGTATAGCTCTCAGTAGTATAGCTGTCTGCCTATTTTCTTCCTCCTCATCTCTCGCTCCACAGTGTTCATCACCCTTACATTTTGGAATTCCCATAGAGTCTGCAAACATTAAATGGGCTCTCTTTGAATGACCTGTGTACACCACAGAATTGTACTTTTTTCATTATATGTTTTGTCTTTAATATACAGAGCTGATCAAAAATAATTCCTCCATTTTATGTGCTTATTGGGAAAAGGGAAAGAAGAGTAAACGTACAGTGTAAAGCACCATTGTCATGGCCAGTGCCCCTGCCCAGCACTGTGACTACACAGACTAAGTAGAAATACTAACTCACCGAAGCCTTCAAGCATTTCATTATTTTGTTTTGTTGCTTGAAATTAGCCAGTGTAGTGGTAAAAGTAGTCTAGTCAGATGAAGGAGAAAAACACTGCAAAGCCAAGAGAAAGGGATGAATTCTCTTACAAACATACAAGAGTCATAAATTCTCAGCAGATCTAAGATGTCAATGTTAATCTTCTCCAGACCACAAGTGTTGAGTCTAAATTTTTCACTTTTTTTTTTTTTTTAACCTATCTTGTTTAAATTATCTCAGTGCTATGCTGTCTGAAATTAAAGCCGAAACGTATTTTTTTTTTTCCACAGAAGAGGAAGAGCATTGTTTGGGTCATAAAATTACATTTCCTCACCATCTTACACAAAAAATCACTAAATATTCTATCGTCACATGCATGTAAAGCAATCTGCAAAATTAAAGTGTATGTAGTAATGTGCAATCAATAGCATTCATGCAGTAATAGACTGGCTGCTTTAAAAGAATAATGACTTACAATGGTTTTCTATGCAATTTGAACCTTTAAAGAAATCATAATAATACACTTTTTGAATAAGAAAGTTGATACTGGTCTGAATTCATTCAAATGCTAAAGATGTGAATGCTAGGTGAAGTAGGTAAGAGTCATGAAAACAGTCGAAATGTATCAAGATACATAATGGATAAAATCTTTGTTTGAAGTCAATGGGAGTTCACCATTCACTTTAGTGGATTATACCTGCTATACTTCATGATGATATTCTATGGAGAATATGTTCAGTGTTGACAGTGTAGAGATACTTCAATCATGCTAATCTTCACATTTTCTTCATGTAGATTCAGAATCTTGATAAACAGGCAAGATAGTTATGTAAGACAGGAAATATGTGTATGCACTTATGAAGGCAGATCCATTAAGGACATATACAGGTTGCTTTGATGTTGTGCATCTGTAATTTTGTAAATTACGGAATACAGTCACATTTTGAGACAACTTGCCTTGGCAACATTGACAGAGGACAAACCATTGATTTTCTGTCAGCTGCCTTCCTCCTTTTTTAGTCCTCTAATTCCAAGCATCTCTGATCCACATCTTCTCAGACCTTAACAAAGACCATAGCTTCCCTCTGGTTTTGTAGGCAATAGATGAAGTGATTCCCTTAGCTCCTCAGCCTACTCATCACCTGGAGGCTGCCTCCTTTACACTGATGTGCTTTTTGGGGCTGTTTCATGTACACTTCAGTTGCTTATGATGTGACAACAGTGACCTCCAGAAGAAGCATCTCCTCCAGCAGTCTGACTTCATCTATTTGATGCTTCAATACATTATGTTGATTTAAAACCTAGGATATATAAGAACCTAGGTCCCTGGAAATTATGGGGGACTGCATATAATATTGCATATAAAAATACTACTTTAGCGTGTCAACACTCTTTTGTAGGCACAGATTAGCTCACTTAATGCTTAGATTTCATTTATGTTTAATGCCACCTAATTTATACATATATTCCAGACTTGCAAGCACATATAAATGATGATTTGAAAAGTAGGTTCCTTTCCTATAAAATGCTATAAAATTTAGGATCCATATTTTTCATGTTTTTCATGTAGAGGTGTTATGGGTGGATAATTCTTGTGGGATATTGGAAAAGTAATCTCCAATAATTTAAAGGCATTATATACCATTAGATGTAAGAAATAACAGGTATACTTTCTTCAGGACTATATGCAGTGCTTTATGCATTCAGTAGGAACTTCTGATGATACAAATGTGGTCCCAAATAGGAGAGAATAACAACTACAACAGTAACACACTGATCTAACAATATGAATATTTCTGTTAACTAGCATCAGAGGCATTTTTTTAGCACAGCAATAATCATAAAGTTGTTGTGGTATCCAGCCACTGAACTACATTAAAGATAGGACATAGCTACCCAGGGTCCCTAGATTTTGGAGCAAAGGACTCTCTTTTAGAGTGATTTTAGGCTGAATTTTAGTGGCATCAACAGCACCTCAATTAATCTGCCCTGTTACTGCATCTGACCCACACTCCTCCTGGACACACACTTTTGTTTTATGAGCAGAACTCTTTCCCTGTGACTTCAGCAGATCCAACCCACCAAACAGATACCTGGTGTGTCTCCTTTGCACTCTTAACACATGCTATCCCCTTCCTGGATGCTTACAATGCTGAGGTATGTACAGTGTAACTCTCTTTGATTTTCCGTCTGTCATGGTCCTTCTGTTTGAATTTCATTTTCAGAATCATTAGGTTTGCTAAACACACGGAAATATGTTTTTTTCTGACTATTATCCAGGAGTAACTATTAGGAATCACAGTCAAATCAACCTAGGGGATTGAAGCTATCTCCTGAAGGTCAATAAACACATATTAAAATAGTAGTTAAATAAAGTCTATTAAAAGTAATTTCTTTTCTAAGCAATCATCAGGTATGGCTACATATCCTGTGCTGCTACAGTTTGGTTCACATCTGAAACTCCAGGTTATTGTGTAGCGAAAACACAGGATCACAATGCTAGGAATTGCAGCTGTCATGCTTAAAAACCCCCAGCAACTCACACTGAAGTGCAATTGCCCTTTATCTAATATATTTTTCTAGGTGATATTTTTCTGTGATGACTAAGATCACTCAGTACTGCAAAACAAACTAAACTCTAATAAGGGCAAACCTGACATAAATGGAAACTATTGAAGAACAAAAATAAGCAGAAAAGAGAGAAAATTTTTACCAACAACAAGCATTAAGGAGAAGCAACACATTTTTATATGGTCCTAAATCTTTCCAGTGTGCTTAACTTTAAATCCTAAAGGCAAACGTCTCACCCATGAGATACATAAACAGGCTAAACATGACCCAGATTAAGGGCAAAAACAAGCATGTGGCTTGCACTGACACATAGAAGGAGATGAGCTCAATGATGCTCAGAGATTAACTCAGCTACCTAAACAGTACCAGGAGAGATTTGATAGCTGATGCCCTGCTAAAACAGCGCAGCATCACAAGGCACTCTCACACACTGACACATTCATTTCTCTGATCAGGATTGTGAAAAATACTTTGATCTAATCAAACTGGCTGACCTCTTAACATGAAAGGTGATTTTTACTTCTGAAGTCCCAATTCAGACTTCACTATCTACACACTAAATCCTCTCTGGACTGCAGCTCTGTATACTCACAGCCACATATATCCATGTATTTCTTGTTCAAAATGTCAGCATCTACCATTATAAAATCCAAGTGATCATTACGTGTTCCAAAGAGAGAAAAATATGTTAGGCATGGATGAAAGTACCTGGTTTTTTACATTGGTTAGTCATCCTGTGGAAACATTGTTTTGTGAAAGTCTCCTTGTTTAGTTTTCGGTCAGCTACACTATTCCGTTCCTGGAATTTCAAGGTCAGAGGAGAGCAGGATAATTTCTTACAAAGTTAGCACATGTTGAAAGAGCATTAGTTCAAAATTAAACTTCCTTTAAAAATATTTGACATTGACTGAAGGAGCAGTTCTTCAAAACAAGATACTGTTACACCTTGTATGAGAAGGTCTCTTTAACTGCACCTTCTCTTTTCACTGCTGTCTTGCTTAGATTAATTTGTAATTACCAGATAAACATTGATAGAAGCAACAAGAAATTACAATTATTATTTGAACTAGTATTAAGGAACAGAACTAAATGAAACACTGACATTGGAGAAGACAGCTGAAGATTGGGTTGGTATAAAAAAATAGGAATTCCGACCAGGGCCTTATGTTTTAGTCACAACGTGAACCAAAGCCAGACAGTTTGTGTTTATTATTTGTTAGGACTCAAAAGTTATGAGAAAGATTTTCCACTGTGATCGGGTGCAGACGCACCAGAAATCTCCTGAGAAAACATCTTCTGCCCAAACATGAAAAACCTAAGAGACTTGCCTCACTGAACTTGGATACAGCATTATAAATAATGAGCATGTGTCCAAGAAACAATGCTGCATGTGATTAATCTCTAGCCCCCCTAAAGAGCTATAGGAGCAAAAGAACCTCTCCAAAGTTTGCCACCATCCCTGTTTCAGAAGTTGTGCTCATGCATTGTACTTGAACGTTTTCGTTTCATTGCATGCAATTAATCTCATATAGGTGCTGTTCTGGGAAAATTAAAGTGTCTTTGCTTATTGTAGTAAATGGACAAAGGAGAGAATGAATAAGAGCAATCAGTAGGCAGAGGAGTGTGGTGGATTCAGCCTAGGACTTGAATTTGTCTGTTACACGACTGCAGGAAGATCTCACCTTGTTAGTCCACCATGCTCCTCTTCTCCTACTCCTACCAGATATATCTGTTCATACCACTGCTTTGTTCTTTTTATTAAGATGCTATGGTGCTTTCCCAGGCTTCCCAAGCACTGTAGAACAACAGGTGGGACACCTTCCAAACCCTCTGGAGCCTGCGGATCACATTTGCCTGTACCACTTTGTAATTGCCTTTCCACCTTCCCTCCTCCACAGCAAATAAATTTGTGTGGAAAGGAATTCTAGGACAAAAAGCAAAGTACAGTGGGAAGAAGTAGACAGTCAGGTCTCCCTGGTTTCTGTATAGATCTGAAATTAGAGCTGTCCTCTGCTATCTGAAAGACAAATACTTCCTGGAGGTCTCTCAAGAACCAGAGGCAATGTTTTCAAATCATCAATATGACAAGCATGGTGCTTCTTGTCTCCTTCTCCAACAGAGATATAATGTTTTCTGTTTCTCCCCAATTCCCAGTCTCAAGAAAAGAGGAATTAACAAGTTTCCACAGTTTGGAAAGGGAATGCTGTGATGTGTGCGAGGCCATGGCAGCACAGACCAATTCAGACTACCCACACTGGTTTTGCCCATGTTTTGTGCAGTTGCTGAATGAGCCAGCTGAGACACGGGAATCACAGGTATGCTTACAGGTAGACAAGACCTATATACAACACCCAAAGTGGGACTTTATGACTTACTGTGGCAAGTCATAGAGCCACTTAGATCTTTGAATGGCACCATATGGCTTCTTATGGACCGAGTGGCTGTTTTTCTGAATGATGGCACTAGCTGTGGCTCAGCAGGAGCTGCTGTCTTCCAGAGAGGCAGGATTCAGCTGGGGAATCAGTGGCTCCTTTGGAGTTCTTGCACAGAATCCACATTGCTGTAGACAACTGCTTTCCAGAAAGAATCACTGAATCTAGCAATAACTATGCTTAGTGTGTACTAATGATGGTGAAAGGCTGGAACAGAGTTTATTTTTTTTTATGATGTACTAAAATACTGAAAAATAGTTTTAAAATGAAAAATATGTGCCATTAGCACTATCAACAACATGAAACTGTTTACTGCCTCAGAAAGAATGTCACATATTTTACTTGTGTTTGCTCAGCACCTATCACTGTAAAATCCTCACCTATGACTCACAGAACAGCAGCAAGAAGCAGACATTTATTCTTGAGCTTCCCTACTGCATTCTCTTATTGCACTATGAACTTTGTGAGATGATGAGTTTTTCTTCAACATTTACTAGTTAGAAAGAATTTCGAAGTGTAATAGGCATGCACATTTGACACTTTATTAATTCTTTTGCCATTTAACGTTTTACTGAATATACCTATTAAGTAAAGCAAAGGTGCTCATGCAATTAAGTGACTGCAAAGCACGGGGAAATGCTTTATGCATTGGCTCAGTGAAAGTGTGAACTACTTTGATGGTGAGACACAGTTCACTTCGGCTGATGTGCTCAGTTCAGTTGAATCACTTCCATCAGGTGAACCATACTTTTATTCAGGACCACAGGAGAAAGCTACTGATTTATTAGATGTGTAAAAACATTACTAGGGAAGAGAGGAAGTGTTTAAGCTTTTGCCAGCATAACACATGCTTTATAAAATCTGAAACTCACTGAAGTGGCTATTGCTCTGGAAAAATAAAGCAGGATGATGATAATTACCAAAGACACTCTTTATAGTAATCAAGAGTGGTAGAGGTCATGCAAATGAACATCATCAGAGAACAGGATATGAGCCACTCTGACTTCTCAGGAGAGAGGACAGGGAAAGAGATGGCAGAAAAATGTTAGAGGGGAGTAAAAGGAAGGAAACTTGAGAGAGAGTGAAAAGAAGGCCAGTCCATATCATTTATGTCAAAATTGTCTTAAATAAGAGCAGCCAGGAAGGTATTTCAGACTTTTTCCATTCCAATGGTACTTATATAATTTATGTATGAAGTTTGTAAAGAATCTTACAATAATTTGGTTTTAGAAAAACCACAAATAATTGAAATGTAGAATTGTTTAGGTTGGAAAGGACCTCTAAGATCATCCAGTCCAACCATTAGCCTAACACTGCCAAATCCACCACTAAACAATGTCCCTAAACACCACATCTACACATCTTTTAAGTATGTCCAGGGATGGTGTTCTGGTTTCAGCTGGGATAGAGTTTTCTTCCTAGTAGCTGGTATAGTGCTGTGGTTTGAATTTAGCATAAGAATAATGTTAATACACTGATGTTTTAGTTGTTGCTATGTAGTCAAGGACTTTTCAGCTTATCATCTTGTGCCAGGTGCACAAGAAGTTCAGAGAAGGCACAGCCTAGACAGCTGACCCAAACTAGCCAAAGGGATATTCAATACTCTATGATGTCATGTTCAGTGTATATTTTAAGGGAATAAGAAGGAATGGGGGGGATGTTCAGAGTTACGGCATTTGTTTTCCTAAGTCACTGTTAGGTGTGGTGGAGCCCTGCTTGCCTAGAACACCTGCCTCGTGACAGAAAGTAGTAAATAAATTCCTTTTTTTGCTTTGCTCACGTGTGTGGCTTTTACTTTACCTATTGAACTGTCTTTACCTCAAGCCACAAGTTTTCTCACTTTTACTCTTTTGATTCTTTCCCCTAACCCATTAGGGAAGGTGAGCGAGCAGCTGTGTGGTGCTTAGTTGCTGGTTGGGTTTAAACCACGACAGATGGTGACTCAACCATTTCCCTGATCAGTCTGTTCTAATGATTGACAAACCTTTCCGTGAATAAATTTTTCCTAATATACAGTTTGAACCTGCCCTGGCACAACTTGAGGCCATTTCCTCTCATCCTATCACTTGTTACTTGGGAGAAGAGACCAACACCCTCCATGCTACAACCTCCTTTCAGGTAGTTGTAGGCAGTGATAAGGTTTCCCCCTCAGCTCCCTTTTCTCCAGGCTAAACAGCCCCAGTTCCCTCAGCTGCTCCTCATCAGACTTGTGCTCCAGGCCCCTCGCCAGCTTCATTGCCCTTCTTTGTACATGCTCCAGCGCCTCAATGCCTTTCTGAACACAGTATTCAAGGTGCAGCCTCACCAGTGCAGTGGTACAATCACTTCTCTAGTCCTGCTGGCCACATTATTTCTGACACAAGCCAGGATGCTGTTGGACTTCTTGGCCACCTAGGCGCACAAGAGATCAAACACATAGGACTTAGTGACGAACAAGATGACAGAATGGGAAATGGATGGAAACAAAAGAAACTGAATAGGTCTGATTTTGTCACTACAAATCCCTTTGAATAGATATGCACACTTATCTCAGTCCTTCCGACTTTGCATCTGTCTGGCTATAGATGAACCTGCTCAGCAGTTAGAGGAATCTTTCTTGACATGCTCCAACAAAACCTTACTCAGTTCTCCCCCTAGGCTCAAAGCGAATCCTTTTCCTTTCTGACTCTTCCAAACAGCCCTGAAGATCTCCCTCCTTCTGTAGCTCCTCAACAGTTTCTGAACAACAGAGCATAGCAGAAGCTCAATACAGAGCTGAGCCAAACGCATCAAGGTTCTCCTCAACTCACCCACTGCTACATCCAGCTGGAAATTTCCAGAGAGGCTGAGGGATGCCTCTGCCTATAAACTTCTATCAGGAGTAGATACATATTTTGATACATCCTGAAAACAGTGTTCATTATATTAATATATGCCAGCAGCAAATCATTGTTATATGTATTCAAGAAACTTCCTTGAAGTTTTCTTCATGCAATTCTGTTTCCTTCCCTGAGCTGTAAGACCAAAATCAGAGGTGCGAGGGCAATGTCATGATTTACCAGGCAATTTCTCAAACATGAAGTCACAAGCATGATTTTTACTTTGCTTATTCAATTCAGTTTTTCAATTCAGTGTCACAAAAATAACGAGTTTTTTGGGGTTTTTTTTGGTGGTTTTGTTTGTTTGGTTGTTTTGTTTTTGTTTTTGTTTTTGTTTTTTTTTTTGGTGTGTGGTTTTTTGTTTGTTTGTTTGTTTTTTTAGTTTTCCAGCTAGGTTTTTGTTAGATGACATTTCTTCAGGTTGAATTCTATACTGTAAATGAGGCTTAAACAACAGTTACTTTCTTTAATGTTACTCTGTAAAGACTTGATTGATCGATCCTGTCTTCCTCTTAGTTAAGTGATAAGTGGAGGAGATCAGTGACATCCTTTATAAAGAGCCAAAGGCTGTTATGCTAACCACAGTTTAGATGTAAAGCTAAAGCCGTTGAAATTACAGGCAGAAGTTAGACCAAGAGTGTGCATAGGAGTTATCATAATGTCCTAATAATCCCTCAATGCAAGAATATGTCTTAGGGAACTATTGCCTCAGAAATAGAGAAAGTATGCATGGAGATAGAAATGGCTATATTCTTACTGTCTTCAGTGGGAGCACTAAGATCTCAGGTAGAGGTACATTCATGTTGGTTTTCTTGTCATAATGTTGATTCCTTTTATCTGTGTACACTCAACAAATAATTTGTAGATTATCTCTACCATTCTGCACACCAGTGCTTAGTGCACTGCTTAACATGTGCTCCTTTTTCCTTGTAACTCATCAACAGACCGTTCTGGGAGAAAAGTTTATGAACAAAACAGTATATGAACTTAGCTCTGAATATTGTTCCATTCTGAATCAGCTGAGAAAAGCTACTACTGTGCAATTGATCAGTTATGTATAATTACAAGACTGAATATTTCACATGAATTCTGCTTTACCTATCCATAAACACACATTAAAATGATGATAAAACATCTACAGAAATCCATGTTCCAGTGCTCTTTTTCAATTGATTCTCAATGTATATGATTCCTCTTAAACACCAAAAGTTAGTCATTTGTTAGTATTGTTTTCCACAACAGGAAGCATCTGATCTGCTGTAATTAGACAAGGCAGAAATACATGTCGTCACTTAGCAAGCTGAACAGCAATTGACTTTCATGATCATCTGCCAATCTTTGGGCGTTAACAGGAAGCCAACATAATTTCTTTTGATGTAATCTCTGTATAGTAAATGGGGCACATGTGAAAATTTGATGGGCTTCATTAAAGCTTGTGGAGCAAGAGAAAAAGAAAAGATGGTGCAGTGTAATGGAGCATAGCCTTGGGACATTGTATTCTGTGATAGTAGAGAGTTGCCAGGGGAAACTGCAAGATACAGATTCCAAACATGTTTTGTAAGGGAAGAAACACAGATAGTGGAACAGTGTCCTTTCTCTCTCCCTTTTCTCTGCCTGACTGCAGTACATGCACAGAACGCATATTGAGTGTTCATCTTATGCCTTCTGTACTTGAAAGACTGTTCAGTTTTAAATCAAGTGTTGATGAATGCTTAGCAGAAGTTTCTTAGTACCAAGATAGTGCATGGTTTGCCTGACAGCAGCTTGATTTTCAAATGTAATGCACCCAGCTTCATGGGTGCCATGACTCACACTCAGCATCCTCTAGAGAGAGCAAGAAGAGGAGTACAGTCAACAAACTTTCCTTCCTCTTTATTTTTCTTTTCTTTAAAAAAAACCCAAAAAACAAAAAACCAAAAAACAATCCACCACTATCTGATTAGATCAGTTGTTTTTCTCCAAGAAATGCAATCAAATTTCTAAGCTGGATTTGCTAGCAAATATAGAATCTAACCTCCATCTTTTACCATGTACTACACTAAAGGTAGGGTTTTCAAGCTAACTAGAAACAAATCTGTTTTCCCTGTGCTTTGTAGCCAAATCAAGTACCTTTCTGAACAAAAGTACATATGTCAGGAATGCAACTTAAAGCTCTAAGTAGATCGATCAGCAAACTCAGATAATAACCACAGCTCTTCTTTCTGTCCCTTATGACATATCTGACTAGACCTAGTAATTGCACTTGTTCAAAACAAACTCCTCCCTTGCACAGGTGAGCAAAACAGAGAGAATAGGGCAATCTTCCCATGCCTGGTGTAAACCTTATATCTGGGTCAGCCAACATGGCAGTTAGTGATGTTACCTGAGCATGAAACCTGCTTTCTGTGAGCATCTTGAGTAGTCATTTTCAAGAAAGAGGCAATGAAGCAGGAAGCCCATAGCTGAGAATTTAAATAACTTTTTTTTTTTTTTTTTCAAATGAGGCAGCAGAAAACTTGCTGCCTTTACATATAACAATATTTCTGAACAAAATACCATACATATCATACACTGGGCAGGGCACACTGGCATTGCCTAAGTGCTGGCCAATAGTTAATACATGTAACTAAGCCTAAAACTCAGTTAAACCTCTGGAAGAAAAAAAAAAAAAAAGAAAAAAGAAGGAAAATCCCACCCACTCTCCTCAAGGCGAAGTGAATGAATCCTTCCATTTATATCTAATGTGCTGTCTGCCCCAACATACACCAATCACCCCTGGATTGCCAAAACCAAGTCTAGAGTTTTTTATACAAGTGGTTTTAATTTAGAGTTGCATTTGTGAACATCCCCACAGCACCAGAGGAATCCTTCCTTATAATTAGCAACTCTGAACATAGCTTGTAGAATACAGCTGCAAACCTTGTGATTTTATCCCGTCTCTGAGTAAAATCATGAGGGAAGATTTTTCCCTTTCTTTATTTCACTGTATAAACCATCTAGTCAGCCTGCAATTCATCAGGTTATGGCATCTGATGATGAGACATGCTCTTATGCAGAAATTAGATTTAACAGATGATGAACTGAGCTGATCATTACAATGAGAAATAATTAATCCATTTTCATTAAGTCAGCAAACTTCCTACTGAAAAACAACTAACATTTTAAAGAGATAAGAATGGGTTCTTAAAGTCAAAAGTACCACTTTCAACTTTGGTATAGAAAGAAAGCCAGTCCAACTAGGAAGTCATAGATGTTTATAGATCATCCCTACATTTGAGGTGCTCTGTGGTGTTCTGACTACCATGGTCCTGTTTTACATCCCTGTTTTAAAATACATCTATGCTATTTTCCCCAGTGCACATAATATCTAGCTTTTCAATAATACTTTTATTCCAAACTATTCAGAGATGTTTCTATCTAAATACTATCTTACTGTCTTTGTGTTTTACAGATTGGGAAAGAGGCACAGTGCTACAGTGATTTATCCAAAACAGTGAATAAGGTGAGCCATACAGATGAGTGTTCCATCCAGGAAATTTGTTTGCAGCACACAGGCACAAAGCTATACATTTCACAAACAACAACAACAAAAAAGAAATCAGAAATCAGAAATCAATCTATGTATGAAATACTGATACAAAACTAAAACACCATTATTAAACAAATAAACAAACAAAACAAACAAATCTTCCCCCCAAAAAAAAAAACCAAACCACCCCAAATGAAAAAACCTCACCACAACACAGACTAACACATGTGAAAAAGAACAGAATGCCTAAAACAAGACATACTCCTAAATATGCTACGAATGCTTATTTAAATTGGAATCTGGGGAAAAAATAATTCAAATAAAGTAAAAAGAAATTTATCAACTTTCAGCCATTTCACCACTAGCACTGGAAAATGAATAGAATACAAATTCTTTGTAGTGACTGAAATAGCATATTTGTTCAAACCTCTCTTACTCAGATACTCTGAGAACATATTTAATCTCTTGGATTGTCTTATTACTGTGTATTATGCAGAGGCTTTCAGCCTTTAACTGAAATAAAAGATTCACAGACTGAAAAGAATTCAGAATAGTTCTACAAGAATTATTTCAGGTCTGGAAGTTATGGCTCAAAAAGCCCTGTCTTCCCTATATCAGCTAGCTGGTTAAGATGCAGTTTGCTCTTGATTGGTAAGTACCTTCGCAGAAGAGACATTTCTGAAAATAAATGCCTGAACTGTTTGAGAGAAAATTAAATTTAGTGGTTATTTGGATTCAGCTTCCAATCCAAATGCGGAATAAGTAGTTAGCTAGGTACATATGAGGTTCTTTATCATCTGCAGTCTTCAAATATATATTAAATGGTTTTCTCAAGGAAATAGCACAGGTCAGACAGAAGTGACAGAGGAGTGCTATTTCAGCTTCTGTTGCCCTGTTGTGTAGCAGTTCTTAGTAGATCATGAGCATGGTGCTGAGATGTACATCTATGATGAACAAACCATCTTTACCTTCAACACGTAAAGGTACCAGCTACTAGCTGGCTACTAGCATGCTTGTAGTTTGAGCTAGGTCAGCAGAAAACTTGTGGCTGAGAGGATCAAGACATGATGATTTTAAGGTAGGTTTAATAGCAAGAGTTAAAAGAGTCTATTCCGTGCTATGTATCATGATCATCTTTGAGAATTTCCCCTTTGTCTCTCTACCAGTTTCACTTGGGAAGACCTCTTTAACTGTCAAAGTGACCTTTGATCATATATTGGCCTCTATAGGACACGATACAGACACTAAACTGTAACTTCAGGAAAAAAAAATTATTTCCCTTTTTAGAGTTAAAAATCTAAAATGTCTCCAGTAACATGTTTTTCTGAACAAATGGAGCTTCTGTATCTGTAGATAAAACTGAAGAGTAAGGAACTAGGTTTGTACCTATTTTGAAATGCATATAAGATTGGACTTAACTTCATATTGCAGGGTTAATATTTACTAGCCTTGCACTATTTATAACTTCTTTAGGTGGAACTTAATGCTCCCTGGGAGAACATCAGTGATGCTCCTCCTCATGACTTTCCGAATCTCTCAAATTCTTACAAATACACTGACACACTGTCTGGATATATTTCAGGATATACATACTTTCCGTGCCCCAGATTACTAGAATTTTAGACAGAGGAAAACTGTGACTTTTTTCTTACACATGACTGACTTAAGTGGAGCTCACTGGGCAATGCCAATGACCTCAAACACAGATGACCCATCCTTATTCATCAGAAAAGCAACAATGGAGAAGTTCCAGGGAAGAGGAACTAGCTAGGCTTTGTTCTTAAAAAAAATCCCTATCAGCCCTGCCCCTTCTCCCCATCCCCCCACCCCCCCAAAAAAAAAGACGAAAACCAAACCACAAAACAAAACAAAAATAAAGTAAAAGGAAGAAGTCTTGGCTTCCTGTTGGCTTTTCTGGTTATGAAGCTTGTTAGTGGCCCTCTACTGGCCCCTAGGCATGCTGTGACACAAGGTCAGACAAGATGCAATCTGGCTGGTCACTGATTAGTAGAGGTCCAGCTGTGAATAGTGTTCAGTTTGACAAAAAGATAATCTTGGGCACTTAGAATGTCCATCAATGATTTAGCTTGTAAATTAAGCTCTTTTTCAGCCAGGTATAATTTTCTGAAGAGGCTGAAACATCAAGACCTGTGGTAACTGTTCTCTGTACCACCAGAAATATTTTTTTTTCCCCAATGTTTTATAAATGGGCATATGCCACAACAAAATTCCTCATGTTGATAGTACAAGGAACCTTAGCATGTGTTAATGTATGGCATGCAGACAACAGTTTTATAAATATTCAAGCAACTTTATATGAACATGGTATTCGCTGAAAAGACCACATACCTGTATATTTTTGGGAGTGACTACATCATGTTCAGCTGTGAGATGATCATGACAAAAAGTGGTTTGAAAAACAGCTTGCAAAAGACATACAGTTACTCAAAATTAATTTTTGTGAAGCTTCCTAAAGTGCTGACAGAAAATAAAGCCAAAGCAACAAAAGCTTAAGTAAATCCTTGCTTCTGGGTTCACTATAGAGGAACTTGAGAGAGTTAATGCTGCAGGGCTTCTATATGGCAGACTATCCAATGCAAATTGAAAGCTCATTAAAGAAGATTACAGAACAAACTATTAAAATTTATTTTGTCAAATCACAAGACCCAGGTGGTACTACTTGTTAGTTTTAAAGAAACTCAAGAAACAGCTGAAAGTTACTGTGATATGTAACTTACTGCTTAGAACTGCTTTGTGTCTGATGACTGGAATGTAACCAGCATGGCATCTACTTAATGAAGTGATTTTAGGGGTGCTTTGGGGAAAGTTTACAAAATGCTAATTTTATGTGTGTCTTAGGTAAATCACTAGACATTATTTTAAAGAAGTAAGTAACTTGGCACTTCAAAGAATATGATATATATGCTACCGGGTATTGTCTTTGGTTTTGGTTTTCTTAACAAAAAATATTTCAGTTGGGCAAGATGTATACAGCTGCTCAAGTGATAGAAAACTTTCATGTCTCCTAACGTCTACAAACCCACTGTATAACTTGGCCAGCATTTCTCCTGTATCAGTCAACAGGCTACTTTTTGCTATATTTCAAAATGCTAATTTAGATGGATGGCCCTTTGGTGTAATGTAGAACAGCTGTTCTTAGTTTAAAAAAAAAAAAAAAAAGTTTTCTTACATCTACTTTTTGCATATTAAATGAAACCCAATGTATCATCTTAAATTAAACATTTTTATTTTCTTTATGAACTTCAGTATATTATCAAATATCTATGAATCACAATATAGGCAGAACAGTACTCTTAATTCTGACTTCAACGTACGCGCTTTGTGTGAATGGAGTACAAATAGATTACGTAGCACAGAAACCGAGAATAATCTGTTATTCTGGGGACTAGTAGGAATATAAAACTGTTTATAGAAAAGGACACACAAGGAATTATTGGACTACTTTATATGGTTTAACACAGTTTAGATTATATTAATCTGATACTTTGCCACAAACAATTTTTTAACAAAAACTTCTGTAGGCTAATTTTTATATTATGATTTTGTGTAGCATTAAGTTACTACTTGTGCAGTATAAAGTCACTACTTACCTTGCTAAATTCTTTGTTTTGAATATTTCTATTCAGATATCAACGTTCCAGACATGCAGTCTCATAGGAGAAATAATAAGGCTACTTTCTGACTGCATAATACAATTTCTCCCTCTAAATCATCCCCCTGTACTTGCATTATATCATAATGCTAGATTCAGTTATTTCTCAGAGGAAAGTAAGATTCTTTAATTATTTTTAATAACTTTAAAATAACTTTTAATAGATTTTAATAACTGTGTAAGTTCCAGAAACTTTCAGTCATCAAGTGCTTGATAAAACTTTATCAACTGACAAAGCCACCTTATCCTTTTTGTACTCCTTCCAAACAAAAGGTTTTTTTCCCATTATTTACTACTGTAAACAAATTGTGATTGATAAAGGATATAATATTTTGGTGATACATATTATGTTAATTGTTTTGGAAAATATCCTACTAGGAGATATAGTTCTAATATGCTGTTCTATGCCACATAGGTCACTTCAACCACACATTCAGGTTTCAACAAATTTATGGGCTATATGCTTACCTTTAAAAAAGATTTGCACCAAAAAAGTATTTATTTTTTTCCAATCTGACTGCCTAACCATCCATACTGCTTAAGACCACAAACTCTTAGTAAGAGTACAGTACTACCCTATTTTTAAAGCATTTTTCCCTGCTTTGTGTTAGCTTGACATTTATTCAGACAAATATTTCAGAATAATTCTAGCTAGATTCCAACACCACATCTTCAATATGAAGTTCATGATACTTTTTTATAGGTCAATTTCTATAGTTAATGATTTCCAACACAACCAGTGGGGGTGTCACAGAAGTGTTTCTTTTTTTCTTTCTGTTCAGCCTGTCAGCTACATATAAATATTGTCAACAGTGTTAACTTATTCTGATGGAGAAACAAACTGTTTTCTGAACTGAAAATTGACCTTGCTTACTTAAGAGCAGCGCAAGCAATACTAAGACAAGTTTATAAGCTGAGCAAATGTCTGTGATTACATTTGAACATTCCTCCATTGCCTGTCTACCAGATAAAATCTCAACACACGTAACTTGGCTGGACATCCGAGCTCTGCATGAGCGCTGCTTTGCTTCCTGGAGGAGAGGTAGGAATTTAGTGTTCCTGTTGTTCTGATTTGTCAGATTGGATTGCTCTTCAGCTCTTCCTGCACTGTAGTTGAGAATGATGACTTTTGGATTAGTTGCTAAACTGTAATATATAGAATTCAAGTGCCTAAGATGGCTGGTTAACAATGTGCAGATGATCTACTGGCACCTGTGACTACATTTCTGTATCAGAAAAATGTATAGGTAACCTTCAAATAATTTCATGTTTGTTTTGGGTTTGGTTTTGGTTTTTATTGACAGACTTCTCTCAACTTACAGTGTTTTCCCAGTACCCCATGTTAGGGATAAGGAAGGTCACTTGGCAAAGGAGAGAATTATTATCTATACAAGCCTCTTTGTTATTCTCTATTATCTCAGCTTTTACTAATAAAGTTTGTACCTCTTGGGTGTTCAAATAAAATTCTTCCAGTGTGATTGAAGTATATCCAACATAACTAATTTATAGAATATGCAGAGAAATTAAAAAAGAAACCACGGTCTGAGGTGTGAACAGCCCCATTCATTGCAAGACTGTTAACTCACATAAATAGTATTTTAAAATATCTTCACTCTTAACTATTTTGTTAAGGCAAGTATGTAAGAACAGATGGGAAGCACAATATGAAGACTTCTGCAATGTGTTCTGAGAACTGTTCATTTGAGAGAGGCTTTTAAGAACACATAGTAAAAGGAGAATTTTTATTTTGTTTTTAAAATTCTGTTAAAGAAATAATACCCGGCTTTCGAAGTGTTAGCTGTTGCTTGTGCCTTCTCTGTTTTCCGTAGAAAGCCAGAGCAGACTGGGCACAAGTTCCTTGCGCCACCTTCTCAGGAGCTTGGGCAATCAGGGTGTCACTCGCCATGGGAGATGCTCTGCCTGCTCCTGGCTCTGCAAAGGGAACTCTGTGCTTTTCCAGCTCCTGTGCCACCTGAACGGAGCCTGACAATACTGCGCCAACTACCCCTTCCCACCCCTTGTGGTAAGGGCTGTGATAGACACTGCTTTGCAAGGCCCTTGTATAAATAATAGGGGATTGCCCAGCAGCCTGGGACCTGGAACTGACTCAGCCAGACCAAGAGAAGAGGGAGACTGTCACTGTCCTGACACCTTAATTATTTGCCTCAGATTCTTTTTCTGTTCAATACCCTTCAGAGCCAAATCAAGCCTCAGTGCAGATGAGAGCAGACCAACTACAACTTCACTGTCCTGGGAGAAATATAGGATTACTTCTATTAGTTATATGCTAAGTGACATGTCAATATATTCAAGGCTATAGGCGTGCACTAAAGGCAAACTGTAAATTTTGCAGCCCCTTCTATTTAAGCAATTAATAACAAAGGAATGTGTTTCACCTCTTTGTATTTGAACTTTTCTATCCTTCATGAATTTGGGCCTTTCTGACTAGGGAGATGTATTATAAAGTCTTTAAGTTGTAACTCTTCAAATAACATCTGACGATCTGTGACTGGTGTTATATTCTTGTTCTGAATAAATCAGCAATGTAATTATTAACATTAGGGTTGTTACTTATTTCTAATACTAATATTTCGATGTGCCTCAAATTCTCTAGTGTGACTCCTACATCACATCTTAGTTTTATTTGTAGCATTTCCTCATAAAGACAAACATCTGTAACAGTTAGAATATGAATGTTAATCACCCTGCTTTCTATATACATAATGCTGACTTTTTTTTTCTGAAAAAAACCAATGAAACAAACCCAGAACAAGAAAAACAACAACAACAACAACAACAACAAACTCTAACCTTTAAAAATTATCTATAATTTGGTTTATACACAAAATAGAAACTGTTCTTACATAAGTAGTGGTACATGGATGTTCACTCCTATATAATCTTTACAGAACAGCCACATACATGTCGTGACAGGATCACAGGCAATCCTTGCACCTTTACTGTGGTTTTGGTGGCTTCTTTCACATTTGTCCCAGCAATTGTTACTGGCTGTTACTTTACAAGCTAGCATTCTCTTGGGCAACACAAGCTAGCTACCTGAGTAGGGTGATAAAGATCCCTGTAGCCAAAATAAACCAAAGAGTGAGTTAAAGCAAGGTTCTGGCTTGACTGAATGGTAAGGGATGAAAAAGGTAAATCTAACCCAATGGTACCAACTGCAGATAGAAGAAAAAGAAAATACATATTGTCATACATAGAGTTACTGCAACTGCCAAGCAGTAATGCCAGAACAATCTTATTGCTTTGCAAACTCAGGCTTATTTCAAAGTCAGGCACCATGCAAAGCATGGCTTAGATCTGCCATGATTTACCTTTGGCTTCACCACCATCATGGGCTAAATATCAGTATTTGCTGTGTTCAGCTCTGTGCAAGGTGTAAATCTTTTTGAATATTATGCTATTAAAGGCACATCTCACTGTGGAATACAGAAACAGCTGCACTGATGCACTAGCACAGAAATGTCTTAAAACTTTATGTTTGTATTTCCTACTATCTCTTGTGACTTGTGTTACTGATAAAAGACAGTTACAGCCTTTTGCTTCCACCAAAACAGGATGATTTGCAAATTTTCCAAGACCAAATTTGTTCTTGCCTAATTTGTACTTCTAGGAATTGCCTTCTGGAGTTTCTTCTTTTTATGTTGTGGTTTCAGAAAATAATAGCACTTCAATAAGTTGAACCCACTGACAGTAAAAGACCACTATGAGGAGGGTTTTCTGCCTCAGCTCCATCTCTTTAACTTATTTAATCATATCTCCTTAAAACCATATTATATATTCATCAGCCTCTAATACTTTTGCAGGAAAGTTCACAAGGATTAAGAGACAAGGCCACGTTCAGGTATTTTCTGTAAATGTATTTAACTGGCGTCGTGAGCAGTAAATATGGCATCTCCTTTCTCCGAAACAGGAAAACCCAGGGATGAGCAAAATTAGGACTGTACCAAACTATTTAGCAGCACTCCTTGCATGTATTAACTAAAATACGGTAATTTCTTTTTCATCCCTTACACAGATCTGTATGGTTTTAGATGTATATTTTAGACACATGTGGCTTCTATCTGACTGGAAGGGTGCCTGATGTACTGTTATATAATCAAAAGCAGAAACTCCAGGCCCCATATCTGTGGTGATTTTGACATTAGGTCCTTTTGCTCTTTAAATTCATGCATGGTTTTTGAATCAGACTTTTTGTTTTTTAAATTTGTGTATGAAAAAGATGGGTTTTACAACTGCATTTTAGCACACACCTATTAGTTTTAATGCACTGAACATGTGAAACATTAATTTTGTATCATCCTCACTTCTTAGCAGAAAGTGTTATTCTACATCAGTTCTCATGTTTCACAGAAACTTAAACGTAGACCGTCAACAGCATTACCTTTATAAGCTAAACTTAACAACCCATTAAAACATGTAATTTTACAAGTACTATTGCCCAGATACTCTCTTTATAATTTTAGATAATTTATAAATTTTATGTAATTTTATATAAATGACTATAATTTATATAACCCTATTTTAATTGAGCTTTTGCCTTGTTTTTCCCAGGATTTGTTAGTCTGCCAGACCCATTATATCCTGAATTACTTATTTTGCTCCTTTAAATGCTGCTTCATTTTTCTTACTGCCTTGTTGGGCTTCTGTGGCATTCTAAGACAAGTCCTACACACTCTTTGTGGTGCCTGCAAAGACCTCTTGCAGTCTGTGACCAACCTTTTCTGATTCTTCTCTGCTCTATCAGGACACTAACAGATACAGCTGGAAATTACTTGCAACAACAGTAATGAAAAAGTTGGGCATTTCCATCAGCAGTTTGAAGTGATGTAAAAGGTTCAGCTCTTTTCCTTAACGCTTCTTTTTCCTCTGCTCCCATTGATAGTGGCTCCTATAAGCACAGAAATGAGTCACTGCCCCTGTCTCTACCGCTGTATTCTATCACTGAAAACAAAGGTTGCTCTGGATATTCTAGGAACTGGGTATTGGTCCACACATCCAAACATTTAGTAAACACTTCAGAGAAGGAAACACAGCAGCTGCTGTTCTTGGAAATCAGAAGGTACTATGAAAGTGATATTTTTTCAGTGTAACATGCAAATATTTTTCTTTTTTTTTTTTTTGTCTCTGAAGTAAAACTAGGCAGAAAAAAAATGGATGTACTGCATAACTTCGTTGTTTATTCTCTCTCTTCAGACTTATTCACACAGTGTCATTAATAATCACCGTACTTAATAGACAAAGACAAGATTAATCTAATGGTCCAATCCTACGAACTGTTCATGTTAGATAGACTCTTGAGCCATATTGACCAAACTGTCCCTTTTCGAAGGGGCTCAGATTCTGGAAAGTCCTATTAGCTCTGAGGACTGTCTGTCAGAATATGTGTGAATCATGTACTATGAGGAGATGCTTAATAAAATGAATAATAAAAATAAATTACCTCAAACATTGGAGGAAGAGACTGCAGTACATTTTGGTTCCAGTAATAATTTATTGTGGCTGGAGAAGCACAGATTCTATTACAGAAATTTTTGCAATGTTAGTTTGATGTTTGAATTCATGCTACTCCCTTCTGCCTATAATGACTCCAATTTTTTTGTACTTTTGGTGAATGTAGCTTGCTTGTTTGTAATGCTCTACCTTGTGTTTAACTAGTTATTTGATGAATACAATTCTGGCCTCTGAACTAAGTGGCCAAAGAACATGTAGCAAGGATTTTACCTTCATTGTAAGTGAAAATTATAGGGATACATTTCCAAAACTGTTAAAAAGGCAGTATGACAAAAAACTGCAAGTGTCGGTTTGCAGTGGGAATGCCAACAGGCTACACCATTACCAATTGCCACTATGTTTACAACATATATCACAGAAAGTGTGACAGTAATTATTAGGAGTGCATATGGAACTACAGAATGCCCATAAAACTGGTTTATGAACTGTGAAAGCTAGACTTTGTAAATAAAGTCTCGTTAATGAAGTGCCAAAAGGTGACAGGACTATGTTGTCAAATATGTGAAATCCTGATTACTTTTGACACAACACCAGGTTAAATGAGCAGATAATGGTGGAATCTATACTGCAAGAACTGCAGAAGCAAACTAAAATGTTGGAAATATACACAATGGTTGCCTTTTTTCCTGTTCTACATGTTATGAAAATTTGATTCCCTTTGCTATTTGAATTCTTTACATGAGTGTAAAGGCTGGATCAGGAATACACATATACCTATTAATTTAAACTTTACTGGTTAATAATCTAATTAGATTGAGGTTTTCACAATGGAGCAAGTCTTGAAACAAGGCAAGACTGTTATTAATAATAAACTTTGGCTAGTCAGGCTGTTATTATTTAGAGTGTCATGCTCACATAGTTACTCTTCAAACTCACTATGTTTCTGCTTTTGTGAAAACATACTTCACATTTTTTTTATGTCACTGTTTGTCTCTGTTGTTGTAATGAATGTCAAGATAACTTTCATTTGCAAGGACCAAAGTTTATTTGGTAATCTTTGGGATCCTTCTTAAAGTGGAGTAATGTACCTTCTGATCAAATCGGCAAGATTGAGACAACACTAAATCACAGATTTATGCTTTCATTACAAGATCGAGTAGTAAATAAGATTTATTTCAAGACGCCACATAATCAGGTTGTAGAGGAAGACACTTTCAGCAGGTACAAGAAAGGATTAGACACATTCATGGACAGCAAGTCTGCAAATGATCTCAGGAAGAGGCACAGTTCTGCTCTCTGACATCCCTAATACAACAACTGAGGGTAATAGTGGAGTAAAAGAGGAGTGGATGGATGACTGAAAGTGGCCAGGCTCGGATGTTCTCCCTAAGCCACATGCCCTACTGCCATTAAAGTATTAGGATAGATGGATCACTGAGCTGACCAGGTATGGCAATTGTTACATTCTTATAACATGAAATGTAACTGTTGAGAACAGCACATTAGTAATTAACCAACAGCACATTAGAAATTAAAATAGAAATAAACAAGTACAGTATAACTTGAGATTTCTGTGCTACTATTTTTCTGCTATTTATGACCCTAACCCTAACCCTAGCCCCCTAACCCTAAACCCTAACCCTAACCCTTTATTTTAAGTGAACAAATGATCTAGATTAGTTGACAGATAATGTGAAACTGATCTTATTAAAAATCTCCAGCTTGACTTCACATGCTAGGTACTGGGGTCAAAGATATAACAAAGTATCTGAATCCAGTGCTTCCATAGATAGAAGTGTTGAGGATCTTATTTTCCAGTTAAGTTCAGTAGTATTAATACTCACTATTCCTTTAAAATAATCAGGTATGCAAAGTCAAATGATCTAACACACTGGGCTACTTAAGCACTGCTTCATTTTAATTATCTGAATAACTCCACACTTTCATTCATTTCATTGTATTTAAAGTTAATAATATTCCACTCATTAATTTTGCTTTAAGTATAGTTCTGGATACTTCAATAAGCAGAGTGGTGAGGATTAGCAAAAGAGGATTTGAAGAGCTGTTATTATTTATGAACTGGGAAGATTTTTATAATGAAAGACTGAATGAACTAGATACAGATCCAAGTTCTGTTCTCCGTTATACTGTTGTAAATCCAGAACAATTCTACTAATGTCATTGGGCTCTGGGGTGAGAAAGACAGAAAAGCATGTGATTCAGTACAAAAACCTAAAAGAAAACTTAGGTTAACACAGGATGTAACTGGACAAAGTCACTGAATGTTTTTTGTTCTAGACAATGAGCAAATACTTTTCTCTTGTTCCAACTTCGCTCTAATACAAAAATACTAGTCAACTTACATGTCCATCCAACAAATTTCCAAACAAGAAAATGTGTGCACGTGTCTACAGCCCATTTCCACCATTTGGAAAGAAATTATAAAGCTTTTACATGCAAAGGATGATTATAAAGGCCAACCTCTCCCTGAAAATTCATGGCACACATAACAGGATGAGAAGGAAAGCTGTGCAGTACCTGATGCATCTCTTCAGTCCGATCAGTCTTCACAACAGTTGCATGTGTCAGGTTAGCCTGCTCTTCGGTGAGAATTTAGACTACACATAACACTACTGAAGTTATCCTGGATTTATATTGCTGCAATCAAAAGCTTTCTAGAATTAGAGTAAACTATGAAGCTATGACAAGAACTTAGAAACTACAGGCAAAGACATCAAAGAGATATAGGACTTAGGGCAGACAACAAGACTGAGTGCTAACTCTTTGGAAGCATTATTTAATAAAAGACATAGAAAGACATAGAGACCATCAACAAGAAGAATTGTTCAGAGATAAAAGGAGAGAATGAAGCTTACCTTTAAAGAAAGACAAGTGGCTGCTGAACATCATGATAAACCTCTTTTCTTTGACTCTAGAGTTCATATATACATTAAAGAAAAGTGGACTGGATGAAGCACTAAAAACATGAGTATTAAGGGAATTCTGTGGTGAAAATGGGAATAAACTGGGTTACCTAATAAAACACCAGAAGTTTAAATGATGTGGCTTCACAATTTATAGCAAATGGTGTTTGCCACATTTAATCCATCAGAACTTTTCCAGTCACTTTCTTTGTCCTCAATTAGTATATTTGTAACCCAACAAGAGGCACAGGTCAAAGCCCTCAAAAGCAGTAGTACTCTTCTTAAACTTCATCATTAAAATGATTTCTTGCTGCATATCTTCCCCAATGAAAAGTACTTATACCATCACTATTGCTAACAGTTCAGACAGGTGAAAAAGACTATCCAGACTTACAGGTTTGACCCGGACAGTGTAAGCTTCAAGGGTTTTTCAGGTGCCTGGGGCAAAATGCAACTATATCACTAAAAACTTGTTACACCTGACTCACAGCTTGTGCAGCTAAACTTGTGCACAGGCAAGATGATTCGCTCCGAATGTCACAGTGGCTCCCAAGGCACTTTTGGCTTGAACCAGTAAGGGAATATTTTCAAGCTCCCAGTGTCTTTTCTGCACCACAGATTTGGCAGGAGTCAGGCTTGCTGCGATGAGGTCTACAGAGCTGGAGAGAAAAGAATTAGTGCTACCCTTGTTTTGATCTAATCTGATCTGGTAGATCTGCCTCACGTTAGCTTGAGAAGATTCTAATTTCACACACTTGTCAGTCTATTTCTATCAAACTGATTTTAGACAGTGAGTAAGCCTTGCTGCAGTACTTTTCATCCATTCAAGATGCTTTGCAGATGAAATATTGTCAGTAGCTTCACCGCATGTCTGTAACATGATTTTAAATAATTATTGTAACATTTAATTTGCATATTTTAATAAGCAATGACTAATTAACTTGTAACAGCAGAGATTTTCCAAACGCTTTCCAAACACTTCTTGTTTAAGAATATTTGTGGGCTGTTTAGAACTTCCTTGCTTATCTGTTATTATATTACAGTAGTAATGAGTTAGCTTCTTGTTTATTTGACTATAGTAAAAAAGTTATCCTGAAGCCAAATCACGTAAGGATTTTTTTAGTTATTTTGTCTTTTCCCAAGCTTCTTACAGAAGTTATGTCTTCTTGACCTATTGTCAAGTCAACACATTAAGTATATTGCAATCTCAGATGTGAGAATTTACTGTTGTATTATCGAGTAAGACATTAGGGACAGATATGACAGTGAGATGAGGAGCTAAAATGCTGTTTTACTCATCTGTAGTCGTACAGTCATAGAATCATAGAACAGCTTGAGTTGGAAAGGACACATAAGAATCACTGAGTTTAACTCCCTGCTCCTTGCAGGACTACCTAAAACTAAAACATATCACTAGGAGTGTCATCCAGAGGAGCAAGTCATAAAAAATACCTGAGGTGTTAAGGATTTCAGGTAAAAATCTGTTGATCAAAAAAACCCCAGGCATCTCTCTGCATAGATTTCACGAAGAGCTGAGTTTGCTGACTATGCTCAGAACATGCCTCCATCTAGCACTGAATGCAGGTTAAAATGTGTGATGACTGTGATGATCTTCCACATACTAGAGGAGGGACAAGAATCCAGGATTCAATCCTTGCCAGCTGTATGCTCAGACTGCAGGACTGGTCTCAGGCTTCAACACTGGTGGCTTCCCTGCCAGCCTCATCACTTTTGTAACCTGGCTGCGCCACAGTGAAATTCAGAAGGAGCAGCAAGCTACCCCATAGCCTGGGGTACCACATGATGCAAATGGAAAGAACTGTCAGCATTTACAGTATTCAAGAGGACTGAGTTTGACTCCAAAGCCGAACTTGAAATCCTACTTTTCAAATAGGAGCCACTTTTCCGTCCTTGGCCTTGCACTGCTGGTAGGGAAGCTCTGGTGTTTTGATTTAGTTTAAATGTTAGTTAAGGCCTATCCTCATGGTAATTCATCTTATATTTCTCAGGAAAAGGTCCTCACTTTGGTACATGATTTTACAGTGGAAAAGTGAACCTTTTAAAGTGAAAAAAGAAGAGAGTTTTTTTCTAGCTCTGATAATTAGCGCTTAGCTGTGGTAATCCTGTATCTGCAATAACATATAACAAAACAGCTGAGCATTCCTTACAGGCTTTTGATGGGGTGTTGAAAGGCAGTCTCAGGTTATATCTTTCTTTACATTGAGATTTTGTTATTGTTGTTAATAAAAGCTACTTAAGCAAGCAAACAAGCTTACAAATCCACAGCTCCAGAATGAGTTTTAGAAGATCCAGTCCCATATATTATTAAGAACAACTGAAATTTTTGGAAATGTAAGGATTCTTAACATGCTCTTAACTTTCATTGAAAGTAAAAATATTACAGCTAATGTCATTGCCCTATAACATCAAACCATAAAAATCCAGTGAATCATGATGGCAATAAATTGGTAGAATGGTACAAAAACCCCTAGTGAATAGCCTGACGTCAGTGAAATCAGTGAAAGTTTTACCATTCAATGTGACAAGGTTTCACTGAAGCAGAATATTTTGTTGTTATTTGTTTAGTATTAATTATTTATTTATAGTGTAGTGATATTCAGAGGCTTGGTAGTTTATTCATAGAAGAGTTGTGAGTCCTGAAACTAATTCAAAAGTTTACACAAATGAACACTGGTTGCATTTTGTCTTGTTATTCATTATTTATTAAAATTTTCCTGTAGCAATGTCATGTATCAACTCAGAGGACAAAAACAATAATGTGACTCGGTGAGTGATACCAAATTTCATGTAGGTGAGCACAGAAAAAGCTATTGAAAAGCTGAAATTTGTTTGCATAAATTATTTGGTGAATAATTATGACTAACAACAACATTAAAACAAAATCTGGATCATTGCAGAAGATGACAAAGAAAAAAAGCAGCCAAGAACAAGATAAATTAGCCTATGGAGAGCACTGTAATATGACAGCTGAGCTGCCACTTGGTCTTCAAGCTATGTCACATCAAGCTAGTGTGGGGACTTCTCCAAGTTACTGCTGTCTTGTCTAAATAAACCATTTACAATAAATTATTCAAATAATTCTAAATCTCAAAACACAACAGTTTACTGATAGATGCTGACTCCAGTGGTTTCCAAATGTCTGTCCCTCCTTACTATGCCCTTTAACTTATTTTTTAATCAACATGTTTAATCATCCTAATAACATAGAGACAAACAATGTTTTACAAATGTTTGAAAACACAGAAAAAGAAAAACGAAAACAAGAATGTGTGAGTTACTTTTTCTCTGTGGTACTCTTGTTTGAAACTTGCAAGGAAATATCAGGTTTAATTTGCTGCTAGCAATTTCATATTTTTTTTCATTCTGCCCCGGTTTCCCTGTGGTTGAAGGGTGGTAGTACAAACTAGCTTCAGAAGGAAGGACCACAGTTTTGAGCTGTGTGATGTCATGCTGGGTTTTCTACATGGAATTGCTGTTCAACCAAATCAAATACTGTCTAATAAATCCAAATACATTTGAAATATTCAGCCTAATTTCCACATTATAGGAAAGAAACACTACCATTTGCCTCTTCTGACTAAACTTAATTTAAAAGAGCAAGGAACCTTTGCAGAAAATGAGTGCTTTTGTTGGGTGCTACAGAGAACATCATCCCGCTCAATTTCTGCCACTGGATATCACTGGACATTTGACAGAAAGCAAATGCAGAAAATAGAAATCTTTATTTTAATATTTAGAACCACGGGAAGGAGAGATAGAAGCTAAACTCTGTGGAACATGAAGCCAGAAAATACTAGACTTTTGCTTTACTTTACTTTTCCTTTCATGGAACATAAGCTTAATGTAGACTGAGGTCATGACAAAATAGTTAAAGGCTACATCTTCTGTTGGGTGTCTGCTTTCACTTGAGAAGACCTCTTTACCAGGAAAAAATGCTGACAATTTGATCTGCTTTGGGATCCACTGAAGACTACTTGTCCAGGTTTTTCCCTGAATTCTAACATTATGGATGACCAATTTACACAACAAAAGTGGTGATTTATTTTGGAGCTTTCGTTTTTAGTGGTTTTGTTTAGTTTTGTTTTTGTTTGTTCATTATGTCTGCTTGTTTGTTTTACTACAATAAAACAAGCAAAGTTTTGAATGAGGAAGTTTCATGCATTCCTGAGAAAAAACAGAGCTTTTCCCTTAAATTACTCTAACTGGTGCAATGTTTGACTCACTCTGTTTGGGATTTAGTTATGTTGAGTGAACTTGCTGATCTACTACAAAACATATTTAAAAAACTCAGCAAGTAGCCTGGCTCTACAATGCTTCTGTTCCCTTATAATGAAATTGTAAAAGTATTTCTCTATCTAGCAGGGGCTTCATAAAAATGAACACATCAAAGACTGAGGATAAAGTAAATTACAGTAGAGATAAGACAGACAACAGCTTGGACAAAAAGTAGAGGAGAAAAAAGCTATTTCTGTGATAGTGCCAAAGGGCCCGAGTGAATTCCATTCAGAAGTACGTTGAACTTAATTTCCTTGTTTTAAAAGACTCACTGAGAATTTATGTAGATTTCAGTGCTTGTTGTCAATAGTTTCAAGTGGTCATGTCCTCCCAAACTGCAAGAAAGTTTTAGTCATGCAATCATCTTTTTTATTTTCACAATCTAAAACATAGTCCATACCATCATATACATAATATTTTAAAGGACAGAAAGATTCATATGTACTTCAGGATTTTGTAAAAGTAAACTTTTGAAAAATTTCAAATGATTATAAACTATTAATAAGATTCTTTTCCCCCCAAATGCTAGTGATGGTCTGTATATATTATAGAAATATATTTATATAATGTAATAAAATGGGGTAAAAAACCTTAATCCAAATGCAATGAAAATCACAGATTTTTCTACGGCAAGTTTGTTCAGCTGCTGTCAATAAAGTCACTATTTAACTGTTTTCTAGATGGAGACAGTTTATCTTATGAAAAGGTTTTATTTTGTTTTTTAAAGGACATAGTTCAACTTTGGCTTGGCTTTTGCAGTGGAGTACAGCAAATCCTTTTTCTACAAACAAAATGTTCTAATTTACTGCCCTTGATAAGATCCCCAGGCTTGCTTAAATTTTTCAAAGTGTTAGAGGTGTAAACTATGCCAAAAACTATACTAGAATAAATATTGCATGTATTTTCAATTTGCGGGTGAATGTAATGCAAAACAATTTTGTTTGTTAGGCACATTGCAAGCAGGCTCTGTGCAGGCTTCCCACACACATCGCTACCAAAACACTTCAGTCCCGACAGCTAACACCATATGATATTCCACTCTTGAATTACTGTATGAGCAGCAACTGCCAACTTGGTCTGCAAGTTCTGGAATATTTGAACCCTATAGACCTGATGACTTGTTGGTTTTTTGCTTTATTTTCCTTAGTACCATAATTTTACACACAAATGTTATGAATATCTTCTCACCGTGAGGGATTTCTACTGCATACTTAACTTTGCCTCCTAGAAAGCCAGTTTTCCTCAACTTACTTTCATTTAAACTCATGAGCCACCTTCTTTCTAAAAGAAGCTACTGGATTTTTTGTCCAGCTTCTATTAATATAACAACCTTGTGTTTATTTGGAATGTGAATATGTAAATCGGTCTTCAGACTTTTTCTACAATTTCTTAGAGCATGAGAAAATGGTTAACAGTCTGAATAAGTTGACTCACTTGAATATTAGAAAAGATACACTCTCTAATTTGAAATGGGAATGGCCCAAAAAGTGTCTCAGATGAACAAAAAATATTCTTCCTCCAGCAGTACTGGAAAGTAAAAGCAGCAGGTTGTGGGGAGAGGAAAGAGAGCTTGCCTGGTTTTATGCATTAACTTAAATTTATATTGGCTCATTCTGTATTACACACTAGACATTTTCCAGTTTTGTTCCACAGTGGTCAGATGAAGAAATCTTGGAGGATGGAGAAAACAGGCAAAGTGAGGATAAGCTGCTTTGGAAAGACACTGAAGACCAATAAACACTTCCTTCCTTTTATTCAACCTTGACTCTGTCATTTGTACTATGAGAGCTCAGCATCGCGTGTGGCTTTGGAGCATTTGTCATAGCAACCAAACAAATTTGTACATGCCTAACAAGACAAAGTGTTGTCTAGTCCATATTTCCTTCAGAATCACAGAATCACAAAAGAATCTCACTGTCAAGAAAGACTTATAATAAAGACAGCTATGACTATAGTCTATCCACACATATTTCGGAGAGAAACTTAAAAAAAATTCACCATTAGTGCATATATGTAGAAATATTGTTTTGTTTATGTGTTTTGGAAATGCAATCCATACACCTGTAGGACTGGAGAAAACCGTTGAATTAATCGTGTCTGAAAGTCTACCTACCACCTATCCACCAGTAAAATAAAAAATACAGAAAAACTCATCCAGCTGAAGCACTTCAGATAATCCTAATTTTATTCAACAACCAAAGTATTCTGTATGAGCCTAGGATCCTTTCTATTTAACTGGGAGTCAAATCAAGCTCACTAGGGATTAAGGGTGTTCTCAGAAACAAATCCTGCTGCAAGGTACCACCAAGGGCATGCTGACTTTTGGATTGGCATTCAATTAAAATTTAAGTACATGATCCTCTTTAAAATGTAACGGCTATAGAACACATCCATTTAGTTCATCTGCTATATGTGTAGCTTTTCCTCCCTTCTTTGGCCGGTCTCACTACGAGAACCTCTCTGCTTTCTAGCCTTATGCCTCTCCAAGGGCTGGAATAGTGTGGTTGTCATGCAGCTTAAGGTTAGATCACAGCACATGTCCACTACACTGAACCAGCATGCCTATTGGGTTCTGCTCTTTCCATCTGGTTTTGGGAGGCATGAAAGAGGTGAACATGTCAGTTTGACAGTCTAATTGTTCAATGTTGCCCAAATATGGTTCATTTCTAAAACTAAGCCCAAAATATTTACAGAAAGAGAATAAAGTAATAGCATGATGGTTTTATTCCATCTACAAACACCCTGCTTAAACTTATTTGTTGGATTCCTCTGAGCAGTTCCTCTGCTCTGTTTCATTTTCAGGTTTTACCTTTGTTTGTTCAAACCAGTTCATCAGGCTCACCAAGACACTGAGCCTAACCTTTTCAGCCCAACAGTTATGTCATTAACAGTGCACATATGTTTGCTGAGGTGTGACTGATCTTGAATACATCATCCTTCCTCATTTTTAAGTTTAACTAGAAGATTTTATTTGCAAAATAAACACTTCATTAATCCAATCGAGTCTGCTGCTCTGTTCAGGGCCTCAACTCAGACCTACTCTTTTTTACTCTGTCTTGCCCTCTATCCTTAATAATGGTCCTTCTCATCTTTCAATCCCTTTGTTAACTGATGCCAGTCTTCAGTTTGATTTTATTTGGTCACTGTTTCAGTGGACAGACTTCAGGGTAAGAAATTCTTGTAGGTGGATGCACTCAGGTGGATATTTGGCCATCAGCATCATTCACCCCTGCTGCCTTTTCAGAGCAGCAAGGGAAATTAAGTAAAATGGCAGATTCTTCTCCCTTTCTTGACCACTCCTGTACTCATTACAGGTCTGTGGAATTTCACCTTTACCCTCCCTCATTCTTGTCCCTTCTTCAACTACAAATACTGATAGTAGATGCAGAAAAATTGTGCTACTCGCATATTCACCACAAGTACATACATTAAATGAGAGTTAGTCATCCACAGAAAATCATTCTCATGCACCTTGTTAAAGTCACCAAAGGGAAGCAGCAGACATCTTAGCTGAGCAGACAGTACTGCCTTAAATGGCCATCAGAAAATGAAGAGTGGACTGGAAGAATATTGGTTATGTGGCAATTTAGGAGACAGGAAAACTGATGTACTCTTCATGTTGACACAGTTCAGCAATCTTTTCTACATAGTGTGACAGCCATTCTAATCCTCTGTGAGAGCCTGACAGGCTTCCCACATAAAAAACCTGCAAAAAGATTCTGCGTGAAATAACCTTTTGTTACCAAGTTGCTGTTTTGGGGGTGTATCATACCCAGCCATCCTTCCATAGGAAAATATGATCATATTCAAAGACAATAACTCACCAAAGGGAATAGAACAAAGCATTCCTGTGCCAATTCCCATGTTAGGCTGTCAAGATACAGCAGTGCTCATACAGGTACGAAAGAAATTAGAAGTGCCGTTAAAGAGTAAGAATTTTTTTCATTTACCACTCAGGAAAAAGAGCTTTCACAGAGGAAAAAAAAAAAAGCTTTTCTGTGGTGATCTGGTTATATACAGCAAGAAAATCCTACCTGTTCTTGGGATGGAGTGAAAAAGCAATGTAATTCAACTGTAGACAATAAATGAACAGAAGAAAAAGTTGAACAAGGAAGTGATACACTACAGGAATTCTGTTGTATTATTATGCATTTTGATTTAGGACAACTGATGAAACATAATTCAGTTGCAACAAGATTTGGTATGTAAATACCTCATGGCAGGGATCATTGTTTTTTGTTGTTTTGTTGTTTTGTTGGTTTTGTTTGTTTGTTTGTCTTTCTTGTTTCTTGTTCTTTGGTTTTGGTTTGTTTTTGTTTGTATTTACACAGACTCCAACACCCACTGCAGTTTCTGGGCACTAGTATAATACAAATATTATTATTGCTAATACTACTTCTACTGTAGTAAATGCTACAAAAAAAATTATATTAAACAGAAAACTGATAGAAATCTGTAAAGAAAACTAAAATTTAAAAATGTCTGTAAATCCATTGAGATACACTGAGATTACATCACTTGGTAGTTTATGGTTCCTTTCTCCTTTGGACCATTGCTGAATTAAGCTTATAAGTGAGATAAAGGGGCTAAGAGTTGATCCTGTTAACATGGAAGCTGAAATGTTTCTTTTTTTACAAAATGAGGTTAAATGATGGCCCATAGAGATCTGTTCAGCCCAGGCTAACATGCTACACCCAGCACAGATGGCATAGCCGTCTCACAATTCCTGGTGCAATTCTGGTATCTGGTGCAATTCTGATATCTTCCCCTTAGCCTTACATGCAACCTTTATTCCCTTCCCCCTCTGTATTTCCTTGCCAGCTTCCAATTTGCTTGCTAGCTTGGGGTTTTTTTCGTCCTTCTTGCACACAGCATTCTGCTGAAAGCTTCTGTGCACCTTTTTGGATGCAGAAAACTGTAACGTTCCACACACTGCATTGCAGTTGTGATTGAGAAATAGTCTGTAAAATACAGTGGGCCTCCCAGAAGATCTGAGACACTATTATGAGTATATCTAATGTTAATATCCTATCATAATGTTTATTTAGGAATGATATATGACATTAAAGAGTGGTATTATTGCTCCCCACAAGGACTTTATTCTCCTCCTTTATTTGAAGAGGTTCGCTATTTTTGTATTTAATTTCCATTTGATTTTCATGAAAACAGCTAGCAGCTTATTCCTTGGCGACCACTTTCTAACTGAAGAAATTGTTGTGTAACAATACGCTTTATGACTGAAAGGCAAAGCTTATCTTCAATCTGAGCCCAAGTGAGAGGAATGTCCACCTTAGGATGGTTCTCTGCTTTCCTGGCAAGTCCATCCTGTGAACCATCACTATATGTGATGTAGCAGAGCTCACAAAAAATCTTTTTGGTAACAACTACCCTGAAGTATAACTCTCAAGGGGCCTGAAGAGTAAAGCTCAGGCCATTACAACAGATCAAAAGGTGGATATAGATAAATAATGTAATTAATATAATGTCATGCTCTCAGATTTTCTCCAAGCCATGGGCTACAATGACAGGAACCACCAAAGCAATCACCTCACTTAACTGTGTTGCCAACAGATGAGATTTTCACATTTCCTCATAATTGTTTTTCTAGCAATATGGATATCATCCTAACAACCGAGCTACCCATTATATGTTATTTTTAAATGGATTTTCTTAATTGTTTTCCAGTAATTTAAAATGAAAGAGCCACAGCACGCAGAGGAACAGCACTAGACAGGTGTCTTGCTGGAAGGAGAAAGACAGGAGAAGGGAAGGGAGAAGGAGAAGAAAGCAGAGGGAGGAAAGGAGGGAAGAAAAAAAATTCTCTCTCTTCATTTCTGTCTCTACCCACCCCCGCTGAAGTGAGGGTGATGTAATACTTTTTTATTTTCTTTTTTTCAAAAGACTTGCAATAGATTTTTGCTTCCAAAAACAAGCATACCAGCTATACAGGGGACAGTGTTATCATAACAACAGAATTCATGACATAATCTTCTTTCTATATTGTCTATTTGAAAAACTAGCTGTGCCAAGAACTAGTTTATTATGTGAAGAAAGTGCTCACTTTATTTTCTGGCTAGACACAATTTATCGTTTTCCTATGGGTGATGACAGCTCTCCTCTCTCTTACAGCTGAGATCTGGCAAACAGCTATTTGATGCTGTTAGGAAAAAAAATCTTTAAGACAAGTAAAGAAAATGTAAGCCTGATTTAGAAACTCCTTTAGAAGGTGAAAGGCAAAAAGATGTCTGTTTACAGTCTAGTGGGGGACAACAAACCAAGGTTAAATGAAGAGTATTTCAACATTCACCTCTTTCTTATTTATATCAATAATTTCAGATGTGCCTTTGTACATGTCTGTTACGAAAAGCTTTCTGAAAGCAAAGAATAGTATGGGCTTTGGTCTCTTAGGGCTAATAGTCCCTGCCTGTAAGAAGAAGGCAACTATAGTTACATATGTCATTGCAGTATTTTGTGTTAATTTGATATGGTACATTTTACATTCATTTGATATTTATACATATGTGCATCTATGTAAAAGCCTCTAGGGAAGACTAAGTATTACATTTCATGTTCTATATTGTGTTTCATAATCTTTAACACTACGTTCCTTCTTAGTAGGTGATGAGCTGTTCCTGAAAATGCCTTGAAAAATCAGGAAACAGTTATTGGGGGACTGTGTTAAGGGTAATTCAGTTATGGTTCAAATTCAGAAAACCTTTTAATATCTTATATCTGTCCAAGACTGAGAACTATCCATGATTTAAGATGACTGTAGAAAAAAGAAAGGTGAGCCTTTGGTCTACAAAAAGATTATTTGTTTTGTGTTAGCTTTATAAAAAATGCTTCATAAGTGAACTGCCAGGGTGTTTTGTAATTAACAGATAAAGCAGAATTGTTGGACTTAGTGCATTTGGTATGAAGGTTGATGAAGGATTCACAAATAAATTGGCAATACTTTGCAGAAAATATACCAAGCATTCTTCATCAGGAATAATGTACTTATTGAATTCTGTAGCTTCCTCCTTGAAGGAGAGGTGTCAGTAAATGCTGACAAATCTGCCTTTAACAGTTGTTTTCATTTTGAAAAATTACAGTGTGATTGGAGTAACAGCAGTGAAGCTACAACAGTCTTCTCCTGCTTTGTATTCGGATTGTGAAGCCAACATTTGACACTGATTTGAAACAGATTTCCCAGAATACTTGGAAATCTTGCCAGGTGTTTATCATCTTGACCACACCCAGTCCAGTCAATCAGAAAAAATAAATTGTATTTGATCTTTTGATTATTCTCCTCTTGAAGAAGGATTCTGGTCTGGGTGGCTTGACACCCCCTTTTCTGACAGTTGTTTCTTGGGCCATATTCTGCAGTTGTGTGCTATGTAAAAGCACAGCATACCTCAATGAAGTAAAATCAAAACACCTGGGATCTGAGCAAATCAAAAGGGTGGTGATTAAGATTGTACAAACAAACAAATAAAGCAGGTATATATATTTTTCCAGAAAATATTTGCTCCTATAATTTAATATGTATAAACCCTCCCATTCATACTCACTACTATATGCAACTGGAGCTGTAAATCCTGTGGGAAAATATGTTGTTTGACAAAAAAACCCAATATTACTATTTTTTTGCATGGATTCTGGCATAAAAATGAAAAAAAAAAAAAATGCCCCTTCACCCACCATCTTTTCCCCTATCTTGAGCACAAAGTTGTTATATAAATAGAAGATGACACCTATAGCCAAACAAAAATACGGTTAAACACTGTACCCAATAATAAAGACCTCAGGAAACTGTTTTTTTGTTTTTAAATCAGGAATGATGCTTTGGGCAATATTTAAACATCAGAAACTGAGAAGAAAACTTGTCTAAACACTTGTTCTTAGTTATTCTACCATTTACCATTCTGAAATTATTATTCTAACCAAGAGGACAGGAAAAACCTCTTCCTTACTTTCCATCCTGATTTATATCTAAACTCTAAAGAGAGACTCTGAACTCTCCTCCCTTTCCCTACATCATCTGTGCTCATATGTCAGCCTCTTAAACCCTAACTTTAGTAATACAGTATGCAGTCTGGATTTTTAACACTTTTTTGTCATAAACTCTCCAGATTTAAGTGTTTGGGCAGGAATTTTCCCTGCTGAGTGCCGTCTCTGGGCTGAGTTTTCAAGTAATGAAGTTGTGTGGGAAAGCAAATGGTCTATTATTTCCTGTATTTAAATCTTCTTACAACAGTTATGTTCAGAATTTTTTTTACCTTCATGCTTTGAAATGGAGATGGTAGGTTTATTCTCTCAGTGTCTTTTTGTTCCTAAAGGAGGACCACTTAAGCTGGATAAGCTGTAAAATTCTGAAAAATTGCATTTCACGTATGTTTAAAATAGACAGAGCTCTTTAGCTTAATTTTCTAAAACTTCTGCCTGAGTTGATCACGCTCAAAGCAACACAGAATTTTCCTGAATTTCTGCAGACTGTTGTAAGACCAGGCTTTAGGACTGAGATCAAGGAAAATAGCTGTCACCTTAGACTGCTCCCCTTGCTGCAGCCCAGGCAGGTTGGAAGAAAAATAAACTGCTTTGGAGGAGAAAAAAAAACTTAGTCACATGATCCTATAGTTAAGACTTACTGTAAAACATACACAGAAATAAGCTAGATTATGGGCAATACCTACTTCAGTGTTGTTCATTAGTTTTGAGCATCTTTTCTGAAGTTTTATTTTCTTCTGACAATTTTGGAGTAGATATTATTGATCAGATTTCATTCTTCAGTTGTCTTCCGGGAATACTCTTACTAGTTTCACTGCAGAAGCATTATGGAGTAAGGCCCTCTTTTGTTGATCAGTGAATCATTCATATACATGAGCAACTTAAAAAGTAATGTATATAGATTTAAGTGCATATCACCTCAAACCATCTACAAGCTATTTCTCAGCACAGAAAGCCAGGTTACACATGCAATCTTTTCTGTGACTCTGTATACCCCTAGAGGCAATGGATGACGATGTGTGGCTAAGTCAAGACCTAGAAGGCACTGATACTAGTTTGTCTCACCCTTTTATTTCCCACTATAACCTCAGTGGTAGGCTCTGTATTCACCATTGTTTGCTCTTAGCAAACAAAGAAAGTTTGCTCTTAGCATTACTGCCCTACAAAATGACATAATCTATTTATGTTCTACCCTTATATGAAAGTATCAGTATAGTGTTACGCTATACCATGAACTCTAATAAACCCTCAAAATACTTGAAGTTTTCATGGGGCTTATCTCATTAATGTGAAACAAATCCAGGGTCTCACATCAAGACAATTAGGAAGCTGAACTTTTGGTCCTGTTTAGAGTCACAGTTCTTTCAGACATATTATGCATAATTTTTTGAAACCAACTTCTTCAGTTTCAACTACAAACACTTAACATAAAGCACTGACACCAAGGAACAATTTCTCAGTATTTTATAAAAACCCAGTTTCCTGCACACATAAAGAAGGGCTGCAGATACACATTTTTTTCAATCACAAATACAGGCAGCAAAGTTTGCCAAAAATCAGTTCAAATGTGTTTTAATGAAAAGAAAGTGATTGAAGCATGGGTTTCCAACTGCAACTCCTTTAGGAACATGAACTGTAGCATACTTTCACAAAACATGCATTAAAAAAATAAATAATAAAAAATAATCAGCCCTGTGCTTAAAAAATCTTCAGCAAAATACATTTTCAATTCAGTTATCAACATTTGGTAACAAAATACATGATGAGAGCACATCAGAAAATCACTGGATATAGGCAGATGTTGAGTTAACTATTTAACCTGATTAATTATAAAATTGTTAGTGTCATCTGTGTTTATTTTTACAACCTTGTTTTAACACAGAGGAAGAGAGAGTAAGAAGGATGAACAGGATAAAAGACAGTTTTCTACTAAATTCAGCATTTAATGCTAATAAATATGCCATATTAATGCCACAATAAAAAAACC